>NC_057813.1:219079870-219394280 GCF_018294505.1 Triticum aestivum | reverse complement strand
GGGGAGGGGGGTTTGGGGAATATTATTGGCTAGTTGGCCAAAGGGTGGTTGAATCGTATTTGGGGGGAATTTTTGTGTGTGGGGGGAGGATTTTCGCGCGGTGGGTGGGGGGAGTTTGGCGCATGGTCGGTTTCTCCAAGTGCAGTCCCACATGTAAGTGAAGAGGCAAGCCGAAGCGCGTTCTGTTTGCGTGAGCCGTGTGCAGGACCGAACGTGTGTGGGGTGGAATGCAACCGCGACAGGAGTGCTGTGAGTGTACCACCTTTTTTCCTTTTAAACTAGGTGCTTCACCCCCTCAATTTTTTTTTTGTTGCTTCGCGCGATCCATCGATACTACTACTATTAATCCGGTAATCCCGACTAAAACGGCGCGGCCGGGTCTTTTCCCTCTCGATATGCTGGGAGGTTGGCTTAGTTGGGTTTTTTAGGACGAGTAAAGCTACACCTACGTAATCCCAGTTACGTAATTAACGTAATGTGAAACGTGTGAGCTGTTGATTGTAGATTGGGGGGAGGGAGGGGCCCACCACCATGAAAATCAAGGGAGGAGAGAGAGAGGCAATTTACGTTAACCCTTTCGTAGGTTCCCGTAGATGTAGAAAGATGTGAAATGCGTGAATGTGTAGTGGACGTACTATTGGAGTGCCTAAGATAAATTGTGTATGTATAGACCCTATGTGTTTATTTTACTTCACATGTTAGATTTGTCTCGGTTCAATAAAAAGCAGAGTTGGTGATGATGGTGTGCCTGTCATCCTGCAATATAGGCCGTCCGATCTATATCTAATGGATAGGAAGGAAACTATGACAATTTACCCGCACTCCTCTCCACATTTGCAGATAAGGCTTTCCCTCGTTCATCCTTTTCTCCCACAAGATCTTGATCTTCCGTGCAACGCACGGGCATCTTGCTAGTACTCCTACAATATGTATATTATTATGAAAGTTCATATACACCGGCCGAGATTTATGCAAACACGGCTGATTTTCATTACATTTCAAACTTTTATAGGACAGAAAAATAAAAGAAACCTGACCCTAAACGTATTCTACGGCGGTGACCGACGTCCTCCATCTGCGATCTCTATGTACGGGGGCGGGGTTCAAGACCCATGAAGTGAAGGTGCGGTCTCCGGCGAGGAAAAGTAGAACACGGGATACGGACCGGCCAGTTGGCACACCATGCCATGCCGCCTCCCATGCCCTACTCATCCTCGGAGGAGTCCCCGACCTCGACGGTGCCGGACGTTGGACGGCGGCAAGTAGGACGCGTGGCTGACGGTACTCCTGTC
Organism: Triticum aestivum; assembly: GCF_018294505.1. Classification (NCBI taxonomy): domain Eukaryota; kingdom Viridiplantae; phylum Streptophyta; class Magnoliopsida; order Poales; family Poaceae; genus Triticum; species Triticum aestivum. The sequence continues at coordinate 219,392,988 of NC_057813.1, read as the reverse complement.
GTCGGCCGCCAGCGTGGCCACCGCGGTCGAGTCCGCGTACGGCTACGCCGCTATTGCGTCGCGAGAGGCGACTTGAGCGAAGGCGGCGACCTCGAGCTTCATCCTCGAAGACAAGCTCTCTCGAAGAGCGTTCACACTTGCGGTCATGGTGGATGTGGTGCCAGGTAGGAGGACGATGCGCTATGGTGTGGAGGTTAGCTGGGTTTTGCCGCTTTAAGTAGCACATTCCGGTGAGGCCAAGCGTCCGAGTGCGTCATTAAGTCACCGGAGTTGGTTCCTCGGGCACTGAGCCTCTTAACGACGACATACGAACGGACGACATGAATGCGGGCAGCTAGCGCCGGCTAGGAACGCACCATGCGAGGGACGAGGGTTTTGGTGTGCCAGGGTAGTCAGCTGCGGTCGTGGCAACGTTGGAGATGCCCTTTGCTCACATGCGATCCCCGCATGTCATTGAAAAAGCAAGAATACCCGGCATGGTCTCAGGTCCTGAGGATGCAGTTGGCCGTGCTACACCACTCCGCGGACGCGTCGCGGCGCCCCGTGCATCCTCGACGAGCCGGGTGTTGGGGTGTGTTTGGATTGTGGCCAAAGTGCACCTTACCAAACTTTTGGTCATGGCCCAAAGATTGGTCTTTGTTTGGATGGTTGCCATTTTTTTGGCATGCCAATGAACTCTAGCCAACTCTAGTTCATGTTTCTTGCCAATGTCGGCCAAATCATGGGCAACCAATAGCTCAACCAAAATTTTGGCTACCCAATGCTTTGATGGGGCAACCTTGGGCACAAACCAAACATATTGTTGGTCGTGCCACAGCACTAGCGCCACCCTCGGCACACTGAAACCGACCGTGTCTAGTGACGATACGAGCGTGTCGCTCACCGCAGTCGCCGTGTCCAGAGGCGATGCTGGAGCTGCGCCCCATTGTTGGCCCCAATCACCCGCATGAACGGTTGTCGGTGGCGAGGAGGTCGTGGGCCAGCTCCTCCATTAGACTAGTTTGCGCTACGTCATCCCGACGGGTGTGCCCCACATGTCGGTTTCCCTGTTTTCCCGGCCATATTCGAGCATCAGTGCTCCGCATTGCGCATTAGGCCTTTCACTATGTAGGCCAAGCGAGACAACTTATTTTTTATTTGAGCCGTTAAAGTATAATCATGTGGCGTTTGCTTATTTCTCATTCCTCTCCAAACCTCTTCTCCATCGATCATGTCGCCCTCCAGTCGAGTCCATCCTCCTGCATGCCTCATTTGAACATTCCGCCCAGTATCATTCGCATGTATCCACCCTAGTCCTCTTTCAATCAATCTCCGAACCCGGAGATGAAATCGAGAGAGAATGAGTGGGGGCACGAGGCGGATTCAAAATTTTGAACCTGTGATCATAGCATCCGCAAATCATATATAAAGGGTATTGAATGTTTGTTTCGTTTTTGAACGTACAATATACTCCCTCCTATCCTTTCTAGTTTACATATAAGTTTTATGTGTAGTCAAAGTATCTCTACTTTGATCAAAAAGGTATCAACATTCAACAACGCCCAATCAATATTGTTAGATTCGCACGTACTCCTAGATTTGTACTCGATATGGTTTCCAATTTGTTTTCAACCACGTGAATGTGCTTGTTCTCGCACATGCTCTTCCTACTAGGATTTCTCCACGTATAGCGAGTCCAATAGTAACTTTTTTAAACTCCCTGTCCAATATTACACATGGAGTACTCATAACATCTATACTCCCTCCTTCCATTTATATAGGGCCTATGTGGAGGAGAGAGATGTGAAAAAGTAAGGGAGTGAGCTCTCATGCAAGAGCCTTACCTAGATACGCATTCCTAGTTAAATACTAGTACAATAAATATGAAGAAAGAGATAGAGAGGAGATGGAAAAAAGTACTAATACAATAGCTAACCTTATATTTTTTGTGTGGGAAATAGCCAACCTTATAGCCCACACTACCGTATGAGTGCATATAATAGATGATGGCTATAGATGACATGGCAGTCCCTCATAGCCATCGACTGGCTATATTATTAACCATGCTCTAATGCGTTTTTAAAACCGCATTTGACTATTGACAAGATTAATAGTACATGAGATGTATAATGTGAAAATTATATAATTGGAAACTCCTTTCACATACGAATTTGACTGTATGCTTTGTGTAAGTTGCATGTCATATATTATTACTCTAACATTTGGTCAACGTTAGCCTAGAAAAACGCATTAGGCCCTGTATAGTAAATGGAAGGAGGGAGTAGTAGTGGAAGTGGATCCTCTGACGTAGGTATCCCTGCCTTACCCTCCCTTTCGGTCACTGACTGGCGGACCCCATGCTTGCTAGGCCCCGCATGTCAGTTACTCAATGGGTTCGGCCACGTCAGGGGATCCTCATCCGCAGTATACTCCCTCTGTTTTTATTTACTCCACATAAAATGGAGGGAGTGGTAGCATAATAAATGACGCGGGCGGGGGAGGGGGAGGGACGTCGGTTTGCTCTTAACTGCGGTCCCACAAGCGAGCAAAATTGCAAGACGAAGCGCGTTCCATACGGTGAGCGACGTGGAGGGTCCAGTGTGTCGGGCTGCAACGCAAATGCGACAAGAGCGATGTACAGTCAAAACCGATTGACCAGTCGTCACCGGAACCACTATTCACACTAGAACCTTCGCTGCTCGGCCTATGCCAGCCACTGCCCTAAAACCACACGTAATCTCCAGCCCATTCCCCCACCTTTCGATCCCCTAGCCCACATCAAGTGTCCCCTAGTTCGCCGGAAAGCCATGGTGCGCCGCAAGATCACTTACTACAAGATGCTGATGCTGGAGCGCCGCGCAGAAATCGTGGCGGCGGTTGGCGCCACAGACCTCCGTTCCCAAGCTCGCTTTGCGGCGGGCCAATCCCCGAGTTCTCTGGAGACAAGCTACGAGGAGGAGGAAGCCGATCAAATGTTCATGGCGGAGCTTGCGGCGCAGAAGGCCCCCGATGGGTATGAGACAATGGACGTCGACTTCGTGCCGGCATCTGAGTCCCCCATGGTGCAGGCGGACCAGCGGTTCAACATGGCAATACTAAAGGAGGACTGGGAGGCAAAGGCTCAACTCAACGCGGAGCGTGCGCATGCCGCTGCCATCAAGGCTCTCCTGTAGGTGGAACCGGATGTCGTGGATGTGAACCGAGCGGCGGAGGCTCAACTTGAGGCGGAGCGTGCGGATGCCGCTGCCATCGAGGCCCTCCTACAGGCGGAACCAGACGTCCTGGACTTGAACCGGGCGACAGAGGCTCGACTCGACGCAGGGCACGTTGATGCCGCTCTCATCGACGCCCTCCTGTAGGTGGAACCGGACGTCCTGGACTTGAACCGGGTGGCGGAGGCTCGACTCGACGCGGAGCACGTGGATGCCGCTGCCATCGAGGCCCTCCTGCAGGCGGAACCGGACGTCATCGACTTGAACCGGGCTGTGCTCTCGTCCGTGCAGAGCGCCCGCACGCTCCACTTGAATGAGTAGCTGGAGGCCGAGGACAACCACGGTGCGGAGACACACGTCGGCAGCTATGGCTGGTTCGCGCCGGCAGCCAAAGATGACGAGGTCGTCTCTTTCCGCGAGCAGTGATAGTTTTTCTTTATGTTGTTGTTTTTATGGATCTTTTGCTGTGTAAAAACATATATTTGTTATGCAAGTCGCTTGACTTGGGTCAGTCTACCATTTCAGGCGGTTGGATGAATATCCTACGTCTCCTAACCCTTCTTTCCTTCTTCCTCACCTCTTCTTCTTCCCCAACAGACCACTGCACGGGCCGTACGGATACTCCTCAACATGCGGTTGGATAAACATACTCTATGAACAAAAATTAGTGTCAGCGATAGGATGGCTGAGTTTGGTTTGTTCACATGCGACAGCACGTTTCAGTGAGGGTGCGTTCCCTTGGTTGGGTTTGCGGCGTGCAGGAGCGACTGCGTGAGGGTGCGGTGCGACCGCGGCGTGCAGGAGCGACTGTGTGAGGGTGCGGTGCGACCGCGACAGCCATGCGCAAGTGTACCTCCTTCTCATTTTGAAAACTTTAGGCAAGCTTGGCAAAAATGTATGGCAAAGTTTGGCAATGCAAGGCCTAGACCCAAATAGGATAAGTACGTACGTACTAGGAGTACTAGTGTTAAAAAAGAAAGGCAGGGTTTTCCTTCGCGGGATTTAATCGACACAAATCCTCGTTTCACGTTTCAATTAATGCGTATTTTTTTCTCCAAAGACCAAAGAGCTAACCATCTCACTCCTCATCGCTTGATTAATGCAGCGCCATGCAAACCAACCTTCTCACTTCCGCATGCATGCAGGGATATTAATGTCCTTGGTTGCTAGTACGAGGCAAACCCCATCAATTTTGCCTCGATTAGTGTTAGTGGCCTTTTGCAAATTGTAATTTTGATATACTGGCCTTGTGTACAAAAAAATGGAGGTAGTAACTATATTTGACTTCCTTCCCCATTCCGGTGACGTCGACGATATCTTTTTTTTGTGGTTTGGTGAAGTGCGTTCGACGGAGAACACCATTGAGGGAGACCACAGTAAGTCATTTGCAAGTGCCGCCTGCAAGCCGAGACAACTGCCTTATTTGCATCCAGGAAGTCCGTTGAACCAAAGGACTAGTACTAATAGGAGTACACAATAGCGTCATCCATCCAGCTTAGTGTCGTGAGATGGTTTCTCGAAGAAGACGATGGAGAAGTGGAGTCAGCGAAGAGTGAAATGATGGTTGCTTCGTCCAAGCTTTTGTGATTTGACGCCTCACTGCTTTGTGATTTGTGATAGAAGGGATAGGGGAGTAGACTCTGTGCTCTATACTGTACTACATGCGTCCAAGCATGGGAGAAAGAGGAGAGACGTTGCATTTTTCTATTCCTTCAATCAATCAATCAGGGAGCTTCGATTCCATCTTTTTGGCTTTGGCAACACCGTCCACAATGGTTCCCATGATGCCAAAAGCTATTTTCACATTTGGCTACACATTGTGGATGCCCTTAACCGTACCACTTGGTTTTGCTCATGTGTGCTATCTATACAAATCTCAATTATATTGATCTAAAAAATTATAGAATCAAGATTAGTAAAAAGGAGGTGATTTTGCCGCGCGGATGGCGGGGGAGGTTTCTTATTTTCAGAGGACGTTGGCCTGGCGGTTTGCTAACATGCGGTCCCACGGGTCAGTGCTTTACCAAGCTGATCCGTGTCCCACATGAGGCAGAAGCAACACGTGGTTAAGTTGAAGAAGATGAGGGAGAAGCGAATTCAGCAATGAGTGAAATGATGGTTGCTTCGTCCCTCCAACTTCTTTTTTAGCATTATTACTTCGTTCCTCCAACTTAACTGCGGGAAAGGTGCATCTTTGTGATTTGATGCCTCATTGCTCATTACTACGCCGGCGCCATGACTGGGGTGCTTCACCCTGGCTGCTCTGCACTGTATTCCGGTATGGCACGTGGACCCGGTAGCTTGATGTCCCACATGTCGGCGAAAGGGACTAGAATATTTATGAATGTGAGTGCTCCACTCTTACGAAGGAGGAGTACACGACACGACGGTCCAGTGAACTGTCACTTGTACTGTATAGTACTATATTTTTGTTGTTTCGCACGATCCATTGATACAAACCCGATTAAACAGGAAAGGGCGGGATTTTTCCCGCGTGGTAGATGATACTGGCCATACATTTCAAAGGCAATTTTAATGTATGCAAACTGAATAATTAACAATATGATATCTAGTAAAACTAAAAACACATATGATTTATTGTGTTAGAGTGTAGTAGTAGTGCTGTATTGCATAGTTGTTAGATGTAACATGCGAGAACGTGTAGAGATGTAGTTTTGGAGGGCCGACAGAGAGAAAAGCGTAATACGGTCACTGAACTTCAGAATAAGCTGATTACGATCACTATATATGTTTTGCGATGATTATATGATCACTTGCTCACAGTTCAGCATCGGATTGCATTCTGTTGACCGACCAAATAGTCCGCGTGGCGCCATGTTGACTAGTTAAATTGACCATGTTCCTTGTGGGTCCCACCTATCAGTTCGCATAGGGAAAAGGTCAGATAAACACAAATTTACGCAGGCACGACAAGACTCCAACCCGTGCGCGGGAATCACCTGGTTGTGTATGTGTCTGTCAGGGCCTGATGTGTGCGCATGCACGTGTAGGTTGAGCACTTGAGCGTGAGAGTGTGTGTTGGTCGTGTGGTGTACTGGTGTGTGCATGCATGCATGCGTGTGTGCGTGAGTGTTGCGTGCGTGCGTGGCTGCGTGTGTACGTGTGAGTATTGCGTGCGTGCATGGGTGCATGTGTTTGTGTGAGTGTTGCGTGGATGCAGTTCGTGTGCATGCATGCATGTGTGTATAATCACCACACCAACTCCTGTGTGTTAAAACAGACGGCTCAACATACCAATACAAGGCCACCTTGTTCGCTGTGCCCGCGGTCATGACTTCGAACCACTGTCCAAATATTTTTTTGTCGTTTGTTTTCATTCTTACTAGCAAGATGCCCGTGCATTGCACGTAACATCAAGATGCATTTGTATGACTAGTTTATCTTGTGAGAGAAAAGGATGAACGAGGGAAGGCCTTATTTGCAAATGTGGAGAGGTGTGTGGGTACCTTTTTGCAAAATTGCCATAGTTTCTTACCTATCCGTCAGATATAAATCGGACGACCTATATTGCAGGACGGCAGGCACACCATCATCACCAACTCTATTTTTTATAAGAGTGTATTTTATGTATTTTATAAGAGTGTAGATGTAGAGTAGATACAAGTCGACAGGTGGGCATGATGTTAGTGAGATAATGTGATGCAACACTAGAGGTGCCACGTGGAGTGTTTAACTGGTCAACTAGTCATGTCATGAGCAAATACAGAGTTGTATGGTGAGCCCGTGACTGTATAATAACCACTAAACGTAAATGGTGACCGTAATGAGTGGATTCTGAAGTCCAATGTACGTATCGTGCTTTCGCTTCAAATAAAATGATCGTCATTGCATATATCGCGAGAGAAAGATGAAACATGCGTGAATTTTCTGGGGGCTTACTTTTAGGGGACCTGGAGATAGTTTTGTGTGCATACGTGAAAGGTGCGTACAGGGGGGTATGCGATGGAGAGAGAGATGCTCTTCGTTTCTCTTTATTATGACTAACTTTGTATATAGTATAAAAATATACAAATTCACAGTGCGGAATAAATATCATTGTGGGCACCATGCAACGCAAATTAGCGTTTGTACTCCTCCATATAACTTTGTAATGTTGTATATATGTAGAAACTCTAAAATAATTTTTTTGCCACACTTTATTCAAAAGGAATGTTGTATGCGAAATAAACATGAAGAGAGGGCTTTTTATATCAATGGGGTACGTGATGTAACATGTGTGAATGTGTACTTGATGCATTTGGCGGGGCGTAGAGAGGTATGTGTGTGTATTACGTATTCGAGAGAGGCATGGATAGAGGGGCCTACGGGGGGTGGGGGGGGGTGGGAGAGATAGGACTAGAAATGAGAGTGATCTAGAGAGAGAGACGAATATGACGTCACGACGAGAGATTCCATTCCCTTGAGTGTGTATATGCAAGGGGGGAGGGAATAGAGGCACCAGGAGAAATTGTGTGTGTGTGGTGTTTGTGTTGGTATGTGTGGGTGTGAGAAGATAATGAGACGTGGGGGCATAGGGTGTGTCACCGCGTGAGGTCCGGTGGGTCGAGGTGAGGCCCTTCTTTCGGTTCCGTCCTGCACCACATTGGTCGGCCCGTGACACATTTAGGAAGACCCATGGATGACTAGTCGTACAAGACAAAGATAGCAGAATTGTGAAGGACTTTGTGTCCACTGACAAAGCCGGCTAGGATTTGTAACCCTAGGTTCTCAGACTAAGTTAACCCCTTTATCTCTGATATTACTATTCATCCAACCTAACTTTAAGGGGCATCCTACAAAATGCTCTGCTAGAATCATACTCGTCGATTAGGAAGAGAGGTGTGAGACAATGCGTGAGAGATAGGCCTAAAGATAATGTGCGTACATGAGACACGTAGGCAGGTCCATGTATATAGAAAGGGTCGATGGGGATTGTGCGTGTGTATGTTTGCGAGAGGAAGAGTGCTTGTGACAAAGGTCAGTGAAAACATTTGTAAATGGTTACGAGAGGGAGGGAGGGTTATATCTAGAGCATGTGTGTGAGAAAGACACCTCAGGAGAGAGTGTGTGAGCATGTGTGAGATACCATCGATGGAGAGTGAAACTACACGTAAAAGACTGCTGTACACATTGATTAAAGATATAAATTCTATCCAAATTTTAGGATGGGATCATGATATTTGCAATTCGCGTAAGGAGCGGTCATTGATCCATCAGACATCTAGATTCTATCGAATTTGAGCATGTCTATGTTATCATTCGACACAAGTTAGTATTTTGAACTCCAGATAATGCATCACTTTAGCAATCGAATATAAACGTGAGTATAGTTCATGTTGTGTGTGTAAAGCACATTATACATACGAAAGTTACACAATGAACATTATAAATAGCTACCGATGAACTAGCATACATTTGAATTCAACTTAAGGTGGTTTAAAAAATCAAATTCAACATGAAGTCCATTCAATTATTTGAATTTGATATCATGACATTTGTAAATCATACCTAAATTATGGGGGCACCAATCTTTGCTCTGATTTTGTACATAATAGCATATGTAGTCGTGTACAAAATATATTCAAATTTAGCTCCTCCATTCCAAAATAATCATAGTTATAGGATTTTCAAGTGTCAAAATTTCAAAAAGAAGCGGATAATTTAATGAGGTTTTCAAACATACAAGGTCAAATATAATGTTGTCTATTTAGGTCAATCCTCATAGTTCAAGAGTACTCTAAACATGTATGCTTGTGTTTCAAAATTTCAAACGAAGCACCAAAAGAGCCTCTACTCGCCCGAAACCGCGTGAGACCAATGTTTGGTAGTACAAGGAAATTACTTTTCTAATAACTCCGACCTGTGAAACCTATAGGCCCGACGTCCAATGGTCTAAACCGGGGTAGGTTTGTAGCTTCATCTAGACACCGTGCAACCGCCCCCGAAAAACATTTATACACAATGGCCACCTAAGCACACATGCGCGCGACCGAAATCCCTCCTGCTCACTATTTTGGACACCTGGGATTACCATCCTACCCCCGACCCGCAGTAGGTCCGAAATTTAAGAGGGGGGCAAAGTTTGTACTTTCCCCAAATTTCAAACAAGCGCGTCCCATCTTCTGTTCAAAAAAGCCAAAAACAAGCGCGTCCCAGACTGGAACATGGTTCCCCCCCACCCGTCCAATTCCCCATTCATACTCCGTGGGCGCCAAAACTACCTCTCCACCAGCCGCGAAACCCCGGCGTCCTCCGTCTGCCACCCCATCCCACCCATCAACCACCGCCATCCTCCATCATGCCGGAGCCAATACCCCAACGTCCTCGTCCACCGCAACCTCAACCGCAACGCCCTCCATAGCTAGTAGTTGAAGCCGAGGCCGAGCCGTCCGTACCCGAGCCAGTTCAACCACGCCATCCTGCGCCTCACTGCTGCCGCTCCAACTTCGCCACCCTCCACCACACCAGAGCTGTTCCTGCTACGCCGTCCTTCGCCGCCTCGGATCTGCTTCCCCTCCGCCGACATACGGCCACGACAACACAGTCGACAATTTGTCCATGGGTTCGTCCAAGCCTGCACCCTCCAGAACATCGGTTTCCCCGGTAAAAAGAAGAATATCGGCGCGACATGTGGAGGTGACCACACTGGCAACCGAAAATGGTAGTCCTCTTCCCTTATTCGTGCAAATCTTACGTGTCTGCTTGCACGGTATTCATCCCACAGAAGACACTAGTTGACCGCTTCTTGATACTAGATGTTCCTAGTTACTCGCGATGCACAAGATTTCTCCTCATATACTATTTCACCTTAGCTAGAGGTCCGTCGTCCCCCCAGAATTTCAATTCCTGGTCAGTTGATTCCCAATTAACTGAAGCATTCCCCGGCGTAACATGCGCTAGTCCGCCTATTACGCCGGGAAAGCAGCGCCTCGGTGTTTATCTTAGGGGTGTGTGGGGCCTAGAGCTACTGGCGCCCGATCTGGAGGTCGGTCGGGATTAAAGGGATGGCCTGGGGGCGCTGCCAAGCACGACGGTGGTGTGAGGTTGAGGGGAGGGCGGGGCGGCGGAGGCAGGGGTCTGGGCTGGTGGTCACTAGTGGTTCGAGAAAGATCGTCAACAGTGACTGGCGGGAGGTAGACGAAGGCCATCTGCACGTTCCTTATAGGTCGGACGGTTCATTAAAAAAAATCGACTGACCTATTTATTTTTAGTCGACTGTTATCTTGACATGACCACATGTGGTGGTGTGCTGGAGGAGTACCTGCATTTCCTGTGCTCATATATTATAAAATCATACGGAGTAGAATCTAATTTTGTTTGCCATGCAATGTTGTAGAACTATCATATGTCTCCCGTCATTTATTTTTCAGCCACCTGCTATCTGCTACTTTTACAGTGCACTAGTTCTGCACACACTTCACCCCTACTCTCACTATTGTGTTTTTATGCAAGGGTATTTCAAACCCTGCCTTGACAGAAGCACAAAATATAAGAGAGAAGTGGCTCCAGCGTGGTACACGGCTAAGCCAGACACGTTTCAAGACTTTAAAGGGTGTAGTGTCAGCAGATGGAGATGGGGAACGTAGCTCTGGAGTTGATGATCTCTCTCGCCATGAACCACCATCCCAGGTGCTTGCTTTAACTTCACGGTGTCATATGTGGTTGCATGTTCCATATGGTGTCTAGCTTGTATTCGAAAGGCCGAAGTCGGTCTTTATTAAGATAAGGAAAGATATTTTTTACATGAACCACCATCCCGTGAGCATCAGAAGACAAATAGCTAGTCAGGGCACTGGCCGAGCCAGTGACAAGCCCAGCAAAGAGAGGCATCACTTGGAAGCCACCTAAAAAGCCGCGATGGTTGCGAAGCAGCCCACCTCCCACCAGGCTCTCAGGTCCTAGATGATCATGCTCACCACTCCAGCCGGATTTCTAGCTTGTATTACTTCCAATTTGGTTAAATTGCATCCGCTTAGCTTACACATTATACCTTTGAATATGACATGCCTTTCTGTTTTTGGTACATACTAGTACATCTGTGTATTAACCATGTTCTTACATCAAACTAATGTTCTTGTGTATCCCTCATCAATCACTTATGATGAGGCAGGCAGGCAAGGGGACTACTCCTCATTTAAAGAATGCAACGTCAGCCTCCCGACATGATTCTCAAGAAACAGACATGCTAGATGAAGATAGTGAACGTAGCTCTGTAGTTGATTACACATTTCCCCTACACTAGCATCGCAGGTGCTTGCTCTAACTTTGCAGCGTGATATGTGGTTGCATGTTGCATATGGTGTCTAGATTGTAATTCTTCCAATCTGGTTAAACTGCATGTGCTAGTCTGCTTAGATTATACATTATACCTGTTAATGTGACATGCCTTCCTGTATTTAGTACACAGTACATCTGTCTATTAAGCATGTCCTTACATAAAACTATTGTTTTTTTGTATCCCGCATCGATCAATATGACGAGACACCTTTAGTATATGCAGTGCGATATTAGTTGCATCTTTCATATGATTTATAGCATGCACTGCTTCTAATTTGTTGAAATTCCATTTATGATGGGACGCTTTTAACTTGACAGAGTCATATTGGTTGCATCTTTCATGTGGTGTCTAGCTTGCATTGCTTCTTATTTGTTGGAATAGTTTCTGCTTAGTTTACACAAACAGTTGTGGACATGCCATGCCGTCCTGTTTTTCGTACATATTCCATCCTGGTATCATGTGTTTGCCTTACATCAAAGTAGTGATTGTCAGTATCATGCATGAATGAGTTCTGAAGAGAGAATTTTATTGCCTTTTCTCGTCGGTTTTACTTGACAATTCAAAATCGATAAAGCGGAAGGAAGTTAGCAAGGTAGCGGATAAAGGTGCTCCTTCCGAACGGAGGGCCTCTACAGTTTCGACTCCTCCACACCCCCAAGATGATTTCCAAGACAACACATGCATAGACACTCAACAAAGCTATGTTTATGATGAGCATGTCTCCCCTAGTGCACCATCACCGGTGCTCCCTCTAACTTGGCACTGTTATATGTGGTTGCATGTTATGTGTGATGTCTAGCTTGTATTGCTTCTAATTTTGTTCAATTCCATCTGCTTACTTTACACATTATACTTGAATAAGACACGTGTTCCTGTTTCTAGAACATACAATATCTGTCTATCACACCATGTTCTTACATCAAATTACTACTGTTGTGTAACCTGCAAAAATCACTTATCATAAGACATGTTTGACTTCGGAGTGTGATATAGGTTACATCTCACATTCTTTTCTAGCTTGTACTACTAATTTGTTGAAATGGCACTTATGATGAGATAGTTTTAACTTGGTAGAGTGATATTCGTTGCATCTTTCATATGGTGTCTAGCTTTCATTGCTTCTAATTTGTTGAAATGCCTTCTCCTTAGTTTACACATCATAAGCTGTGAATATGCAATGGCACTAATGACGAGAGACATCTAACATGGTAGTGTGATGTTGTTTGCATCTTGCATATGATTTATTTCTTGTACTGCTTCACATTTGTTTAAACGCCATTTATGATGAGACACTGTTAACTTGGCAGAGCGATATTTGTAGCATCTTTCATATGGTGTCTACCTTCCATTGCATTGCTTCTAATTTGGTGAAATGTCTTCTTCTTAGTTTACACATCATAGTTCTGGTTATCTCTTTCGTCCTGTTTTTCATACATATTACATCCTCCTATCATGTGGTTGTCTAACATCAAAGTTCAGTTCGTCTGCATCACGCATCAATTTGTTCTGAAGAACTAAATTGTTATTCGTTTTTCTTGTCGGCTTGACTTAACATGGCACAGAGAAAGAGGAAGAAACACAGAATGGCAGGGAATGAGAAGCGGATGAATCCTGCAGATTCTGCTGGTACTGATGGTGTAATAGAAGGTCAAAGTCCAACGGAAAATTCTACAAACACGGCATCCCATGCTACACGAGCTGCAAAAAAAAGCCAAACAGAAACAAATAGCTGCCACCAAACAAGCAGAGACAACCCTAGTTCTTGCAACACCTACCACAGTACTACCAGCTGCACGACTTACTCGTGCGTCAACTGAGCTAGCAGCACGTTCCCAAGCTCCCTTGCCACCTGACACTACTTCCCAAGCACTCTTGACACAAGATGAGTTGGCAATATCAGATGAACCTTGTGAGCTTCAACAGCAAGAAGGTAGTTGCTGGAGTCAAGTTACAGTTGCATGCTTCTTTATATGTAGTCTCACAGTTTGATGTACACTAACACTTCCTATGTTTTGTTGGACTAGCACCTAGGCGCAAGAGGAAACAAACATCAGGGATAATGCTCGATAGGTTAACTAAATCTAGAGGAGGAAGAATGGAGATCCGTTTTGATGCAGGTTTAAAAAGGCCACGTGATGCTACAGAGTCAGCCAAGTTAGTATCAGAGGCAGCGGTTGCCGTTAGGTGTCATGTACGTATCCTCCCAACATGGATTCAGTATAGGAATGACAAAGATGAAACCCAGTTCAACACCTTCCTCAACCATTTATCTATAAGTATGGTTATGTATGGAAACTAGTAATATCGTCTTGCTCTGTCCCATACTTTCTAGGTTGCTGATAATGAGACTCCCATAATTTTTAATAGATGAGGTTCAAGTTGGATAGCCAAGGTGATGCAACCAGACAAGATTGCACCCATGTTTTCAAGTCTGCTCTGCGACAGTATCAGTATAACTTGAGGAAAACTCACTTTGAAGGCAAGGCTAACAGTGAACTTTCCCAAACATCTCCAGTGGAAAATATATCGGATGAAGACCGGAGGGGCCTTCTTAAACACTGGCATGATCCGAAGTATCAGGTACATTATATATATGTGATCAGATCACATGTTGAAGTCCTATTTACGCATGTGCCAAACAAATCTCTCTTCTTGTAGGTGAACTATTCAAAGAACAAGGCCAACCGTACGAAAGTGAAATTCCAACAGACGACAGGACCTCGTAGCTATATTGCACACTGCGAGGCTATTGTAATTAGCTGTTGTTTCACTCTTTTCGCTGTACCATATTATCAGATCTATATTGACTTGTTCAAAATGCAGAGGAAAGCCCGCAAGGACCAAAAAGTACCTGAACCAAATACTGTGGAAATCTTCAAGGACTGTCACACCAACAAGAAGAAGGGCATGACTACACCAGTCAAAGCCGTTGTTGTAAGTCCTTAATCCTCATGCCTTTTAAATACTACTTACTCTGACTTGTGCCTTGAACTGCATGGTTTGCGGCCAATGTCTATTACTCTTTTCAATTTTATACACAATTGTCTTAGCGTATCATTGCACCTTACAAGGTTTAAAAGAGAGGAGTGATGTTCCTTTGATCTTGACCCGTAATCTAGTTTTGTGCTGGACTTGCCCACACAACGTTACAATTGCCTGTTTGTCTGTTCTCAGTTGTTTTGTGATATGAATGATGTCATACTATGCTTACCGTATTATAAACTTCGTCTCTTTATCCTTAGCCCTCAATACAATGTGAAGAAATAGACAATACATTAGCGATGGTACATGGTCATATGTTTGGAACCTGGTTTTATTATGTACTTTGCAATAAAATACAAGTAATATTTTACATGGGTTCACCAGAATAAGTTCTGTATATAGACCAAAGCTATTTTGCTTGGTTTTGCTGCCTCCTTAATATCTTCTGTTCTGGTACTACTAATGTAAAACCTCAACTTTTCAGCGAGCTATGAAAAAAATGGTGGAACCGCCACCTTCTGAAGGTGGCGAGGCAACTATAACCGCAATGTCAGCTCTTGCTGCAGTGGGTCAGTACCTATCCACTAACAGTGCCAAAAGCACGTTCTTGCGTAATACTGGGTTGGTTGTTAAGGCAATATCGTCCAAACTGCCTCATGATCAAGATATGCAAGCTCAAAGCAATGTTGTATCTGTGCTCCAGACACAAGTCCATTCCCTAACAGAGACCCTTTGTGAAACAAGGAGAGACATTGTTCGATGTCGTCAAGATATGCATGGTTTTGAAACCAGACTATCAGACATTTGCTATGTTGTTTAGGAGCCTAGGGGAAATGAAGGCGAGGGTTATGGTGCTCCATCGGACAATACAGCATGAAAACGTAACAGTCAGGTCAAATGAACTGAGCTTTTGAACTTCTGGTGGTGCATTTATCTGCTAGACTGTTAAGTTTTATGCCAACCTTCCTTTTGGTATATAGTTGTAGTTTGTTTTGGTGCGATACACAATTTATTCTTAACGTGCAGCCACCGGCTGAAGAAAACAGTAAGCCATTTTTGTATAGTGTAGGGTGTTCCCTATATTTGTACTGGTGGCGATCTTTGATGCCGAGTGGATGTAATCTGTGCAATCGCCTTAATAGACTAGCGTTAGTTTCGTCCTTATTTATTTACAAGTCTTCTTTTTCCCTGGTTTGCTAGTGGTCACAACAACCATGGGCCATATATGGGCCGTAGGATCCATGGGTCTCCTACGGGCCATCGATAAATGGGCCTCCAACAGGGCCGTAGAATCGGTGGGCCTCGGGTCGTCGGATAAATGGGTCTACATGGGCCGTAAATGGGCGTAATTGGTATTGGCCCAGCATGGTAACGGGCCATTAACAGGCCGTAGGACAACAAAGGATTAATTCTATCACTGGCGTAATGGGTCGTTAATGCGCCAGAATATAGGACGAGCTGGAAACGACGCAATGGGTTAACAGGCCAGAAACGGGCTGACTCTTGCCATGGGCCGAATTTGGCCCATTAGGGTAACAGGCCAGTAACGGGCCGACTCTTGCCATGGGCCGAATTTGGCCCATTAGGGGAACATGCCAGTAAGGGGCCGGAAGTAATCGAGGGCCGAAAAGGAGCCCAAGAACGTATGGGCCGTCAATAGGCCGAAAGCTAACACGGGCAGGAAACGGCCCATGTAAATCGTGGGCCGTTAACGGGTACAAAGAAAATTACTGTTCATTATGGGCTAGAGTCACCGTGGGCCTGTAAAGGGCCAAAAGATACGAAAGCCTCATATGGGCCGAAAGACGTCGTGGCCCATACATGGGCCGAAAGTGAAATGGGCTGGTGTTATATTTGACGGCCCACATGACATTGTTGGGCCAATTTCCTTTAGGGCCTAATGGGTCGTGAGTTAACGGGCCGTAAAATGGGCTATTTGCGAAGAGACCGTTAACAGGCTTTTCATGGGCTAGCCCGTTAACATTTGACCAAGTCAAACGGGCCGGCTTTGTAAGCTAAATGGGCCAGAGTTGGGCCGTGGCACGTGTCGACATATAATAGGCGCCCATCTGACCCACTGACGAGCTGACACGTGTTTCGTCCGGCCAATAAGAATTTTACAAGTGGGAATTTCCCATTGGTCGGGGCTATTAACGGGTTATCGGATCAAAAACCCGACCCGATAGCTTAACGGCGTTCCGTTATGGTGGATGCCATGTGTCGGTCACCCTTGATGAAAGCACTTCTGTGACGCGCGATTTATCGTCATGGAAGTGGATACTTCCGTGATGATAATTTTGGTAATGTCAATGAACACTTCTACGACAGCACAAGTATGACTATCTTGATTCTGTCATAAAATCGTCATGGATGTACATGCATGACAAAAAACGCGACCTACTATGACAAACATGTATCATCACGGAAGTGTATTTTTTTTGTAGTGTTTCATCACTCCATTTGGAGCCTTCTGCTATGTATCTATGCCTTTCGGGCTCAAGACTGCCCAGGCGACTTACCAGCGATGTGTGCAGAATTGTCTTCACAATCAGATTGGGTGCAATGTTCATGCTTATGTGGACAATATTGTGGTGAAGTCCAGAGTGAAGGAAACTTTGATAGATGATTTGAAGGAAACCTTTGATAGATGCTTAACCTAGCCAAGTGCATTTTTGGTGTGTCAACAGGCAAGCTTTTGGGTTTTCTGGTTTCTAGCAGAGGCATCGAGGCTAACTCAGAGAAGATCAAGGCCATCACCTCCCTGGCAAAGCCGGCGTGTATCAATGATGTTCAACGTCTGGTGGGTCGTATTGCTGCTTTAAGCCAGTTCATAAGCCAGTTGGGTGAGAAGGCCATACCATTGTATCAGATAATGAAGAAAATAGACAACTTCGTCTGGAGTGATGCTGCTAACAACGCATTTGAAGATTTGAAGAGGCAGCTAGCTGAGCAGCTAGTCCTTGCTGCTCCCATTGATAAGAAACCATTACTGTTATATATGGCCACTAATACCCGTGCCGTCAGTGTAGCCATTGTGGTGGAACGGAAGGAGGCTGGCAAGGAATATCCGGTTCAACAGCCGATTTACTACATCAGTGAGGTGCTTATTGAGTCCAAATAGAGGTATCCACATTGGCAAAAGCTCGTTTATGGGGTGTTCATGGCCAGCCGGAAGCTCAAACAATATTTTCGGGGTCATCCCATCACTGTGGTCAGTTCTGCTCCCTTAGGGGATATTATTCAAAACAGAGAAGCCACAGGGTGGGTAGCCAAGTGGGCCATTGAGTTGGGACCTCATGGTTTGAAGTATGTGCCTCGAACTTCTATCAAGTCTCAAGCACTGGTGGATTTCATCAACGACTGCACAGAGCTGCAGATGCCAGAAGAGAAGCCGGATAGCACATATTGGACTATTCACTTTGATGGGTCCAGGCAATTGGAAGGCTCAGGGGCTGGAGTTGTCTTCGCTTCCCCTCGAGGTGACAAGTTTTGTTATGTTCTAAGGTTGATGTTTCCCTATACTAACAATGCAGCTGAGTATGAAGCCTTGCTCCATGGTCTTCGGATGGCTAAGGAGATGAACTTAAGCTGGGTGAGATGTTTCGGTGACTCAGACTTGGTGGCTCAACAAGTCTCAGGCACATGGGATTCTAAGGATCCACTCATGGCGTCTTATCGCCGTGAAGTTGATGCTATTGCTGGGTACTTCAAGGGTTATCAAGTGGAGCACATTGATCGCAGGAAAAATGAGGTAGCTGATGCTTTGAGCCGGTTGGGATCTCAGCGTAAGTTGGTGCTACCTAACACTTTCTTGGATGTTCTGCATAACCCTTCTGTCAAGTTACCTACATAGGAAGATCTGGTTGTCCCTATCCTGGAGGCACAATTGGTGGTAGCTCTTCACGCTATCCCAGATTGGACAGTACCATATTTGGCTTACATGACCCGGGGCGAGTTACCTGAGGATGAAACTTTGGCCAGGCAGATAACCTGGTAGTCTAAGTCAATGACAATTGCCACGAGTTACACCATCACAGTGTCACTGGGGCATTTCAGTGTTGTGTCTTTGCTGAGGAAGGTCATGAGATTCTTCGTGAGATTCATGAGGGAGATTGTGGTCATCATGCCGGCTCAAAATCCCTTGTGGCCAAAGCTTTCCGTCATGGATTTTATTGGCTGACGGCTCATGCTGATGCAGAGGATTTGGTCAGTAAATGTGATGGTTGTCAGAAATTTTCACGGCGAGCTCATGTGCCGACTCAAGAATTGAGGATGATTCCAATTACTTGGTCGTTTGCAGTCGGGGGCTTGATATAGTTGGGCCTTTCAAAAGGTCCAAGGATAAAAAGACCCACCTCTTGGTGGTGGTTGACAAATTCAAAAAGTGGGTTGAAGCAGAGCCGGTCAGTAAGTGTGATGCGGCAACAGTGGTTCAATCCATTAAAAAGGTGATTTTTTGCTTTGGCTTTCTGCACAACATCATAACTAATAATGGCACCAATCTATCCAAGGGTGCTATGAAAGAGTTTTGTCAACGTGAGCATATTCGACTTGATGTTTCGTCATTAGCTCACCCGCAGTCCAATAGCCAAGCTGAAAGAGCCAATCAAGAAATTCTTAGAGGCATCAAGCCCCGGCTTATGGTTCCTTTGCAACGGACGCCGAGTTGTTGGGTGGAGGAGTTACCTTCCGTGATATGGAGTATCAATACTACCCCCAACAGATCTACGGGTTACACGCCTTTCTTCATGGTTTATGGAGCAGAGGCGGTTCTCCCTAGTGACATCCATCATGATTCTCCTCGCGTGGCGGCTTACATTGAAGCTGATAATGAGCAAGCACGTCAGGATGCACTTGACCTGTTAGATGAGAAGCGCGATCTTGCGGCAGCCTTTTCGGCAATTTATCAACAAGATCTGCGCCGTTACCACAGCCGCCGGGTTAAGTCCAGAACCTTTCAAGAAGGTGATTTGGTGCTCCGGCTCATCCAGGATCAAACTGATATGCATAAGTTATCCCCACCTTGGGAAGGATCCTTTGTGGTCAGCAAGAACTTGAACAACGGGTCATACTACCTTATCATTATTCGAGAGCACAAGGATTCACGTAAGTCGGAGGAGGAGACCCGCCGGCCATGGAATATCGCTCATCTTTGGCCTTACTACACTTGAGCCACCGGCTCTTATGATGTACATATTTTTGATGATGTATATATTATGATGATTATAATAAAGCAGGGTCTCTGTTGTTTCATGTTGAACGGTCATGTGTCTTCGTCATCATAACTTCAAAGACCAAATGGGGGCTGGTCATATTCAAACCATATAGCTATTAACCCCTTTTGGCCGGCTTCTTGGTCGTATTCGAACCAGCCATAAACATTTTGATCATTTGGGGGCTTGGTCATATTCGAATCACAACTATTAACCCCTCTTGGTCTGGCTCATGATCGTATTCAAATCATAGCCGTTAAACAATTTGATCATTGGGGGATTGATCAAAGTCGAATCATGGCTATTAACCCCTTTGGTCCGGCTTCCTGGTCGTATTCGAACCATAGCCGTAAACACTTAGATCACTTGGGGGTTGGATCATATTCGAATCACAGCTATTAACCCCTCTTGGTCCGGCTCATGATCGTATTTGAATCATAGCCGTTAAATACTTTGGTCACTGGGGACTTCCCGATCGGATTCGAATCATAGCTGTCAGTACCCCTTTGATCGGCACAATGCCAAAAACCATTTGGGGGCTTCCTAATCGTATTCGAATCATAGCTGTTAACACTTATGGTCCAGCTTCCTGCTCTATTCGAAGCATAGCCTCGCTTTTGACATTTTGGCTTGATTTTTTTTGAAGTTTTCCGGTTCTTCTTAATACTATCTTGCCTTTTGGTTTAAAATAATTCCGGCCATGCAGCCTTTACTTTCACAGCTCATATTTGAAGCTTACCATGGTTTCAATTACTTGGTTTAATGAGGAGCAACAACTCGCCCTTACATGATGATATCCAGTCCTTGGAAATATTGGCTTCTAAAGCTTTGGGTCCTCACCCTTACCGCACAAAGTATCGTAAACCGGCAGTACAATTCAATATCATAGGTATGATATTGTTACTATTATATTTCAATTCAGGTTCAGCCAGCCTTATCTATAACTGTGTTAAAACACCAGTAGTTATATGCGAGGTATTATGACTTGCCCTGCGGTAAACCGCCAAGGGATCTTGTGATTTATTTTGTGTGCAGGATAATTCAGAATTTTCATCCGCACAAGTCAAACAATATGATAAGTATAAAGAGTGTAATTATAAAGCAATGTCTTAACAGTGTTGAGCATAACACAAAACATGTACGATGGCACGGCAGAGCAAAGTTATTGCTACCCTATTATATGACTCCCAGAGTCCAAATGATTTACTGTTTTTCAGAAGGTCACAAATATGAACCACCCAACGGATCAATCTTCTTGATGGCCTGACGCTTCCGGATCAGCCCTCTCCGATTCTTCGTCCTGTTCTACCTCCTTGAAGTTTGGTGATGACCAGTCAATGCCACTCAAAGCTTGGAATTCAGCTTAATCATCAATAAGCTTGGACGGGTCAACTTCAGGAGCAAAAGTGTGCTTACGGATTGGGGGGATCAGGTCTTGCACTTTGTAAGACGGTGTTGGCTTCTTCTGATTCCCCACGTCATAATCCGGTTGATACTTGGTGAGGTCTGTCTCATTGGCAATCAGGCTGGCCAGAGGACGTATATCCTTCACGCAAGCAGCAAAGTCCTTCTGTTCAAACGGAGTGCCATCTTCCTTGAAGCTTGGATACCCGATAGAGATAACAACCAAGTCTAACTCTAGTAACCATGCTTTGGCCTGGCTTAAGGTAGTCACAGCTCTGGATCTTGCAGATGATCGGTTCATTTCACTAAACCGCTAGGGCAGCACGGAAAGCTTCCTTAACACATCAACCAAGAGAGTGGGGGCTTCATTGGATGGAGAAATTGTGGGCAATGCGCGCTGAGCACTAGTATAAAGCTGCTCCACCAATGTGTAAACCGCCTTTAGCTTCACAAGCATGTCTTGGTTGAGATTGCTGCTCCTAGGGCCTGCATAATAATCACTGATGGGTTAAAAAGCAGATCATATCATCAAATAAGATATTCAAATTTGATAGTCATAAGGCGACTTATCAAAGATAGCACAACCCATCTGAGACACCTGGCGTTTTAAGCTGGTAAGTTCAGTGATCGCTTCCTGGAGAGCTGCCTCTACCTTCTCAGCCCATTGGGTGAAAGCAATTTTCTCTTGAGCCCATGCATTTTTCTCAACCTCAACACCGGCTTTCAGCTTTTCTGCCTCAAACACACTGAATTCGAACTTTGAGTTTGCATTCTGGGTCTCAGCCTCTTGCAGCTCCAGACGAGTCTTCAAATCAGATAGCTCTAATTGAAGTTGAGCAGTGGTGGTCTATTCATACACTAGATCAAAATCATAATTCAACATTAGTCCAAAACATTAAGTCCCAAGCCTTTTGCGAGCAACAACACTTGGCACTTGGGGGCTAATGTCTACCGAAAGCTCTACTTATGTGGTGGCTTATGTGAATAAGTCCCAAGTACTTTGCGAGCAACAGTAGTTGGCACTTGGGGGCTAATGCATATTGCTTGTCTTATTGCAATTTTACGACGACCCCTTGGTGCTACAACCGGCCATAGACGACTCACGAGAACTACACAAGTAAGTACTGTGTTCAAGAGTATGAAGGACCAGTTCATTCATACAGATTAAACTGGCCCTTGGGGGCTACCACTTCAGTGTTAATCAAGACATATTTATTTTAAACCGGAGGCTTTAAGCCGGATTTTGAAAGGATTATTTCATAGGCTATTATTCATGTTCATGGTGATCAAGTTTACATCATATTCAAATGCATCATAAGCAATAAACTTGGGGGCTGGCAGGATATGCATAACTTAAAAATGGAGGAGCGTATACCTCAAATTTTTGGTGCATCTGCTTCACCATGTCAACTTCAAGCTCACGGCTGCTATGTATTTGACTGAGAAACCCAGAGTATATTTCACCAATGCTCAGTTGAGAATAATTGGCGACATCAAATCGCACTTTGCGCTGCTCAAAATGTTCTTCCTTGGCGGAGTGCTTGGCCTGGACAGTATGTCTTCCCGGCTCTGTAAAGCCGGTCTTGGTGATCACTACACCATCGCCTTGTGTGTCGACCATCTTCATTGGATCGGATGCCTCAGGATTCAAAGGGTCATCGCTGGCTTGTTCCATAGGAGGGCCAGAAATCATTGGTGGGTTATCAATAACTGGCTCTGATGGTGAAGGAACAGGGTCTTCAGGTGCTGTCGTCTGCTGCTCCGGCTCATTGACTTTCGGATCTTCGACCGGCTTATTCATCTTTGCCCTCTTGCTGGGCTTGGCTTTTCCACTGCATGAGTCGTAAAAGGTCAGCATAAGTATAAAAGGATCATAATGAGTAAATGATAAGTAAATTGCCATTACCCGGGAGCAGTCTTGAAAGCTGGCATATTAGATTGAATTGAGTTGCCTGAAGAGGAATGAGATGTTTCCTGATAATTTGAGTCGGAAGAATTGAGTGGCCGGCGAGTGAGACCCGCCAAAGGATAAAAAGAGTTTAAGTCGGGGGTGACCTCATTTCGATTCTTCCTCGGCGTGTTCGGTAAACTGGAGGAAAGTTCTACATCCTTGCTCATCCGAGTTTGTCACCGGCTCTCGTGCTGCTGTTGCTTCAAAATAAAGTGAGGATCTAGATGAGCTAAGGGGTGTGAAAATCTTACTTTCTGGGTTACTCTTGAGATTTTTTGTCTTGGCAAAGGCTCGGAGTCGGAGGAAATGATAGTTACCTCTTCTTCCAGTCCCTGACTCATTCCCGTGTCATCCTGATGATATTCAGTGTCAATAAGATGGTTGAAAAAAGAGCCAAGAGAATCAAGGGCTACCTCCGACTCAGAGGTGTCCTCCAGTTGAAGCAATTGATAAGCGTTGGGCTTCTTTCCTCTCTTCTTGGTGGCTCTCTTGGCCTTCCTGGCTCTTTTTGCAGCTTCATGGTCATATTCTTTCTTCCAGAAGTCATCATCAACCTGTGAAAGTAATCAAAGTTGAATTAAAATAAAGTATTAAATATGAAGGCAAAATAGCTAGTTTGGCGGCTTACTTCTGACGCCGGGTTAGACTCGCAGAAAGGGCTTAGGCCCACCTTGCAGCAATTAGCCAGGCTCTCATTCAGAAGAGACTTTGTCATCTCATTGATGGTATCATCAGTTAACTCCTCGGAACTGTGGCACAGTGGATCTTTTGTGCTACCGGTGTAGATTGCACATTAAGCCAGAGCGGCGACTCAAGGGGATAATCCTCCATGCGACCCAGCATCAAACCAAGTCAATGCCAGTTAAGCCGTTCCCCAACAAAGCCTTAACCTTGGCGATGGTAGGGGTGAGCTTCTTGTGTTCAGCAGCTGTCAGTTTGTCAGGGAGAGGATGGTTGGATTCAAGACGCAGGGCGCAAAAGTCGGGCAGTCCATGCTCATCAGCCGGAGAGGTATCTTTGCAATAGAACCATGTTTGATTCCAATCCTTGGGGTAACTCGGTGGCTGTGCATAAGGGAAAATAGCGTCTCTTCTTCGCTGGATTAAGATCCCACCAAGTTCCAAGCTGGGTCCATTGGAATACTCGTTCTAGCGGTTCAAATAGAAGTATTCTCTGAATAACTCCACTATGGGTTCCTCTTGAAGGTAGACTTCGCAAAACACTTGGAAATTGCATATGTTGGACACGGAATTGGGTCCGATGTCTTGAGGATGAAGGTTGAAAAAGTGCAGAACGCCCCAAAAAAATTTAGAGCTGGGCGGTGAGAAGCCCCGGTTCATATGATCAGTGAAGACAATAACTTCGCCTTCCTTTGGTTGAGGTTTCTCTTCCCCCGGTTTAGGGGCGCAATAAGACATGATAGACTTTTTTGGCAGATAACCGGTTTTCACAAAGTCTTGAAGAGTGTTCTCCGTGACGATGGAAGGAACCCAGGTATAGGAAGTGGTTGTTTTGGGAGGCATTATGAAGAAAGAAACCTAGAATTGAAAAGAACAAAAATTTCCGGTTCAAATTTAAGCTGGAAGAAAAGTATTACAACACATATTCAACTAGCGGCTTAAAAAGGGGCCTAATGGTATATGACTAGTTACAGCAGGTTATCTAAGCCGCCATGAGCAGTTGATGTCTATCAAAAGAAGAAATCTATTGAGCACTGAATTTAACTACAACCAGTGATATGGGCCGCCATGACTAAGTGGATCTATCAAGATGCAGTTTTTTTTCTAAGTACCATACAAATAGGTTTCACAGATTACAATTATTATTTCGGATCAGCGGCAGTTTAGAAAAAGAAATTAAATCAAGACCTAAAACCAGTACAAGGGAGTTCATAAGCTCTAATGAGATCTCTTTTCATGGAAAAGGGGTCCGCTGGTATTGAAGGCAAAGGCAAAACTACTACCGCACAAGTTCTATGCCGTTTTTAGATCAAAGGGTGCTATGGTGAAAGAACCAAGAAAGAACTTCGAAGAACACGAAGAACAACCGAACCCTAATGCGATCTGAGGCGTTGGAGGAGAAGCACTTACAGATGCAGATCCGACTACGGTGGAGCGCCGGCGTACTCTGGTCCGACACAGGTTGATGCAGCGGCCATGGACGAGGAGGACGAGGTGCTTCGCGGCAGTGGAGGAGCTTGAGTGGCAGAGAGTCGCGAGAGGAGGAAGATGATGGAAAGGGGGGAATGATAAGAGGCCGGTCGTGACTATTTATAAGGAAAAGGCTAATAAGTGGGCACGAAAAACGAGGAGACCAAAACATGGTTATCCAGCTCCCTAGGCGCCTCAATTCTCGGGACAGTTATTAAAGTAAAGATCCATTGAGATATGTTGGATATTGTGCGAATTAATGGTAGGTGATGTCATGGCGGTTTATCACAAATCCATAAGATGACGTCATGGCGGGTTATGAATTCTCGCACAAATGAAGAAGGGAAGATTTTTTCCAAGTATTGAAGATTGACATGAACCAGTTCAAATCTATCTGGGGCCTAATGTTGGGGATATAACTATTAGTATGACCCGCCCAGGAGGGGCCAGGTTATACCTATGGCGATTGATCATCTGAAGCCCATGAAGATATTAAGGATGGAGGTTTAGTTAAGGGACCAAGGCCCAAAGGCGACTTAAGGCCCATAGGGGTAAACCACCATATGTGTAAAGACTTGTATTGTAAGGCATGTAAAGATAGTCACCGAGCCGGACACGTATCTATGAGCCGGCCGGGACTCCGTGAGCCGCTGGGCGTCAACCTATGTATATAAAGGGACGACCCGACGGCGGTTCAGGACAAGAGAGACAACAGATCGAAAGCTAGGTCAAGCGGATTCGCTCCCTGGTAATCGAGACATAAGCAATACCACCTCAAACTGGATTAGGCCTTTACCTTCACCGCAAGGGGCCAAACCAGTATAAACTCCTGTGTCCTTTGTCCCGTTTAACCCCTTTAAGCTACCTAGTCACGATGGCTCCACGACTAAGTCCTTTTGCTAGGGCATCTGCCGTGACCTTTCCACGACAAGACTGGTTCAGGGAGAAGGCACGCTCTTCGGAGGAGCCAAGGACGTTGGAAAAGTAGTTGTAGGCGGCTTCAGCCATGGTGACGTGCTCAGAGACGAGATGGTCGTCCACATGGAGGGAGGAGATGAGGTTACCTTGCTTCCATCACGAGGCATGCACGCTGAGGTAGGACAGTGAGGAGTCACAGAGCCATGATAGGCGCGATCGCGGGAGAGTGATGGAGTGCTCAAGGGAAGCTAGCCCCAGGTAGGTGCTCTTGAGCTTGCGCCTGAGCCACACCTTGATCTGGGATAACGGGCAGAAGTCCTGCGTGGCATCAAGGCGGGCAATCAACTCGTGTGCGACCTGCAGCTCCGGAGAGACACCGCCGATCATGCATGCACTCCAGCGTTGAAGGTGCTGCGTGGTGGCCTTAAGGCGGGCCACTATACGCCGGAAGGGATCCGCCTCCGGGGGAATCGAGTTCCAAGCTTCCAAGACTGTGTCATGGAAGCCGTCAAGCTTTGGCCAGAAGCGCTCAAAGTGAAATCTGCATGCCCCCGCGGGGCGAGCATCACAGTCACAACCAGCGGGCAGTGGTCGGACACCACGGAGGAGAGGCAGTGTAGAAGACAATGCGGGTGGGCGATCTCCCATCCGGACGTGCAAAGGATCCTATTGTTCCGCACGTAAGTTGGCGTGTCACGCTCACTAGACCAAGTGTAGTGGCACCCGTGCAGGTACATGTCTCGGAGCTCCTTGTCATCTATGAAACGCTAGAATCGACTCATGACTCGATGGTTCAGATTCGGGGTGTTCTTGTCGGTAGCCAAAGTGATCATGTTGAAGTCGCTGCCAAGAAGCCAAGGTCCAATGAGCGATTCGCACACTTCGTGGAGGTCAGCAAGGAAGTCAAGCTTGGCCTCATCATCCTGAGGGCCGTACACGCCCGTAAGCCACCAATGCCCACTGCCGTCGGTGGGAGAAACAAGAGCGGTGATATGATTGTTCGCCAATCAGTGGGTTAGAGAGGGAGATATCGATTTGCGCCACGTGAGGAGCACGCCACCGCGTGTACCAAAGGCCAGGAGGAAGAAGAAGTCCTCAAATAAGGGCTCCAGGGTGTCGAGGACCGTGAAGTACGAGATGTGGGCAAGCTTAGTTTCTTGCAGGAACACAATGGTGGGGGCGGCAGCGGAGATCACGCTGCGTATGACCGTACACTTAGCACCGGAATTTAAGCCGCGCACATTCCAGAAGATAATCTTAAGATTGTGGTCCATTAGCAAAGTTATGGGGGGGCATTGAGAGTGCAACAAGCAAGACGGCTAAGCCTCCACGAGGCGAGGCGCGGTGCGAGAGCAGGAGGCCTCGGCCAGAACACGTCCAGGGAGATGCCAACCGAAGAAGTCGGCGAATGCCTCGACCACGTCCTCCGTCAGCGGTCGCTCAAACAGGAGAGCATATTTGTCGAGCATCTCACGTGGAATGGCCGCATTGTCGTCCTGAATCAGCCCGAGGCGGCGCAAAAGAACCCGCTTCGCCTACATCTCGGAGTTGAGGCCCTGGTCAGCTTTGGCGATCCTAAAGCTCCGGCGAGGGGTGAAGTTTGCAGGAAGCTCCTGCTGACGGTGGCGCGGCGATGCAGCGAGAAGGGGCTGGAAGCAGATGGAGAGCACGTCCACAAATGCAGCCAGGGAGTTGGAGCTGTTGTCCGAAGCCGTGAGCGCGGCAGAGGGCGGAGCAGCACTTGGGGGCAACGAGCAGGCCGGCGTGCATGAAAAAACCGCCGCGTCATGCGACGGGTTTTGCATGGGCATGTCGCCGGGTGGTGGGCCATCGCCAGACAGCGCGTATCCTGTGAGCCCGCGGGGTCCAGCAAATCAGCAACTGCGGCAAGGGTGAGGCCGGAGGGATATGCGGGGCCGGCCGAAGGATTGGGAACCGCAGCAGGCTCAGTCATGGGTTGGTCAATCACCGGATCCGAAGCCGCAGCAGCATTGGTGGTGGGCCCGCGGGAAGATTCGTTAGTAGCGGATAAAGCAGCGCGACTGTCGGTGTTGTCAGAATCCACCCATTGGGCGGGGCACTCGAGCAGCATGCTGGGCACAGAGAGCACGATTTTCTCAGGATCAGCACGTGCACTGGAAGGTAGGCTGTTGTCGCGGAGCGGGGGGAGGCCAAGACTGCGACTGCATTCAAAACCTGGGAGGGCCCAGGCACCGGGGCGGCCAAGCCACGGCTGGTAGCTGGCGGCTGGTCATGCGTGGTAGGCGCCTCATGGTGGGCCAAGTCCAGCTCCGAATCAGCAGGCGCGCCCAGCCGTAGGTGAGCAGGGACCCGCGCTACGTCAGCCACGGCCCCGGGGTGGGCCCCGAGAATGCCCGCCCAAGACCGGCACGGTGGGGGCATGTGAGCATAGCGGCGGTGCCACCGACGGACATGCCGATTACCAGGCAGGTGAACCGCGTTGCCACCAGCCGAGGGAAACACATGGCCCTGCAGCCAGCGACGAGGGAGGGGCAGGGAGTCAGGCGTGGAGCCCGGGTCACCGGACGTCAGCGGCGGCGGAGACGGTGGCGGCAGGGGGCGGCGAAAGTCGACGCTCTCCGCAACGTGGATGCGGATCGGGAACCGGGCCAGGCCAAGGGTGAGCCGTTCTACGCGATCAGGGTCAGCCTCAAGCAACACAGCGTTGTCTTCAGGGAGAAGGAGCTCCGTGGTGTGCGGTACGACGTCGGGGTTGGTCGTCCAGGCAGAACACCTCACCCCCGAGACGCGAAACATCTCTGACATGTCCGTCTTCAAGCTTTCCGCTTTAGAATGAGGAGGTATTTTTGCGAGATCCAGTTTCGGGGTTACTCTTTGTAAAGTGAGTTTAGTACTTACAACAACTCCAACGCGCCGACCCATTTTGTCTGCACTTGTCTGTTCGGGTTAAAATGAACACAAAAGTCCATCCAACACACATTACGCGCCGACCCAAATGAACGAGCGTCCGCTTTTCCTCCGCCACGCGACCCATTCCCGGCCCAAATTTGAACCTCGTTTGCGTTGGTGCGAACATGAAACAGACGGGCGCGAGGTCCGTCTACTCCTCCCTCTGGCCCGTGAGTTGATGGCACAGCCAACCTCATTCCCCTCTCTTTCCCAAAAATCTCCCACCCGCTCGCCATGGACAACGTGTCGATCCTCGACGCCACCTCCGGGATTGCCTCCGGCCTCGCCTTCATCGCCCCCACCAAGGGCAAGCCCGACGCCACCCGCAAGACGGCAGCACCGACCAAGAAGAAGCCATTGACGGATGAGCGGTGGGCTGTGCAGTTGGCCAAGAGGAAGGGCTGGAGGCATGCTTAGGAACGCAAGCTGGAAGCCGCGCCCGCCGTCACCTTGTCCGCCACTGCACAGGAAGAGGAGAACATCGCCAGATTTGCTGCGGCAATGAGGAAGGCCATGCTCTACCTAGGGTTAAGATAGGCCAGCACGGGCTCATCGGCCTTTCCCCGTGTGCCACTACCAGAGTCGTCGCGCATGTGTGCCACACCGCCGATTCCCGGCTTCCATCCCTACTCGCAAACTCCCATTTCTCCAGGAATTGCTTGCCAGAGGTGAGCGTGGTGGCGCCAACCATGCCCTGTACCCATGCCCGTTGATCTCAATGTCACACATGTGGCCGGTGGATCATCCACCAGGGCCATAGAAAACGCCCGCGGGAGATGCCATCCGAAATGCAACCCAACGTCCGCAACCTGTTCGGCAGAATGTCGGCCACAGACGACAAGACGGCCAACCGTTTCATCATGAAGAACATCATCATCGAAGCTGGTGCGGGTGTTGCTGCCTTCGAAGGTGGTGTGGGTGTGTGTGCCTTCGATCCCGACAAGACCCAAAGCTAAGATGGTCGAGGGCCCCTTCATGGCCGACCCCTTTGATCAAGGCCATGGTGGGATGGCCGACCCCTTCATGCAAGGCCAAGATGTCATGGGCAGCACCTTCCCACTCGACCACGAGTTCCCAGAAGACTACGTCCTAGAAGAAGAAGATGAAGTGGACATCGACGTGGAGCATTTGTTTGAAGACGAGCTCTCAACCCAAGACAATGCAAACAAGAAGCACCAAAGCAAGAAGATGAAGGCATACACAAAGGATGAGGATGAGCTCCTTTGCGAATGTTGGAGGGACATTGGACAAGAGCCCAAGATCGACGTCAAAGCAAAAGGCGTCAACCTTTTGGCTACGTGTTCATTGCGAATTTCATGAGTGCAAGAAGTTCGCACCATACCAAATGGAGAGCAAGCGCTGGTGGGTGTCCCTCCCGAAGCGTTAGAGGGTGATACAATAAGGTGCAACAAGTTTTTTGCCACCCTTGAGAGCATCGAGGGACGTCCCGTGAGCGGCCTCGACATCAAAGATATGATAAACATGCGGCCATCTTCATTTCCGTTGCACTTGCATGTCCATTTGCCAATATGCCTGCATGTCCACATGCCTAGATGCATGTGTGTTGTTTATTTATAGGCACTCCAAACTTTTGAGGCATTCAAAGCCCAGCATGACAATAAGTCCTTCAAACCTCACCCATTGTTGGATGGTCGTCAACATGGATGAGAAGTTAAAGGAGCAATATGCCGCCATCAAGGCGCGTGGAGGGGAGGAGGCCGTCAAGGACAATGGTGAGGGAAAGAAGCTGCGGCCGTGGGGGAAGACCAACTCCAACAAGGAGGACAAGCACGATGCGGCGTCGATTGCCTTGCATGCCACTTTGGAAGGCATTGTTGGAAATATGCCCTAGAGAAAATAATAAATTGGTTATTGATAATCCCCAAGTGTAGGGAATTATCATAGCAATTTCCAAAGGTGGAAGTGATAAGCATGGAGTATCGAACCCACAAGGAGCTAAAGGTAAGATCAATATTCTCTCAAGTCCTATTTGCCACTGATACGACTCTATGTACACCGAACGTTTCCTTCCAACTAGAAACGAGAAATAAAACTATGTTGTTGGTATAAAGAGGATAACTTTTTATGATACCGGAGAGCTAAAATATAAAAGTAGGTGCTGTTATCATAAAGTTAGAATATATTACTAAATATTATAAATAGCGAGTGTGGAATAATGATGGGTCATTGTGCGGAATTATCCTAGGCAATTGTTAACAAGACCTGTAATCACTATTGCAATTTCATATGAGGGAGAGGCATAAGCTAACATACTTTCTATTCTTGGATCATATGCACTTATGATTGGAACTCTAGCAAGCATCCGCAACTACTAAAGATCATTAAGGTAAAACCCAACCATAGCATTAACATATCAAGTCCCCTTTATTCCCATACGCCGTGACCCAGTTATCCATATTTATGCTTCTGTCACTCAAGGAACATAGACAATAAGTAAACCATGGCCATATTGCAACACCCTACAGCAGGAATCCCTCACACTTGCGAGAGATGGAGGCACAATAGGACAACACCAAAATAAAACATACAACTCATTCCAATCTAGATCATCAATCAACCAAAAGACAAAAGATATCTACTCAAAACATCATAGGATGGCAACACATCATTGGATCATAATATGTGGCATAAAGCATCATATTCAAGTAGGGATTACAACAGGGTGCGGGAGAGTGGACCGCGTAAAAGAGATGAGGATGGTGATGTTGATGAAGACGATCACCGCGATGATGATTCCCCTCCCGATGGCACTCCGGCGCCACCGAGAGAGAGGAGGAGAGGTTCTGCCCCTTGTGCTTCCTCCTCCATGGCCTCCCCCTGGATGGGAAGAGGTTCCCTCTCTGGTCCTTGGCCTTCATGGCGATGATGGCCCCTCCGAGATCCTCCTCCATGGCCTCCGGTGATGATTGCCGCCTCCGGCAGGGTGCCAGAGAGGGCCTAGATTTATTTCTCGTGGCTACAGAGGCTTGCGGCGGTGGAACTCCCGATCTAGGTTATTTTCCGGAGGTTTGGGTATTTATAGAAGAGGTTGGCGTCGAGGACAAGTCAGGGGGCCCCACGGGAAGTTCACGAGGCATAGGGGCATGCCCCAGGGGGTGGGCACGCCCCCCACCCTCATGGGGCCCACGGGACTCCCCTCCAGTAACGTTTTATTCCATTATTTTTTATATTTTCCAGAAAAATTCTCTGTTGATTTTCAACGCATTCCGAGAACTTTTATTTCTGCACAAAAACAACACCACGGTAGTTCTGCTGAAAACAGCGTAGTCCGGGTTAGTTATCAAATCATACCAAAATCATATAAAACTATTGTAAACATGGCATGAATACTTCATAAATTATAGATACATTGGAGACGTATCAGCATCCCCAAGCTTAATTCCTGCTAGTCCTCGAGTAGGTAAATGATAAAAGAAATAATTTATGAAGTGTGAATGCTAGCAAGTGCTTAAGTTTGATCAATGGTAGTTTCAACTTTTTCTAGCATCATTATATATCATAACAGTAGCTCAACTCATAAAACTTCTCATGATCAAGTAACAAGCTATTCACATGTTAAAGTATAGATCATAAACTTTCTTGAAAACTAACAAACCATGCTCTTAGTCATCAAACAATCGCAATTCATCTTATTTTCGGGAAGGGTCTATGTAAGAGCTTTGATTCAGCAAAATCCACATACTCAACTATCATTTAATCTTTCACAATTGCTAACACTCATGTGATATTTATGGGTTCAAAATTTTAATCGGACAGAGAGAAAGATAGGGGCTTATAGTTTCGCCTCCCAACCTTTTACCTCAAGGGTAATGTCAACAATAATAATTTATGAAAACCTACATCCAAGTGGGTATATATATCCGGATCGCTCCAACACAAAGTGCTTGCCAAAGGAAAAAGTGTAAAAAGGAAAGGTGATGATCACCATGACTCTTGTATAAGGGTAGAAGATAAAAGTAAAAGATAGGCCCTTTGCAGAGGGAAGTAGAGGTTGTCATGCGCTTTTATGGTTGGATGCACAAAATCTTAATGCAAAAGAACGTCACTTTATATTGCCGCTTGTGATAAAGACCTTTATTATGCAGTCCGTCGCTTTTATTTCTTCCCTATCACAAGTTCGTATAAAGCTTATTTTCTTCGCACTAATAGATCATACATATTTAAGGAGAAATTTTTATTGCATGCACGATGGCAACTTACTTGAAGGGTCTTACTCAATCAATAGGTAGGTATGGTGGACTCTCATGGCAAAACTGGTTTAAGGGATGTTTGGAAGCACAAGTAGTATCTCTACTTGGTGCAAAGAATTTGGCTAGCATGAGAGGGAAAGGCAAGCTCAATATGTTGGATGATCCAAGACAATATAACGTTTCGGATATAGGAAAACATAACCCATTAAGTTTTCTTCCTTGTCCAACATCAACTTTTTAGCATGTCATATTTTAATGAGTGCTCACAATTACAAAAGATGTCCAAGATAGTATATTTATATGTGAAATCTCTCTCCCTTCAATATTCTTTCATGAATTTTTCAAGTGACCAATACAATGTTTGCTAACTTCCAATAAATTTACCACCTATACTTATTATGTGTGAAGTCATTACTCCCCATGGTATAAGCATATGAAACATATATAAATTCATATTTATGATATTCAATTCATTCAACCATTTACTCATAGGATATATGTGAAGCATGTGAGTAAATGAAAAACTACTCCAACAAGATATAAGTGAAGAACACTGAGTAGTCAAATAATTAACTAGCCATGGGAGGATTATTTTTCATTCAAGATTTCAGATCAAATGATTTTATTCAAACATCAAGTAAAATTTAAAATACTCTCCAAGCAAAACACATATCATGTGACGAATAAAAATATAGCTCCGAGTAAGGTGTACCGATAGTTTTGAAGACGAAAGAGGGGATGCCTTCCGGGGCATCCCCAAGCTTAGGCGCTTGAGTCTTATTTTAATATTACCTTGGGGTGCCTTGGGAATCCCCAAGGTTAGTATCTTTCCACTCCTTATTCTCCTCATATGGATATCTCACTGAAAACTTGAAAACTTCAATCAGACAAAACTTAACGGAACTTCGTGAGATGGGTTAGTATGATAAAGAGTAAATCATTCACTTTGGTACTATCAAAGACAAGATTCATAATTTTTCTCACACAATTCCTACTGTGCCATATCATTTCTACAATTTATATTGAGAAGTATAAGACATAGAAACTAGAAAACAAGCAAACTATGCAATGAAAACAGAATCTGTCAGAAACAGAACAGTCTGTAATGATCTGAACAACAACCATACTTCTGCTACTCAAAAAATTATGAAATAAATTGTTGGACCTGAGGAATTTGTCTATTAATCTTCTGAAAAAAGAATCAACTCAAAATCACTCTTATGTAGAAAATGACCGCTAATCTCATGAGCGCAAAGTTTCTGTTTTTTACAGCAAGATCACTTTAACTTTCACCCAAGTCTTCCCAAAGGTCTTACTTGGCACTTTATTGAAACAAAAGCTATAAAACATGATTAATACAGTAGCTTAATCATGTGAACACAGAAAAACAGTAGGGGTAAATATTGGGTTGTCTCCCAACAAGCGCTTTTCTTTAATGCCTTTTAGCTAGGCATGATGATTTCAATGATGTCACATAAAAGATAAGAATTGAAACATAAAGAGAGCATCATTAAGAATATGACTAGCACATTAAATATAACCCACTTACTATGCCTAGGGATTATGTGAGCACACAATTTATAGGAACAAGAATCAACTAGCATAGGAAGGCAAAACAACTATAACTTTCAAAACTTTAAGCACATAGAGAGGAAACTTGATATCATTGCAACTCCTACAAGCATGTATTCCTCCCACATAATAATTTTCAGTAGCATCATGAATGAGTTCAACAATATAACCATCACATAAAGCATTCTTTTCATGATCTACCAGCATAGAAATTTTTCTACTCTCCACATAAGCAAAAATTCTTCTCATTCGGAATAGTCGGAGCAAACTCAACAAAATAACTGTCATGTGAGGCATAATCCAATTGAAAATTAAATACATGATGACAAGTTTCATGGTTAACATATACCTTTATAGCATACATGTCATCGCAATAATCATCATAGATAACAACTTCGTTCTCATAATCAATTGGAACCTCATCCGAAATAGTGGAATCATTACTAACTAAAGTTGACACTCTTCCAAATCCACTTTCATAAATATCACACTAAGATTCAACACCCTCCAAAATAGTGGGATCACTAATTCCTAAAGTTGACACTCTTCCAAACCCACTTTAGATGATAGTATTATTCATACTCCAAAATATATAAGCGAAGTTCATGGGGCATTCTACAATTAATATAGACTAATCAATATTCAAGCTCAAAATATATAAGTGAAGCACACAAAGCGTTCTATAAAACCATACTCAAAAGATTTAAGTGAAGCATAAAGAGCATTCTATAAAGTCATACTTAAAAGATTTAAGTGAAGCACATGAAGCATTCTATAAATCAATGAAGGGCTATCTCATACTAGCATGGTTCTTAAAGAAAAAGAAAAACACAAAGGACACAAATCATGTGAACAAAACAAAAACCGAGGCATACCAATAATTGTTGAAGAAGAAAGATGGGATGCCAACCGGGGCATCCCCAAGCTTAGATTCTTAAGTATCCTTGAAATATTTACTAGGGGTGCCTTGGGCATCCCCAAGCTTGAACTCTTGCCTCTCTTTATTCTTCTCACATCGGTAACTCCTCGTTCTTCCAACACTTCATCCACACAAAAACTTAACAAAAACTTTGTGAGATCCGTTAGTATAATAAAGCAAATCACCACTTCAAGGTACTGTAATGAACTCATTCTTTATTTATATTGGTGTTAAACCTACTGTATTCCAACTTCTGTATGGTTCATACCCCCCGATACTACCCATAGATTCATCAAAATAAGCAAACAACACACGAAAAACAGAATCTGTCAAAAACAGGACAGTCTGTAGTAATCTGGATATTTAGTAAACTTCTGTAACTCCAAAAAATTCTAAAAAATATGAACATTTAAAAAAATTTGTACATAAGTAATGTGCAAAAAGTTTCAGACCCATTTGACTTTCCAGTAAAAAATGTAAATTCACGCGCTACAGCCAAAGTTTCTGTTTTTGTACTGCACATAGTAAACAAGCAGTCTAATCATCCTAAAACCAAAGCCTGGCACATTATTTTCATAATACAATGGATATATACAAGGGGATAATTATTTACAGAGAAACTTCCATGAAAAATTCTACATTGTTTCCATGAGCATAAACAAAAGTGCTCAAGGTCGACCCTCACTTCTCCAATGCATAACTTTCCAATCACTTCTCTTTTTAAAAAAACTTTTTTAGGCATATGAGGCAAGTGCATCTTTTTGCATTTTCATTTTTTTGTATGTTTCACCCAAAACTAAGCAAAACTAAAAGGGAAAACAAAAACTACTTAGTGAAGAAAGCAAACAAGCACACACAAGAATATCAACCCCACGCTATTGCTCCCCGGCAACGGCGCCAGATAATCCCCAAGTGCAGAAAATCATCATAGAATTTTCCAAAGGTGGAAGTGATAAGCATGGAGTGTCGAACCCACAAGGAGCTAAAGGTAAGATCAATAATATCTCAAGTCCTATCTGCCACTGATATGACTCTACGTACACCGAACGTTTGCTTCCAACTAGAAATGAGAAACAAAAATTATGTTGTGGGTATGAAGAGGATAACTTTGTATGATATCGGAGAGCTAAAATATAAAAGTAGGTGGTGTTATCATAAAGTTAGAATATACTAAATATTACAAATAGCAAGTGTGGAATAATGATGGGTCGGTGTGCGGAATTATCCTAGGCAATTGTTAACAAGACCGGTAATCACTATTGTAATTTCATATGAGGGAGAGGCATAAGCTAACATACTTTCTCTTCTTTGATCATATGCACTTATAATTGGAACTCTAGCAAGCATCTGCAACTACTAAAGATCATTAAGGTAAAACCCAACCATAGCATTAACATATCAAGTCCCCTTTATTCCCGTACGCCGTGACCCAGTTATCAGTGTTTATGCTTCTGTCACTCAAGCAACGCAGACAATAAGTAAAACATGGACATATTGCAACACCCTACAGCGGGAATCCCTCACGCTTGCACGACATGGAGGGAATAATAGGACAACACCAAAATAAAACATACAACTCATACCAATCTAGATCATCAATCAACCCAACGACAAAAGATATCTACTCAAAACATCATAGGATGGCAACACATCATTGGACCATAATATGTGGCATAAAGCACCATGTTCAAGTAGGGATTACAGTAGGGTGCGGGAGAGTGGACCGCGTAAAAGATATGAGGATGGTGATGTTGATGAAGACAATCACCGCGACGATGATACCCCTCCCGATGGCACTCCGACGCCATCGAGAGAGAGGAGGAGAGGTTCTCCCCCTTGTGCTTCCTCCTCCATGGTCTCCCCCTGGATGGGAAGAGGTTCCCCCTCTGGTACTTGGCCTTCATGGCGATGATGGCCCCTCTGAGATCCTCCTCCATGGCCTCCGGTGATGATGGCCCCCTCCGGCAGGGTGCCAGAGAGGACCTAGATTGATTTCTCATGGCTACAGAGGCTTGCGGCGGCGGAACTCCCGATCTAGGTTATTTTCTGGAGGCTTGGGTATTTATAGAAGAGGTTGGCATCGAGGACAAGTCAGGGGGCACCACGGGAAGTCCACGAGGCAAAGGGGTGCGCCCCAGGGGGGTGGGCGCTCCCCCACCCACGTGGGGCCCACGGGACTCCCCTCCAATAACTTTTTGTTCCATTACTTTTTATATTTTCCAGAAAAATTCTGCATTGATTTTCAGTGCATTCCGATTTTTTTTATTTCTGCACAAAAACAACACCATGGTAGTTCTGCTGAAAACAACGTCAGTCCGGGTTAGTTCTAATCAAATCGTACCAAAATCATATAAAACTATTGTAAACATGGCATGAATACTTCATAAATTATAGATACATTGGATACATATCAGTTATTTATCATTTCCTTATTCATGATAAAGGTTTATTATTCATGCTAGAATTGTATGGAAGGAAACTTAAATACATGTGTGAATACATAAAAAAAATACTATGTCTCTAGTGAGCCTCTATTAGACTAGCTCGTTGATCAAATATGGTTAATGTTTCCTAACCATATACATGAGTTGTCATTTGATAACGGGATCACATCACTAGAATAATGATGTGATGGACAAGACCCAACCGCAAGCTTAGCAGTTGATTGTATTAGTTTATCATTATAGCTTTCTTCATGTCAAGTATGTATTCCTAAGACCATGAGATTGTGCAACTCCCTGACACCATAGGAATACTTAGTGTGTATCCAAACGTCACTTTGTAACTGGGTGATCATAAAGGTGCTCTAAAGGTATCACCAAAGGTGTTTGTTGGGTTGGCACGGATCAAGACTGGGATTTGTCACTCCGTGTAACCGAGAGATATCTCTGGGCCCTCTCGGTAATACAACATAGTAAAGAGCTTGCAAGAAATTTTCCTAATGAGTTAGTCACGAGATCTTGTATTATGGAACGAGTAAAGAGACTTCCCGGTAACGAGATTGAACAAGGTATGGAGATACCGACGATCGAATATCGGGCAAGTAGCATATCACCGAACAAAGGGAATTGCATATGGGATCAACCAAATCCTTGACATCATGGTTCAACCGATAAAAGATCCTCATGGAATATGTAGGAACCAATACGGGCATCCAGGTCCCGCTATTGATTACTGACCGAAGAGGTGTCTCGGTCATGACTACATGATCCCCGAACTCGCAGGGACGCACGCTTAATGTTCGTTGCCGCTAGAGTAGTATTGGGATATTTGATGATTGGTAGCCGAATATTGTTTGGAGTCTAGGATGAGATCCTGGATCTCACAAGGAGTCTCGGAATGGTCGAGAGGTAAAGATTTATATATGGGAAGTCATATTTCGGGTTCCGGAAAAAGGTGCAGTTTTTTCGGTATTGTATCGGGAAGCTTCCAGAAGGTTCTGGAGGATTCCGGAGGGGTCCAGAAGTCCACAAGTGGGTCCACTACGTCCTAGATGGCATGGGCTGAGGGGAGGTACCCTGGCCTTATTGGGCCAGGCGCACCAAGTCCTCAAAAGCCCATGCAACTAGGGAAGGGAAAAGAGGGGAGTCCTAGTAGGAATAGGATTGGACTTGGAGTCCAAGTCCTCTACCCCTTGCGCCAATTGCTATTAGGAGTAGGGATGGACTGCCAGCCCTCCCACGCATATAAATATAGGGGAGGGGGAGCATCAAGGCACCCCAAGACATTGGCCTTGGTTGTTGTCCCGTCTCTCCCTCGCGGCATAGTTCTTGTCCACGGTCTTTTGCTTAGCGAAGTGCTGCCGTTGTTCCACCACCATGCCATTGCATTGGTTGTGATCCCATCTACTTCTCCACATTCTCTTGCTGGATCAAGAAGGAGGAGACGTCATCGAGCCGCACATGTGCTAAATTCAGAGGTGTCATCCGTTTGACACTAGATCGATTGGATCGTGATCGGATCACGAAGAGTACGACTACATCAACCGCATTATATACGCTTCCTCTTTCGCTCTACGAGGGTACGTAGACACACTCTCCCCTCTCGTTGATATGCTTGTCCTATATAGATCTTGGGTGTTCATAGGAAAACTTTTGATTTTCATGCTTCGTTCTCCATCAAGCATGATGACCAAGAAGGACACAAGGGAGGAGAAGCGCCGGCAAGACAAGGAAGAGCAGATGAAGGCCTTCATGGAGATCCAAAGGAGGAGGCTTGAGCTCGATCCGGAGAAGCAAGCGAAGAAGCTCGATATGGAGGCGGAGAAGCAAAGGAAGATGCTAGAGATCAAGGCCACCAATGCCAAAACCAAGGCAAAAGAAGTGGCTCTCGTTAGCATGATGACGCGGGTGGAGATCATGAAGGTGGACTTGAGCATGGTGTCCCCGAGGAAGAGGCCTTGGTTCGAGAAGATGCAGTCTGACATGCTCAAGTTTGATGATGAGTGATCTATGGTGGAGAGCGCCATCTTTTTTTGTATGCCGGCACGACCACGGCCGAGATGGTGTGGTTGAACTCCTGCCCTTTTTGTGTGTTGGCATGTGTGCCGGCCACTGGCAAGTGTGCCAGCATGAGCTGTGTGGTGTTTTTTTGGAGGTTGGTATGTATGACGGCCGCTGGCATGCCGCCGACATGAACTTTGCGCGATGGCGTGTCCAGTGGCATGATCTATGGATGTGAGACTTTTAAGAATTAAGTGCGAACGAGATTTGGGTCTGTGTGTTGGGCGCCACTGCTGACCCAAACACAAAAGGGGACGGACGAGCCGACCCAAACGGACAAAAAGTGGACAAAGCATGTGTCCATTTTGGTCGACGTGTTGGAGTTGTTGTTATGGTCTTTGGTGTAAAAAAAGCATCACCACTATCATTCTACTCAATGCCCATCTTGATCGGTGTCGCATAATGCCGATGGGAGGGCGAAAATTCCACACTTTTTGTGAAGTTTATTTATGCCGAATGCTAGGTGTCAACCAACTGACTCCGCATGCGGATATGTCCTCACCGATCGTCGCCCCCTTGGCCGTTTGATCCTTTTTCCCTCTTCATTAAAGGATTTACATGCAACTCATACGCTGGACAATGTATTTGTTTGTAGCACTCCTATTGCCTCTCCCTTGACCCTACATACTCTTTGCAGCAGCCACGTCATCATCGCAATGTCGCTCGCTTGCAGCATCGTCCCAACGTCATTGTAGTGCATGGCTCACAGCATGACGAGGCCCCTTGCAACAACGTGCATCACATCAACACCCTTTGCAACACTAGTGTCGGAGCCCCCTGTCTTGAAGCTTACAACACCCGCCGACCCTCTTGTAGCAACAATGGGATGCATGCACCCAACCCGCAACATCCCAGTGTCCGGTGCCCCTGCTGCAGCACACTCCTCCACTTGCAGCACCACCCCATGCCAAGTGCCCTAAGACTGCATCACCGTGCCCTCCCAGCATACTGCGGCGAGTAATGCCGACTTTGTAGCGTTGGTGCCCCGTCTCGCAGTGTCAACGCCCCCTTTGGATCAATGTCCCCTCCCCCATTTGCAACACTAGCAGCCTTCCCATGCATGTAGCAGTCTTGACTGCCCTTTGTAGCTTGCAGTTGTAGCACCCCGGTGTTTGTGTGCTTTAAAACAATAGCAACAAAGGCACACCGATGGATGGCAAGTCATTGCAGCATACGAGGCCACCTTTAGCTTTGCAATAACATTTACTAGACATTGCAGCTTGCAACAACAACAACGACTGGTGTGTGTGTGTGTGTGTGTGTGTGTGCACGCGTGCGTGCGTGCTTGGGCCTTTGAGAACACGCTAGGCCTGGGGGTGGTTAGGTGCTGAAGCTTAGAGAGGATGTGTGGCATGTGGATCTCACCGAAGAGGTGCGGCTACGCGCATGAGGGCGAGGCCAGGGAGGCGGCACCTCGCTGGAAAGCTTCGTGGGCAGAGCTATGACGTCACTCGCTTGTGTGGAGAAAGAGTAGAGGACGACATGCTTCCCATTGGAGAGAGAACATAAATGGGCGATGGTCATGAGAGCATAAAATTGCTCGCGTGCGTCCACTCTTGGCATGTGGCTAGAGCGCGTCGCGGCCGACGAAAAGGTGCAATCAGTTAGGTGACTAGAAGGATTTTCCATTCAATTTACCTCCAAGGGCAAGCCAGTCCCCGGGTCCATGCATAATTACACATGCTCTTAATTTCGTCAATGTTGTTATGTCGTTGGTGTCCCTGTGACAATGGGCATGGTGGCCAGGATTTGACTTCCCTTTATGTTACATGTTAATGCACAATTTTGCCTCTCACATTTTTTCCCACCATTTTTTGTGAAAAAACTCCTCTGTTATATTATTAATATGCAATAGCAGTACATATATCCTTAAAATTAACTATAAAACCATGACCATGAACCAGCGACGGTTTTAAGCACTAGAGCGAGCTGAAGATGCGCCACCGTCATCGCTCCTCGCTGACTGGAGCTAGGAAAACCTTGTTAAAATGGATATTGGTGAAAGTCTTTGTTCTAATGCCCCAAAGAAAAGTGCACTGGAACAACAACCGTCGCCGAAGATGATAAATGTAGATTGGTAGTAGGGCCATACCTACAAACACACCGAAGAAAACGAATGTCAACTGAATCCAGACGGATTCGTCCGAGATGAACACTATTGCATCTAAGAAGATCCATTGTAGACCCTAAAAATCGATAATGCAAGGGCCAGTGGACGGGCCTTGAGGCCTATGGGATGATATTCTGAGGAGAACCGAGAAG
Organism: Triticum aestivum; assembly: GCF_018294505.1. Taxonomy (NCBI): domain Eukaryota; kingdom Viridiplantae; phylum Streptophyta; class Magnoliopsida; order Poales; family Poaceae; genus Triticum; species Triticum aestivum. Next base: position 219,350,504 of record NC_057813.1, on the reverse strand, counting down.
ACAATGCCGACAGTGATCTGAGAAGATTGATTAGAGATGCATTTCCATACACTTTTAGTCGATGTTAGGTGCACTATCATAGTGGGGATAGAAGGAGGTGGACATTATTCTAACTTTGGGACATCGTCATCGCGTCGTGGCCCCCAATCTAGAAACTAAAATTACCTAAAGCAGCAAGGATGCAATCCCTCCTACCGATTGGTGTAGGGGTGCGACACACCTCCACGGCCCATGGACCCACCGAAGGCGGGGTGGACCAAAGGCGGTGCGTGCGAGGGGTGGTGGAAACCCTAATATCCTCCTAAGTCACATGTGAATGGAGAGGGAAATGATTCATTCTATCTAACTATCCACCCACTGAAGGCAAGGTGTGGACCAAAGGCGGTGTCACAGAGGGGCGATGGAAACCCTAATCTCCTCCTAAGTCTCATGTGGTTGGAGAGGGAAATGGCTCGTTCTATCTAACTATCAGTTTGGGTTGTTCCTCTTACCCATGTGATAGTAGACGTGACATGTTGGCTTAGCATGATAACTTATGAGCATGCAGAGACCAAAAAGATGGCCAAGAAATCCTCTATCCACTATTCTTAAGTACTTGCAACTCCCTATTCTAGCACACATAAGTTCTCCACATCATCAAGCTCATGCAATCCCTTCATATTTTATTTTATTTTATTTTATTTCAACACATGCAAAGCTTCCACATCATCAAGCACATGCAAGTCCTCTACACAATCAATTTTTATTTTTATTCTTCAAATCACAAGTTCTCCCTGGGTGATTTTGGTAATTAATGTCAACATATCTCTTGTTGGACTAATGCTTCTCTCTAGTGTATTTCAGAGAAGTTCAATAATGGTGTGGAAAGGACAAGAGGATGTGAAACCCCTTCAAGGTACTAAGGACATGCATTTGCTAAAGCTCAAGACGTTTCATATGTTTTAGTGATCCAAGATCACATTGAGTCCATAGGAAAGCCAATACTATTAAAAGGGGATGAGGTGTTGCTTAATGGCTATCTCGCGCAAATGCTTAGTGATATTGCTCCAAAATCCCCAACCACTTTCTCCATCCAAATATGTCAAAACCCTAAACTCCAACTCGGCCCCACCGACTCTTTCTATCCGGCACCACCGAGTTCATATGACATAGCCACAGCTAGAAACCCTAAATGTTCGGTCACACCGATACGGATCTCGGTCTCACCGAGATGGCCTTGCCAACTCCCTGTTATCAGTTGCATTTATTTCAGTCTCACCGAAATTGCAATCGGTCTCACCAAGATGGCTTGACCAATTCTTTGTTGCCCTATTGCTTCACTTCGGTCTCACCGAGTTGATGCAATCAGCACCACCGAGATGAGGTTTTCCCTAAGCCCTGGCACATCGGTCCCACCAAGTTGTTCCAGTCGGTCCCACCGAGATTCCTAACGTTCACATTTTGAACTAATCGGTCCCACCGCGTTTAACTATTCGGTCTCACCGAGATGGGTCAAATGTGTGTGATGGTTGGATTTTGTGTGGAGGCTATATATACCCCTACACCCCCTTCTCCATATGTGAGAGAGCCATCAGAATGTGCCTACACTTCCACCATACATTTTCTGAGAGAGAACCACCTACTCATGTGTTGAGATCAAGATATTCCAATCCTACCACGAGAATCTTGATTTCTAGCCTTCCCCAAGTTGCTTTCCATTCAAATCATCTTCCACAATATCCAAATCTGTGTGAGAGAGCTAAGTGTTGGGGAGACTATCATTTTAAGCACAAGAGCAAGGAGTTCATCATGAACACACCATCTATTGCCTTTTGGAGAGTGGTGTCCCCTAGATTGGTTAGGTGTCGCTTGGGAGCCTCCGTCAAGTTGTGGAGTTCAACCAAGAAGTTTGTAAGGGCAAGGAGATCGCCTACTTCGTGAAGATCTACTCGAGTGAGGCAAGTCCTTCATGGGCGATGGCCATGGTGGGATAGACAAGGTTGCTTCTTCATGGACCCTTCATGGGTGGAGCCCTCCATGGACTCACACAACCGTTACCCTTTGAGGGTTGAAGTCTCCATCAATGTGGATGTACAATAACTCCACATATCAGAACCACACCAAAAATCTCTGTGTCTTCATTGCATTTGCACACTCCAATCCCATCCCTTTACTTTCTTGCAATTTGCATGCATGCTGTATTATTTCCGCTGCATATACTCTTGTCATGCTTGCTTGAAATGTATTGTGAATGCTTAAACTTGTGCTAAAACTCTACCTTAACTTGAAAAATCTAAAAACTGCCACTTTCGCTTGCGAAGGGTCTAATCACCCCCCTTTGGACCCCTCTTCTCGATCCTTTCAATTGGTATCAAAGTTTTGGTCTTCATTGCTTTGCTTTAACCGCCATTGGAGGAAGATGGATGGGTCTACGATCGGGAGTATTAGACGTAGAGTGCCTATGCTTGACGGAGAGTTCTATAGTACTTGGAAGAGTGAGATGCTTGAGATTTTCAATGAATATGATTTGAACAAGTATCTTACTAGCCCCTATGTGCCTCCTATTGATCATTTGCATCCTACCCCTGATGAGTATCTTGACATGGTTCGCAATCTTAGAACTATTGATCTTATCATTAGAGGATTGCCTAGAAATTTGCTTGTATGATTGCCTACCTTTGAATCTGCTTATACTATATGGAAATATGTTGAGGAACGCTTTCCTAATTATTCCTTGAAAATTCTAGATGAGATTCTTCAAAAGTCTATTGCTTTTCATAAAATGAAGCCTAGTGATCCCAAGTTTGATGAATGTCTCTTTGTGATCTTATGCATGCTAAAGGAAATATTGGTGTCATTACTAGCATCATTTCACAAACTATTAGAATTCATAAATATGCACATTGTCATGGTCATAAATCTAATGAATCACTTGCTCTAGGTGATGTTCACTTACATGATGATATTGAGCATGGATATTATGATGAACATGATGATAGTGACATCGACCTTGAAGAGTCAATGAGACATTTTGGTCTTATGGCTAACTTTCGTGGTTAAATGGCTGGAGGGAAAGAATGGATTCTCGATAGTGGATGTACTGATCATATGACCGGAGATAAGGACATATTCCATGAGCTTGCTAAGAACGACGGCCCATGCAAGTACGTAACTTTTAGAGATAACTCCAAGGGTAAGGTACTTGGCCTTCATAAGGTGGCAATTTCCAATGATAGCTCTATCCAAAATTTTATGCTCGTTGAATCTCTTGGCTACAATCTCCTTTCCGTATCTATACTAGCCGACTTTGGTTTCAATGTTCTATTTACTGAAGTAGATTTCCATGTGTTTCATAGAGATAATCATAATATGGCGTTTACCGTTATTCGTAGAGGTGATTTATATATTGTTGATTTCACTAAGAGAGCCCAACCTCGTACTTGCTTAATTGTTAAATCTTCTAAAGGTTGGTTATGGCATAGAAGGTTAGGTCATGTGGGCATGCGAAATCTTGATAAGCTTATTAAAGGTGATCATATCCTTGGTGTTAAAGATGTCATATTTGACAAGTATAGACTTTGTAGTGCTTGTCAAGCAGGAAAACAGGTTGGAGGAAGTCATCCCGTGAAGAACATCATGACCATGAGAAGACCGCTTGAGCTACTTCATATGGATCTTTTTGGTCCCAACGCCTACAAGAGTCTCGGTGGTAACTCGTTCGGTTCGGTCATTGTTGACGACTTTTCAAGATTTACATGGGCATTCTTTCTTGATGACAAATCGCAGGTCCAAAAGATCTTCAAGAACTTTGCTAAGAAGGCCCAGAACCAAATTTGAAGTGAAGATCAAGAAGGTTCGAATCGACAATGGAATGGAGTTCAAGAATGCCAATGTGGATACCTTTCTTGACAAAGAAGGGATTTCACATGAGTTCTCGGCTACGTACACGCCTCAACAAAACAGAGTTGTTGAGAGGAAGAACCGGACACTTATCGAGATTGCAATAATTATGCTTCATGAATACAAAACGCCAAGACACTTTTGGGCGGAAGCGGTTGAGACAGCTTGTCATGCTACAAATCGACTATATCTTCACAAGCTTCTTGGAAGATGGCATACGAGCTTCACTACAAAAAAAGACACATCCGTGACATTTTGGGCCGAACGATTTTTTTCTGTCATACATATGACACTTCTATGACGATAATTGTGACAAAACTCGGTATCATCATAGATGTGGTGGGCTCCTACTTCTATGACAAAAAATCATGACAGAAAATGGGCTTTTCGTCCTGGGCGGGCCGGAGACGCAGCTGCATGACATTCTTTGGGCTGTCCATGACGGAAAAAACCGTGGTAGAAGCGAGGGCGAGGAAAATTTCGAGGAGTTCCCGGTTACGGTGGGAGGTCGGGGGCCGAGCGATGCTCGTTTCTCTCGTACACGTACGCGCGTGTGTGTGAGGCGTTGTCTCTCACTGAACCCGAGCAAGGCGTTGGGCTCTAACTGAACCTGAGCGATTGCACTGCAGGCTACGCGTTACTGAACCCGAGCGATCGATCGATGGCTGTTAACTGAACCCGATCGAGCGATTCCTTCGCTACTGCTGCTAACTGAAGCCGATCGATGCTGCCTCTGGGATGAACAGTGAGCATTGCGGGGGGGGGGGGGGGTTGGATGAACAGTGAGCGGTGGCGTTGCCTTTGGATGAACAGGACCCCATGGTGTGGAGGGCTGGATGAACAGTAGACGGTGGAGGGGTGCCCGTGGAGGGGTGGTTGAACAGTAGCCAGTGGAGTAGCACGCGGTGGAGGCTGGATGAACAGGAGCCCATGGAGGCTGGAGGAGGTTGACGGTAGCCCGTGGTGGCTGGAGGAGGTCGACGGTGGAGATGAACAGTATCTCGTGGAGTCCCGTTTTGCGGTACGCCACACCCCTCCCGATGAACAGGACCCCCATTTCGACCGTAGCACTCCAACACAAGTCCGTTTTGTCCGTTTTGCGGTACGCCACACCCCTCCCGATCAACAGGACCCCTGTTTTGACCGTAGGAGGTCCGTTTCCTCCGTTTTGCGGTACGCCACACCCCTCCCGATCAACAGGACCCCCGTTTCGACCATAGGAGGTCCGTTTCATCCGTTTTGCGGTACGCCACACCCCTCTCGATCAACAGGACCCCGTTCCGAACGTGGCCGGTCGAACACAAGGCCGTTTCCTCCGTTCTGCGGTACGCCAGGCCTCGTTTCCATCGCCTGTTCCATCCAAGCCCTCCTGATGAACACGACCACGCATTTCGTTCCGACCCAGCCGGTTGGCTCCCACGCGTTCCATTGCCTCCCGATGAACACAACTCATTTCGTTGCCTCCCCATGAACACGATGCATTCCGTTGGCTCCCCGTGAACTCGACGACGACGCTGTTTCTCCGTTCCGACCCAGCCATGTACACGAGCCCTGGCCGTATGTATGCGCGAGTAGGCGTTCGAGACCCCGCCCGTATGTACACATACGTGGCCGTATTTTCTTTCTTGCACACTGGTCGCTGTACGTACGTGTACATGCTACGTGCGCGCCTCTACTACGACACATACGCGCCTCTACTATGACACGTGCGCACCTCTACTACGACACGTGCGCGCCTCTACATCGACCAATATATATGTACGTACACGTTTGCGACCAGAATGACAACGCTACATACGCTTCGACCAGGTGGGTCCCGACTGTCACGCACTTCCTTGCGTGCGAAGATGTAGCTGGTGGGTCCCAGCAGTCAGGGGGGTGAATCGTTTTTTTGCCCGGACGCACTTCCTTGCATGCGAAGATGTAGCTGGTGGGTCCCAGCAGTCAGGGGGAAATGTTTTTTTAAAGAAATACGGTGGCCTGTCCGGTGGGTCCCCACTGTCAGGTGGAGGAATAATTATTTTGCGCGTAATAAGGAGGCACTTCCTTCCTGTGGCTGTGGACCTAGCTGTCAGCCTCTCCACGTACAGTCGACGTCTGATGGAAGCCGTTCCTTGACCATGTTGACCACGCTGCGCCGAGAGCACCAGGGCGGTGGACGACAGCGAGGCCTAGGAAGGGGACGACGCGGAGCCGGGGAAGACGCAGCAGTGGATGCCCACGCGTAGAGGAGTACGAGGGTTCACTGGTTCGTTGCGGTGTGAGGTTGCCGTCGCCGCAGAATAACAGGGGGTGTGGGTGAGTAGAGGGATGGCCTGGCCAGCGGTGGGAGTAGTAGGGGGCGGTGAGGCCTCCGCCGCACCGCAGCCGGCCACGGGAGGCAGGAGCACGAGGCACGACCGGCATTGGTTTGGGCGGCTGGAGCAAGAAGACCAGAGGTTGAAGAAGCACTACGGCCGTTGGATGGACATCGTACGGTCACTGGAGCTAGAATCGTGCATATTGACTAAGTTGACAAAGCCCTCCGTCCCCGTCAACTTAGTAGGCCCACAAGTCAGCCTGCTACTATATTGGGTCCCAGCTAACAGGGGGAGTATTCATTTTTTTGTGCGTAATAATGAGGCACTTCCTTGCGTGCGAAGATATAGCTGGTGGGTCCGAGCTGTCAGCGGCGGTAACGTTTTTTGCGCGAAATACAGAGGCCCTTTCGGTGGGTCCCTCATGTCAGGTGGAGGAATCATTATTTTGCGCGTAATAAGGAGGCATTTCCTTGCGTGCGGCCGTGGACCCAGTTGTCGGCCTCTCCACGTACATTCCACTTCAGATGCATGTCGGTCGTTGACCATGTTGACCAGGCCGCACCAGGGCGGTGGACGACGGCGAGGCCTAGGAAGGGAACGACACGAAGGCAGGGAAGACTCGGCAGTTGTTTCCCACGCGGAGGGGAGTATGACTGTACGAGGGTTTACTGGTTCGTCTGCCATCGCCGGAGAATAACAACATGTGTGGGTGAGTAGAGGGATGGCTAGGCTAGCGATGGGAGTACGATGGGGCGGTGAGGCCTGCGCGGCAGCACAGCCGACCGCGGGGAGGAGGGAGCAGGTAGTCTCGCCGGCGCTTGTTTGAGCGGCTGGAGCATGAAGAGCAGAGATTGAAGAAGCACAACGGCCGTTGGATGGACATCCAACAGTCACTGCTTGTGCGTCAACCTTTTTTTAGGAAAGCCTCAAATCTGTGGAAAACAACATACAACCCATCTGCCATTATTTCTAATAATTTACAGCCCATTTTCTAATTCTTAAGGTTTTTAGCCCATATTCTTTTTGTTAGCATTACAGCCCATATTGTGGCCACGGTTAAAAAATTATACGAAATTTTGCATATTTTGGTGTGGTCCGAACTGTTTTTAATCCCGAAATTTCGACTCACATTCAAACTAATTTTAAAAATAAATGTATATCAATATAAAATCCAACAAATTCTCCACGCACAAAAATTAATGTAATTTAAAATCTTGAAATAAAAAAAAAGATATTTGAAACTAATTGCCGGTTTGATGTGTTTTAAAAATGTACAGCCCATTTCTCATTACTGATGGGCCATTTTCTCGGCCAGCCAAATGAAAGCTCTCCTCGTCTTGAAAGATTTGCAGCCCAACAGGCCCGACAAAGCAACTTACTTGGCAAATCACAAAAAAACTGGGCTATGGCCATGGACCCAGCTGTCAGCCTCTCCACGTACAATACTCTTCCGATGGAATGTCGTTGACCACATTGACCATGCCGCGCCGAGAGCACCAAGGCGGTGGACGACGGCGACGCCTAGGAAGGGGACGACGCGGAGCCGGGGAAGATGCGGCAGTGGATGCCCACGCATAGAGGAGTACGAGGGTTCACTGGTTTGGCTGCGGTGTGAGGCTGCCATCGCCGCAGGGCCTGGCTAGCGGTGGGAGTAGTAGGGGGTGATGAGGCCTCAACGGCAGCACAGCCGTCCACTGGAGGCAGGAGCAGGCGGTCTCCCCGGTGCTGGTTTGGGCGGCTGGTGCAAGAAGAGCAGCGATTGAAGAAGCAGCAGGACCGTTCGATTCAAATCCAACGGTTACTGCTGCTAGAATCATTTGTTGACTAAGTTGACAAGCCCTGCGTACGCGTCAACTTAGTAGGCCCACAGGTCAGCCTCCCAACCGGTGCGCCCCAGATGTCAGTGGGAGGAATCATTTTTTTTGCGTAATAAGGAGGCAGTTGATTGCGTGCGGCCAGGCCAGCAAAGGGAGTAGGGTGGGCCAGGAAAGCCTACGCGGCATCACAGCGGGCCACAAGAGGAGGAAGCAGGCAGTCCCGCCAGTGCTAGTTTAGGCGGCTGGAGTAGGAAGATCAGATATTGAAGAAGCACGTCGGCCGTTGGATGGACATCCAACAGTCTCTGCTGCTAGAATCGTGTGTTCACTGACAAAGCCTTGCGTAAACAAGTCAGCCTCGAAATCTGTGGCGTGTACAGCCCATTTGCTATTATTTTTATAATTTGTACTCATTTTTTAATTCATATGGAATTTATTGTAGGCCGTTTTCCATTTTTAGAATTGCTGGCCATTTTCTGGTCAGTACCAGGGTCAAAAAATAAACTAAATATGTGGGAAATTTTGGGAATTCGCAAATTTTTGCTGGGGAACGAAATATTTTTAATCCAAAAATTAATAGCCATACTAAAACAAATTTAAAAATAAATTAGTACTATGTCATGTTAAATCCAATGAAATACGTGTAAGATATCAGTGAAGAACAAAAACAAAAAAAAGAAAATAATATCCCATTCGCTATAATTTTTTTGGAATTTTCAACCCCTTTTGATATTACTTTTAACAGACATTGACCATACTCTTTGGCCAGGACGGAATGCATCCCTCCTCGTCTTGAAAGATTTGCAGCCCAGTAATTCGGAGAAAACAAATAGGCCTAGCTTGGGTATTCTTCAAAAATAAATACTGGGCTACCTATTTTCCCAAAGAACTGGTGCATGAGAATTTAGCTTTATGTATTTATTTACTTATTTATGTTTAGGCGACCATGAGCATGTACCTGGGCCGGATTCATGTGAGAGCCTCCCTTCCAGTTAATTATGGGCTTCTCTATTGGTCCTTCATCAGTGGGTTGCATGTTATCAACAAGTGGAAAATGTGTTCCGTACGAAAAATAGTATGAGCTACATATGGTATGGGGCACTAAAGGATCAAACCGTGCAACGACTTCCAAAACATTGTGTTTGTCGTTCTAACAACACATTTATTCAACCAACAGACGAAATATACTACTGATTGTACATTGAAAACAGCAGTAGCAGCAACCAGGGTTGGGGGTGCAACAGAAGCAGTAAGCAGGCCAGAAGAGTGAACACGCAACTCTCTCTTCCAAACCAAACATCAGCCATCATTATGAAAGGGCTACCAAAAAAGAACAAGTGTATGCATCAAACTAAATAAAGATCCTACTACACCAAGTGTACGCATCTAACTAACTAGCTCAGTTAGACGTTACTATTTATTAAGCTTTGGAGATTGGCTGACGGCTTGAACCAGATGGGTGCCTGATGGGGGCAACTCCAGCTAGCAGGTTGAAGTCTGATACTTGCGACCCTCTCTCCTACTTTGGGCTCCAGAGCGTGGCGGCACATATTAGGGTATGGTGCATGCAGAGACGCATGGTACGCTGTGTACACACAGTTTTGCCTGATGAACGAAACTGTGTTGCCATCATGATCCTTGCCATTGGTTATCTCCTGGTTAATCGGATAATTTAGTCCGACAAACAGAGAGCATGTACCAAGGCTACTTACCAGCCTCCAGTCAAAAATTCCTGAAGGCCCAGAGAAGCTGGGATCCTGCTCAAAGACCTTGAAGTGACTTTGATTGTATTCCGCGAAACAACATGTCTGGTACGTGCGAACGATCATCAATCTTTCGCCGTCATCTAATCAAGCTAGGAACCACCTGCAACTGCCATGCCGCTTTTCTTTGAAAGGTTCTGGGATTAGGAAGGGTAGGGACACCAGGCGGCCTACAACATCATATCAAGTTGGAGTCAAATAAAAAAGGGCTCTTGATTTAGTCAATCTTAAGAACAGCATGTTATGAGCATGAATATCTTTTCAGTAAATGTTGACAGTAATATAAGCAAGCCATCATGATATCATAGGAAAGTAACATACTGCTGTAACAGCCGTTTGTAGCGATGACTGGAGCAGGTCAGCAATACGTCCAACCATAGAAGGAGTCGACAGCGTAAATGAAGCCCTTGTGTTCAATGGCATCATAGAACCATGGAGGATGTATGATCCTATGATGGACGTGCAGATTTATCCACTTACTATAGTGACCTGTCAGATAGGCAAGACCATGGTTGAAGAATGCAATTAGCCTGAAGTCTTTATAATTCGCAGATCTTGTGGGCACTTGGCAGATTACAACCTTGAGCAAATCAAACTTGGTATCATGTTGGCTACCTTAAGATTCCGAGCATTCTGGGCCGCGGTGCCAAAGCAGTGCAGTGTTAATCGAAGGAAGGGGGATCAATCGCCGGGTGTAGACCTCCACGAGCATCCAGCTACTGTGACCGTCGACGAGCACCATCCAAGACGTGTTCATGCCGACCCAGTACATACCATTAATGTAGTTGAGGCTGACGGGGATCGGATCGCAGTGAAGGGGGTTGATGCTCGCCACCCTACGATCATTATGCTGCATGACACGCCGTTTCTGAAGATCAGGCGGCATCAGCAAGCAAGGAGCTGGCTTAAAAAGCTCCGGCCCGAGGGCTTTGAGTAAACGGTATAGCCCCGACGAGCACGCGGCGAGCGGCATGGTACTGAAATTGGCCACACGCGAAACAATGAGCTTGATTACCTCTGTGGGGAGCGAATTCCAGCCACTCTTTCGGCGGACGCTGCTCGATTCTGCCATTGTTAGTTCTTGGGTTTCGGACAAGGGGGGAGGCGCCTTAGCGGGGATGGAAGATTGGACGAGATTATGTGCGGACAAAGATGGAGAAGCAAATATGTGCTGCGGGAAGTGGACAGGTGATGATGACTACAGCACGCCGCTTGACTTACGAGACACATACCAGCAGCGTAGGGTCATATCGATGCCAGAGAACTTGCTTGAGTGATCACAGTACTGGTACTCCCTACAGTACCTACTACAGTACTATGCCTAACTTGCTTGAGTAGAGTAGTAGAGTAGGACTCTGCTCTACTACTAGCACCGGAGGAGTAGTATATTCTAATCTAAAATAGTTACAAACTTCAATGCCCGAGCGTGGAACGACTATGAACCGTGCTCAAAGACCGTGTCTACGTGGTGTTTGGACTAATATGCAAAAAAATAGCAAGATGCCCGAGCATTGCACGACACACCATCATCACCAACTCGGTTTTCTCTCTACTCCTACTCCTATAAAAGACTTAGTTGGTGATGATGGAGGCGAGGAGGCGTGTTCAGCCGGGCGTGCAGCGGATGGCGCAGCGCTATTCGATTTGTTATAAAAACAAAGAAGTGTAGTAGAGATAGAGACATAGGGAGGAGCACGAGGTTGTGGGAGATAAGGATGAACGAGGCAAGGCCTTTTATGTAAATGTGGAGAGAGGTGCGGGTATCTTTTGTAAAATTATCATACTTGGCTTTCTATCCGTCAGATATAGATCGGACGCTCTATATTACAAGATGGCAGGCATACCATCATCACCAACTCGGTTTTCTATAAGAGTAGATATAGATAGATAGAGACTAGGGAGTACTAGTAAGGACACCATCTACTGCTTCGTGTGCTACTCCTGGGCTCATTTTGACGGCCGCAACGTCCCCTACAGCCACTCCCTCCTGCGTTCCATTCGGCGGGCGCTGTTGAAATTTGGGGAGCACACTCTCGCGACTGTTGGCAGCCACGACTTCATCGATGATGACTTCTTCCTCGACCTCGGCAACCTCTTCCTCAACGACATGGGCGACAACCTCAACGCCAACGATGCTTCTCCCGTTGCACCGTATGTGTTTCTGTCCTTCCTGTTTGAAATCGTGGTAGAATTCATGTTTCTACTCTGTATCCTACTACTATCCTAGTCCACATGATTAGTTTCATCTCTGTTATAGCCGTCATGATTTATTTTGTGCTTATTCGGATTAAATCTCGTAGTAACTTTCTCATATATTCAACTGGTGCAACGTCACCTACAGCCACTCCCGTTTCATGGACGGCCTGGTCGATGCCTCCAAGGAGCCCTTCGTCCACTGCTATGAGTGCCCGATGCCATTTTGTGGCTCGCCGATGGACATGGTGCATCACCTCACGGATGCGTGCAGCGGTCACTATTGGCCCTTGGCTGAGAACATCAAGTACGAGACGTGCTACCCGTTCACCATGCCGGAGTCGCTGGAGGTTCACCGCCGCCTGCTAGTCTCGGACGAGGACGGCAGCGTCTTCCTCTTTATCGTCGGCATCGGCGAGGCCTACGCAGGCTGCCGCCCCGTCTCTACAATGTGCGTCAGGGGCGACGCTGCTGACACTGACACGAGGCCGATGTACGGGTGCGTGGTCAGTGTTACTACCCCTCCGGGTCACGTGGGCGGCGATACCGGCCTCATCGAACGGACTTGGACTCTGGGGAGCTGGGACTATCCCGCCAATGTGGACTTGGAAAACCCATGGCATCCTTTACCCGCCGGCGCGGTGCACGGGGACTCCAAGGAGGTTCACCTGGACATACACATTATCAAGTTAAATGTTGATCATTAGTCTTCGCTCAATGTAATCCACTGTCTAAGCATGTGGAGACTTCCATGCATGATCTTGCTCTATTGGAGTATCGCGCATGAATAAAAGTGTATACGTTTATGGTTTAGTCTAGAATCTTCCATGTATGAGTTTTTACTACAGTACTGGTGAAAGACTTACGATGAACCATTTCTTACATCTCCTCTTCCCCCTTACAAGCCATCCTGATTTAATCCCTCCGTCTAGGTGTATAAGGGCATGGTTAATATTACTTAATAGTATAGCCAACTGTTGACTATAAGAAAGTGCCATCTCATCTGTAGCCAACATGTATAACAATCGATACTCAAAAACTAATTCTTAAAGATCATTTCTTGCAAAGCACAATAAGTGTTATTTCTTCACAAGTTTTGGATGCATGTTGAACAGTTGAACGCTTTTGTTTGCAAAAGATACCTTTTTATCTATTTCACCCGGATGTTTGTGAGCTCTAGAGATGAAATAATATCCGAAGAAACCTATCGATACCCGTTACACATGAGATGACCCCCACATCCTTTGTCAAAATAAACAACTCCCCGATCAATGCATTTCACTCTTCGGTGCAACACACAGGCACCTTGCTACTATAGATTAGTACGACCAAAAATTGAACTAACATTATATATAGTACGATAAATGCCGATGCATGTCACCTAAAATTATATCATTCAAAACTATGTTCAAATACGAATCCAACGATATAGTTTTTGTTGACATGCACTAACATTTTGTCAGTGAAATCTTCAGTCAAATTCAATGGGGGACTAATAAACCACGACCGACGTAGTACAAGTGTAGAGGGCGGCACTGCACGAGAGTCGCACCTCTCACCCCGCTCGTGGCACGGCAGTAAAGCCGTCATATCACAAAACCCAACAACTCCCAGTAATAAGTGGCTTGGTAAAATAAACGGACAAGCAACCATCACATCCCTCTGTCTTTTTTGCATTTCATCTCTCTGCATTTACTTTCTCCGGTTCATCTCGCACACTCGATCCCTAGCTACTACTCCTAGGGCCAATTCTTTTGGTGGCTTCCCCTGCTTTTCCCATAAGACTAGTCACAGTGGAGAGTAACAATAAGGCGCCTCGCTCATTTATTTGGGCTTCTAAACTACTATTCCGTCCTGGTTTATTCCTCACCATTGTAATTTATGCTAAATTTTGACCAAAGATATAACTGATAAAATGTTACTCCCTCTGTCTAGGTGTGTAAGTCATCTTACGAAAACCAAATAATCCCAAAACACTTAGGCGCGGTGCATTAACTTCTACCTCGTTTCTTGTTTCCTGACATATCAACCAATAAGAGATAAAGAGTGTGCATGCTTTTAATGACTTGAGATATCAAACACGACATGCAGTGGTTAGTTCATTGCATGCAATACTATTAATTAGCAAATAAACATTAACGATTCTCGTTTTCTCCTCCTCCTTGGTCACGGTGCACAGCCTAAGGCTGGCCATAGTGGGGGTAACATAAGTAGTATCATGCACTTGGGACTCGTAAATATGCTTATGTGGCAGACAATTAAAGAAGAGAGAGATGGTTATAGTAACATAGGTAGATACCATAACATAATAAATGTGATGCTACTATGTGTCATGCGTGGCAATAAATGAGGCCACCTATGATACTAATCTATGATATTATGCACTATAGAGGTAGTAACATAGACTAGTAACATATGCATGTTACTAGTCTAAGTTACCCCCCCACTATGGCCAGCCTAAGATGACTTACTCACCAAGACGGATGGAGTAGTGCATGTGACATGCACTAACATTTCATTAGTTAAATTTATGATCAAAATTTGACACAGATTACAACGGGGACCAATAAACCAGGACGAAGGTAGTAGTTATGGGATTACTAATCTAGAAGCCTAAAAGAACTGGCCCCTGGTACTCCTACTAGTAGTAGTACTCAAGTTGGAATTCCAATTGCACGACACAACTTGTTAGGCAAAAAATTCGATACAGGCTGTAGGAAGCGGTTTGGGAATTTGCATGCCTTTCCAACCAGTGAGATACTCCGTACAAAGTACGACAGAGAAATAACCACAGAGAAGGAAGCTAAAAGTGAACAATCAAACGAGCATTTTTGCATTTGTTTTGCATTGAATCGTTTCACAAGGTTGACTAGTGCTATTTTTCTACTTTTACAAAAACTGCATCGTAATATTAAAACGTGCATTTGCACGTACATAAGTAATAGTAGTACTCCCTCCGTCTAGGTGTATAAGTCTTCCCTCCTTCTTGGTCATGGTGCACAACCAAAGATGACTTATTGACCTGGACGGAGGGAGTAGCACAGTCTGCAAGCATATATCGAGAGAGATGTGTAGTGCGATAGTATATAGTAAAGTTTGTGCTATATGCACATACTTACAAAATGTGTACGAATACACAACGTTTCCAAACTTTCCCTTTTACATACTTAATTAAGGACGCTAAAAATTCCTGAACGTTCGGGATTTATCATTTGCATCCCAAAACTAATGAGATCGCCTTACGAAACAAAAATTATACTCCTCCTAAAAGCCACGGCGCTCATAGGAGCGCTTGCGGTGCGCCACGAGTGCCCTGGTGCGCGGTCGTTTCCCAACGCGCCGACACAACGCCTCTTCCTCAGCCTCGCAACTCGCGAGGTGCTGATTAGCGGCTTCCGGCGGGCGAGCGCGATCTCACCGATGTGGTGATCCGGCGCCAACAGGTACTCCTCCTCACTAGAAGCATGCACCCGGTCCACGTACCGCCAAGCGTAGATGAGGCGCTTGGGCCCAACTGCACTCAGGGCGTCGGCACGGGCGGCCTCCACCACCCTCACGGCCCTCGCATGAGCCTTCTACCAAAGAGCCAATTGCCCGACTCTCTCGGACACGACATAGGCCTCCCAGGCAGCTTGTTCTGCGGTGCGCTTCTCTTCCTCGGCCTTCTTCTCCGCCTCTATTTTGGCGCGCTCTGCTGGAGGCAAAGCCTCCCACAAGGCAACATCCATTTCTTTCGAAAGCTCCTCAAGGCCGGGGGGGCTCGACGGGCGGCGCGGCGTTCTCCTCATAGTGGGGAGCCGACGCGTCCTTCGACGCGCGTGCTGGCGAGATTGGGAACACCGACGCGTCCACCTTGATGCGTCGCGGCGAGGAGCGGAATGCCGATGCGTCCTCCTCGACTAGTGGCGGCGAGGAACGGAACACCGGTGCGTCACGTCGCGGCAAGCAACGGAACGCCGACGCGTCCTCCTCGACTAGTGGCGGCGAGGAATGGAACGGCGGCGCGTCGGGTAGCGGCGAGGAGCGGAACACCGACGCGTCCTCCTCGACTAGTGGTGGCGAGGAACGGAACAGCGATGCGTGACCGTCCGCGCGGTGCAGCAAGGGTCTCCTAGGGCTTGGGAGGGGCGATGCCATGGTGGTCAATGTGAGAGGGAGGGGGAGGAGATAGCGATGAACATGAACGTGAGGGGGAGGAGATAGCAATGTCGTGGGAGGTGCAGTATTTATAGCGAGCAATGACACACCTACGTAAGATATGGACTGAGCTGCACTGACTTAACTGCAGGTCCAGTTGCGTCACTAACATGTGGGCCAGACCCCTGTTGGGCCCATATGTCAGTGACCCAATGCACCTGCAGTTAAGTAACAACTACGTGGGCATATTTGTTGGAGTAAATTACGGGGGAGCGAAAGGGTGGAAATATTGCTGGTCACAATGGATTGGACGAGCTTGGGGGGAGGAGAGTCATGCATGCAGATTTTTTCACATGGGGTGGAGTGGTGGGACCACCGGAGGGAGAAGGAGAGTTTGGCAGGCATATTGTTTCCACACATGGAGAGGAAAAGACTTGGAGACTAACGGGTTTCCTACAGGTATGGGGAACGGTGCATAATAAGTCATCTTGCATGCCGGGCTAGGTATAGTCTCAAGTCATTAAAAACATACACGCCCACACATGTTCATATTTCAAGGTGCACTAAATTATTGCATGCGATGATTAAGGCTGCCATAATGGTGGTATCTTAGCTGTTATCATGCACACGGGAATAGCAAACATGCTGATGTGGCAAAGAATTAAAGAAGAGAGGGGGGTTAGAGTAACTAGTGTTCATGCATTCATTGGTAAACACATTTTTTTGTGAAGAATGACAGCATTAGTTAAGTACTTTTGTAGACTTCAAAAACTATTCCACCACCTCTACTAGAAGGGAGATAGTGGTACTCTAATAGCTAACCTTGTTGTGATGACAAGATAGGACATGGCACGCACCTGGACGGAGGAACTAGTCTGCATTGTGCATTTAAGTTTTGTCTGAAGTCAATGTACCTCTACTTTCACCAGACTTATAGAAAAATGTACTCCCTCCGTCTAGGTGTGTAAGTCATCCTACGAAAACCAAATAATCCCGAAACACGTAGGCGCGGTGCATTAACTTCTACCTCGTTTCTTGTTTCTTGACATATCAACCAATAAGAGATGAGGGTGTGCATGCTTTTAATGACTTGAGACTATCAAACATGACATCCACTGGTTAGTTCATTGCATGCAATACTATTAATTAGCAAATAAACATTAATGTCTCTCGTTTTCCCCTCCTCCTTGGTCACGGTGCACAGCCTAAGATGACTTACTCACCTAGACGGAGGGAGTATCAACATTCACAATTGTCGGCGTTCTGGGAACGGGGGTCCCCAGACTTGCCTGCCTGCGGCCTGCGGCGTGGCTCAAGTGGGGGTCCAGTGCAGCCCAGCTTCATCAGCTCAAGCTCAAGACCCTCGCGAGGGGCCAAGCCTCACGGGGCAGACGACAGGAAGCTTCCTCAGGAGCAGCCTCACTAGGCAGGCTCACAAGCAGGCGGAGAGATCAAGGCAAGGGTACGTCGTGAGGTGCCCGTGACGCAAGCCATGACGATCAAGACCAGGTAGGCGCCAGGCGGGCGCTGGCCTGTGCAGTGTCCTTGTTTCCCCTTCGGTGCAAAGGGGGCAAGCACAGGCCAAGGCATCAGGCAAAGGCTACCATTTCGGTGCAACAAGACCCAGAACAGCAGAGCGGCAAGATGGAGGTCATCATGGAGCCCAGGACGGCGTCATCGTCAGAGCCTTTGGCAGCCGAAGACCAACTTTAGTCAGGACAAGTGTACTAGATGTTCCCCTTCGAAATGGCCAATTGTTGGCGCCCTTCCCGCTCATTATTTGGGAAGAGGCCCAGGGCCTCCCTCTATAAATAGGACTAGCCACCACAGGGTAGGGGCATCTTGGAGATGGATTGATCAGAGAGAGAGAGAGAGAGACAGAGAGAGAGAGAGGCGACTGAACTCACCCCAGCAGTTCATCACACCAGCTCAAGAACAGCCCTCGCGAGGCTGTTCTCCCTTTGTATTGTTCATCATCAGCCCCTGAGGCAATTCACCACACCACACACTGGAGTAGGGTATCACACCGCAATGGTGGCCTAAACCAGTATAAATCTCGAGTCCCTTGTGTGTTCTTCTTTCTAGCCTAGATCCTTTGCGAGACTTCGAGACGTGAGCTGGTAGGGGAAAGATCTTCGTGCGCACCCCAGAGTTCGAACCTCAAGGGTCTGCCGGAACCTGAAATCCGACATTTGGCACGCCGGGTAGGGGTGCGCGGGAATCTTTCTTCCGCAGTTCGCATGTGATCTTCCGTCGTGTCCATGGCTGACGCTCGCCAGGCTCACGCCGAGTGTCGGGCCACTCTTGCCACCCGCGTCCCCCAGACGGCGCCCATCGGCAGTCGCCTCCGTCGTTCCCCGTCGCCTGCCGCCAATGCCGCCACCGGCCCGACGAGGAACGAGCAGGAGGCCTTGTCCCTGCATCCTTCGGTGCAGCGGGAAGGCCGCACCGCCACCCCGTCGCTGACTCCAGCCGGTTCATCGTCCCACGCCCGTCGCGCCCCCACGGACGCGCACGCCGTGCTGCTCCTGGCGCGTAAGCTCCTGCACTACCGTCCCGTCGACGACCTCTACAAGGACTGGCTCGCCCGCATCACCGAGCTCGTCGGCGCCACAGGAGGCTCTCCCTTGCCATCCCTCTCGCTGCCTCGCCCTCCGTCCTGCGCAGGAGGCAAGGAGCAGGAGGTGCCTCCGCCACCTCCTCCCCAAGAAGGCGCCCTGGCTCCAAGGCGCGCGGCCCCAGGACGAGACCCTCCGTGTCCAGCGCCCACGCGACAAGAAAGGAGCTGCCAAGAAATCCCTCGCCCCCAAGAAGGTGCTCGCGTGCTCCCAGCACCGGTGCGCCATGACCGCATCCCTGTGCCACCACGTCGAGACCCCGCGCTGCTCCAGGCAGCGACGCACGGGAATCCCCAGGAGCAAGCCCCGCACTAGCAAAGAGCTCCAGTGGCCACCGCAGGCTGCCGCGCCTTCACTGCCGAGCTGCGTAGCGTCGCATGGCCCAGCAAGTTCAAGCCGGACCTGCCTCCTTGCTACAACGGCACTGCCGACCCCACGAAGTTCCTACAGCTCTACGAGCTGGGCATCGAAGCCGCCAATGGGGACAAAAAGGTCATGGCGAATTGGTTTCCCATGGCGCTCAAGGATGGCGCCCGCACCTGGCTCCTGAACCTGGCTCCTGGCATGATCTCCTCCTGGGACGAGATGCGCACCCGCTTCATCGCCAACTTCCAAGGCACTCGTGACAGCCCCCGGCCATGAGTGACCTGCGCCGCATCAAGCAACAGCCATGAGAGACCCTGCAGAAGTACATCTAGCGCTTCAACAACGCTTGCCTCAAGATCCCCAGGGTGACTGAGGAAGCCATCATCTCAGCCTTCTCCGATGGTGTACGTGACGTCAAGATGAAGGAGGAGCTGGCAATCCATGAAGACCTGTGCACATCCCTGGAGTTGTTCAACTTGGCGACCAAGCGCGCCAGGGCCGAGGAAGGGCGCCTCTCCTTCCTTGAGCTGCTGGCTGCCGATCCAGAAGAGAAGAAGCCCAAGGTCAAGGACGTGAAGCGCAAGGGGGCTGCTGTGCTCGCAGCAGAGCCAGACACCAAGCAAGGCAGGGATCAGCTTGAGTCATCCAAGGGCAGTCGGTACTGCGTGTACCACGATCTCCACACCCACAACACCAACGAATGCCAAGAGCTCAGGACTGTGCGAGATGGGCGTATCGGCCGACGCCCCGAGCGCAACGACCGGGGCTATGGCCGAGGAGGAGGAAGAGGAGGAGGACGATGGGAAGACCGTGGCCCTCGCCAAGGGTGGCGTGACCGACCTCGCGAGGACCGCTGGCATGACCAGCCTCACGAGGGAGGTTGGTGGGATCAGCCTCGTGAGGACTGCCCTCAAGGCAACGCAGGCCTCCCTCCTCTGCCACCGCCGCCGAGGAGGAATGAAGACCATCATCAAGAAGAGGGGGATGGGGGCTTCCAGGAGCCGCACACAATCGCTTGCATCCTGGGCAGTGCTCAGGCCCCAGCCTATCAGCGCATCTTTAAGCAGTTTGCTCGTGAGGTGAATGCAATCCTCCCCAAGCTTGCGGCCACGCGCCCTCTCAGGTGGTCTGCGTGCACTATCACATTCAGCTTAGCGGATCAGCTCAAGTGCGCAGCAATGGCCGGAGTCCTCCTGATGCTTTGTTCCCCAGTCATCAGCAATGTGCAAGTCACCAGGACCCTCATTGATGGTGGAGCTGGACTCAACGTCCAGTCTGTCGAGACATTCAACAATCTCCAAGTGCCATATGATCAGCTTCAGCCAACCAAGCCTTTCTCAGGAGTCACTGATGGTTCCACCGTTCCAATAGGGCAGGTTCACCTTCCTGTCACCTTTGGGCATCGCAACAACTACCGCACCGAGCTCATTAACTTCGACGTCGCCCACATTCGCCTGCCATACAATGCCATCCTTGGATACCCAGCCCTGGCCAAGTTCATGGCAGTGACTCATCACGGCTACAATGTCCTCAAGATGCCAGGAAGCGGTGGAGTCATCACAGTGCCTTGTGAGGAAAGGGATGCAGTGTGTTCTCTTGAGCGTGCTTTCCAAGCCGCGGCAGTCAAAGACCCAGATCACAGGAGCGGGAGACTTCTCGAGGCGGTCCCAAAGAAGAAGAAGGCTTCACCTGGCCCAAACCCTCATGAGGCAGGCACCTCCGGAGGCGTTGCGTCAGGATCCGCGCCCGTTCAAGGGGCGCCACCCTCTGTCGCATAGGAAGGCGCGCCCGGCGCCCTCCTCGGGCAAGGCTCGGGGGCTCTTTCTTGGAGAGCCACTGACTTTGCCAAGGTCACGAGGGAGGCGCTCGGGCACCACTTGGAGGCGTGCTTCAAAGCACGTTTCCCTTAGGAAGGTATGAGGCAAGGAGGGCCAAACCCTCAGGAGTTCATCACGAGGAACATTCAGGAGTTACAGGAGTCAAGAGTCATGCGCAGCAGCCGCCGCTTGCCCGACGTGGCCCCACATCCAGGCGAGGATGGTGGGCTGCGTGTCTGCATCGACGTACCAGGGCTCAACCGAGCCGCGTCTCAGGAGCGCCTCTGGCCTTCGCGCGTGGGGTGTTGCGAGGGTGCACCTCACAGCTACGTTCGCATGCCCTTCGGCCTGCCGAACGCGGTCGCCGCTCATCAGCGCCTACCGAGGAGCATTCTGGAGGCTCAGGAGGTCAGGCATCGCGCGGTCCTGGCGGAGATGGAGCTGGCCCTCCAAGATCCGCCTATGCCCCCGGAGCCTCCCGAGGCTCTAGGTCCCGGGGGCTCGTGAGGGTCAGCCTCCTCACCACGCGTCATCCGCTACTTCAGCATTCCTTTGTCTTCAATGGTATCAGGTGACATCTTTCAAAGTTCCATTTTTAGCTGGGAGCGCCCGCAGGGCTGCATCATTCCCAGGCTGCGTGGGTCCGTCCCTATGGCATGTATCCATTTTGCTTATGCTCTCTACCTACCTTGTTGGGGGCGCTCATCGGGCTGCATTATCCCCAACCTGCTTGGGCCTGACCCAGTAGCGTTTGCCTTTCCTGCATCTATCTAAATGGATTTGCTCCTCCGCACTTAACATGATTCCCATGGTTACCATCCGCTGCTTATTGCGGACCGCTCCGCTCTCATGCAAAGCGCTTGCACGTTAAAAGGGGGGTACCTGAGCATCGCGACCCACGGCATCGCAACCTGTCATACCAGCGGCGGCTGAGCTCGCTCGAGGGCTGGGACCTGAGGATGTAGAGCATTTGCATTCTAACCACCTTGCAGGAACACACCATTGATAAAGGCCCAGAGCCAGGCGCAACCCTCCTCGAGGTAGGGCCTCGTGAGTCCCGCGCTGGCTCACGGGTGCCCAAATACACCTCTCCTAGCCCTACCGTGCCGGCCACGTGTCAGGGCAGGACTGTACACGCCCCGGGGGCTCCTCCCGGAGAGGAGCCCCCTCCCACGCACCAGTGGAAGCACCATGCTCTGCGCTGGCTGACGACACTGCTGAGGAGCGGCTATGCCCGTACACATACGGAAGCACTATGCTCCGCGCTGGTGATAAACAACTGAGGGCGGCCCACGGCCATACCAACATCAGGGAGCCCAGAGCTCAGTGTCTGGCACCGTTGCAATGCCTCCCCTTGGGAGTGCCGCGTGAGGGGTCTGGACACAGGGGCTATGCCCGGGCCACGCCCGAGCGCATGCCACCCAGCCAGGTCCCTCAAACCTGGCCGTCGCGCGCCCCTCCCCGAGCGGAGCCAAGGTACGAAAGCTCGTTTGCACGTCAAGGGGGACACCTGAGCATTGTGACTCAGGAGCCTAATTGGTCACGTAGCCCCTCACTCCTTGGTCCCGTCCTAGTTTCCGGTCGGGGCTAACGGCGCTGAGGTATGCGCGGGCCCGGGCCCTGCCGATGTAGAGCGACAAATCCACTCCTATGCCTCCCTTCCCTACTTGCGGTTTGCGCGTCAAGGGGGACTCCTGAGCATCGCGACTCAGGAGCCTAACTTGCCACGTAGCCCCTCACTCCTTAGTCCCATCCTGGTTTCCGGTCGGGGCTAACGGCGGCTGAGGTATGCGCGGGGTCGGGCCCTGCCGACGTAGAACACAAGTAAATAGGAGGGGACAATGCAAATTCTAGGGAATTCAAAATAAAATATTACAAGCCATGGATTGTTTCACAACCCCAAACACAAGTTTAAACGCCTCCACGAGGCATGATGCATGTTGCAGGAATTAAAACAGGACAGAAGCTGCGAAGGGATCACTTCCTAGTGGCGGCTCCGCCTCCTGAGGCCGCGGAGCTGGCGGCATCGCGCCTGGGCAGGGTGCTGAAGGCGCGGAACCTCCCCAGCAAAGCCTTGGCTCGACCTTTCACGGCCTCAGCAGCAGCAACGGCAAGGTCGCCGCTCACAGGCTCCAGCAGGCTGTCGAGGTTGACGTTGGGGTCATGAAGGTAGACGTGGATGAGGACACGCGTCAGCGCTGCAGAAGAAAGGGCACGCGCCTCGGCCTCGGCCGTGGGGCCAAGGCCGTCTGCAACATTTTCAAGTGCACAGACCATGAAGGGAAGCAGCTCGGCGGGGCCGTCCTCTGCACTAGCCAACGGCTTCTCCAAGCCGCCCTCATAAAGCGTCTCCAGCGTGTCACGAGCTTTCTCCTCCAGCTTCGTGAAGGCCACTCGATCCTCGGCCAGGACCTTCGCCTTGCTGTCTAGCTCGGTCCTCTCCGCCTTTAGCGACTGCTCCAGCGTCTCCAACCGGCCACGGCAGTCATCAAGTTCAGCGTCCCGGTCCCTGACGGCAGCCTTCCGAGCCTTCATCTCCTCCTTCTCCTGGCAGCCGCGGACCTCCTTGGCGAGCTCGTCATGCAGGCCTTGCAGCTCGACCTCCAGCGCCTTGCAGCGGCCCCGGGCATCCACAGCGTCGCCCTGGGCAGCATTGCGAGCGGCCTTGGCCTGGCAGGCGGCTGGCTTCTCCCCATCGCAGGCCGACATGGCCTGGCTCAGCGCCGCTTGGACAGAGGCGGTAGAACGGGCCCAGCTGGAAGCTAGCTCCAGGCGCCCGACCACCAGGCGGGGGTCCATGCTCCGAAGATCCTCCCGCAGCCAGCTCAGTTTGCTGGCAGCCTAGTCCAGGACGGCAGAGGGATCAGAAGAGACGGGAGCCGGTGGAGCAGGCGGAGAGGACGGTAGCGTGATCACGGCTTGGGAGGAAGGATCCCCCTGGACCTTGGACACCTCAGCGGCAGCATCAAGCGGAGGCAACTCCAGAGTCAGCGGGCCCACAGGGGCTGACTCCTCACCAGAGTGTCCCTGCTGGGCTCGCGAGGTTGACCGGGCAGGGGAGGCACGAGCCTTGCTGCCTCCTATCCCCACGGATGAAGGCACTGCCCCGGCAGACGAGCTCGCCTCAAGCAGGGCCGCAGAAGCCCCGTTCAACCTTTTTGCTGCAAGTGCCGGCCTGGCCAAGAGAACGCAGGTGTCAAGCCTCGGTGGCAGAAACAAAGCAAAGCGCGGATCGAGCACTTACTGGTCGACATTCGCAGACTCAAGAAGCCGCCGGCCAAATGTCACGACCGGGTTTTCCGGGTAATAAATTTCCAGAAAATACCGTCGTGCTCATTAGCCCCAGGATTACTGTTAGCTGATGAGGCTCCAACTTGATACAGAAATTCCAAGCAAAATACAAAATATGTAGTACAAGACCATTCTGGCCTGTGAGTACAACAAAGGGTTTCTAGTGGTTGATGGCGGAAGCGGTCTGTGAGACGTCAGGGTCTATGGGACTCCATTTTCCACGGGAACAGCTGACCAGGTTAATTCCTATCTTCGCGAGGCTGCTATCTCCATTGAGTGGGTTCCGGGGCTGGCATCGCGTCGCTCCTCTCCGTGCAAGAAAATCTGGCCAAGACAATAGCCAGGGACAAGCCAGTGAGTACTTTGAATGTACTCGCAACCATTATGAACACAGGTATAATATAACAATGATGTGCTAAAAAATATTTTATGCTCATGACGTCAGTCACAATAGATAAATGAAACTCTGATGCGTGCAAGCAAGTTATTTATAAAAATGCAATAACATGGTAGTAAAAAAATTTATGAAACAAATAACAAGCAATGCCACAGTCGGGCGTCTTAGCGACACCACATAAAAGGACTTTAAAAGAAATGCCACAGTCGGGCGTCTGAGCGACACCACATAAAGGGCTTTAAAAGAAATACCACAGTCGGGCGTCTAAGCGACACCACATAAAGGGCTTTAAAAGAAATGCCACAGTCGGGCGTCTGAGCGACACCACATAAAAGGGCTTTAAAATAAATGCCACGGTCGGGCGTCTGAGCGACACCACATAAAGGGCTTTAAAAGAAATGCCACAGTCGGGCGTCTGAGCGACACCACATAAAGGGCTTTAAAAGAAACAATCATAATGAATATCCCGGAGGTAGAACCATCCCAGAGATATTCGGTAATAACAATAATATCACGGGTTAGTCAACAATAATAATAATCATAGATATCACAAGTCACGAGTAGTAATTCCATTTTTTGGTTAACGGTTTCACCTCCGAAGACCGACACTAAGACCGACACCTGACCCATCCCAGACTGTAATTCTTAACCATGGACACGGCTATTCGAATAGGTTTATTCTCTGCAGAGGGTGTACTCTTTACCCACGAGTAACGGATTTCTTTAGTCCAGCAGGACTAATTCCGTCTACGGTCTTTTTGTTGAAAACACACCTAACTTGCACACACCAGCTTATCTCACACGTGTCTGGAATCACCCACGACACCTGCTAAGCAAACTCTAAGTGGGGAGGCTACAACCTCGCGTAGCATGGGATCAAATTTATATCGCGCGCTCTAAGGGGTGGCCTCCCCTCTCGGTCCCAACCGGAAACACCCATGCCCCCGGACCAGGTGGCCTGCCTACCAGCTACAACCGGTATCTTCCACCATGGCCTCTCTGTACGGTGTGTGCTGGAAAGAGGTTGACAACTTACTGAACTGTACTCTACTTGCTGTAGAGACGAGTACTAGTACGAAACAAGTATGGGGGTTACTGGAACAAGACTCGATCTACGGTCGACTCAGGAGGTTTAAATATTCCCAGCATGATTAGCATGACGAATATATTTTCATCCAACAGAGTCACCTCTCATATCACCTTACCATGCCATACCAGACATAACCGTCCCGACGGAGACCGGCGACAACTCATGCCTACCCAAGGCAGAGGTTTTCCCGGGTTCCTGCCGGTATGCATGCAAGGCATATGAGGGTGATTATCATCACAAGTGTGTCCATTTCCAACAGCATGGAAAAAATGCACCATGCATGATCATACATGAAATAACAAGTCCTTCGAAATGCGGTGGAGTTATAAATGTATCAACGATCACACCAAAAATATTATGCCGGGGTTCAGAATGCTTGCCTTCAATGTGTGGAAAGGCAGGGTGCACTCCAAAACTTTGAAAGTTTCTTCTCTCTCCCCAAAATCCTATTTAAAAATATATTTGAATTAACACACATTACAAAAACAGAACCAAAAAGTTGTTTGAAATTTTTTCAAATAAATCTTAAAATAAACTAGACCAAATTTGAGGAAGGTAGGAAAAAGAATCAACTCATTTGGAGTTATATTTAAAAAGTTATAGCCAGTCAAAGATGTGGTCAAAATCTGTTATTTAAAATAAAACAGAAAAGAAAACGGTTCAGATAGAAATACGCTTTCGGTGCAGAGGAGGCGTACTTGAGGCTTTACGCCTCCACTTAACCACGTGGACAGACACGGGGTCGCTGACAGTGGGTCCAGAAGGCCCACTAGTCAGGTTTGACCAGTCTTCTCCCTCTTCTTTCTCTGTCCCGGGCGGAGGCGAGGCAACGGCGATCGTCGCCGGCGAACGGCGGCTCCCCGCGGGGCTCAGAGGGCGGGGATGGATCCGCCACTCCAGGGCGATCCTCCCGGTGGTCGCCAGGTAGGTGGGGACGGAGGGAGCTGCCGGCGGCGAGCTTCTCGGCGGAGGTGGCCTCGGGAGCAAAGTGATTTTTCTCCCGCGGTGTGTCCCGATCAAAATTGAGTAGTGGGGATGGCTCACGGGAAGGTGAGGAAGCTCTTGGTGGAGAGAACGGAGAGTGGGAGGCCCTGGTGGTGCCGAATTGGCTGGGGCAGTGGCGGCGGCTGCAGTTGCCGGAGATGAGGAAGGAGCCCTCCCCCGGGTCGATTTGCTGCCATAGGAGGACTAGGGGAGCATTCTAAGGCTTCCTGTGTGCACGGGGAGGCTCGGGGGCCTCCTTTTATAGCTCGTCGAGGTCGGTTCCGCGGCGGCCGGATAAGCTCTCCGGCGAACCTCCTCTCTGTAGCTTGCAGGGCAACGTGGCGTGGCTGGGGATGACGGCAAGAGCTAGTGGACGAGAGGGCACTGCTCCAGGGGCCAGGTGGCGAGCCGGGGTGGCTTGGGCGGCGCTGCACGGCGCAGGGCTGTCGGGCGGCGACGGCGGCTAGCGCTTGGCCTATCGGGCGCGGCGGGGCTGCTTGGCGCGTTGCGGTGAGAAGGGGAGTGCGTGGCGAGGTGCTGCAGAGTGGGCCAAAACCGTGGGGGCCAGCGTGTCGGCTCGGTGCGCGTGCGTGCCAAACGCACGCTCTGCTCGCGCTCCGGGCGTGCACGGGACGTGTTCGACACTATGCCAGAGCACGCTAGAGGTCGCGGTCGAGGCTGGCAATTAACAGACCCAGGTTAGGAGTAACGGGGAGTCTAGTGGACATGCTAGTTTGATCAGAGGTGCAAGGTCACAATGTAAAGACAAAATCATGTCAAAACTGGCCATGCACACCAGGTGTTTGACAAAATGTTAAAGGCTTCTAAGCAACTCTTGGGGTGGCCCAAATCTCCAGATCAAGATCTCCTTAGATGCAAGAGAGAGTGGTGAGGTTATTTGGCCAAAAGCAGAAACTTGCTAGTGTAATTTTAGCAGAATTTCAATTCTGGACAGGGAATAAATGACATTATTTCATGAACCAAAAATGATCCAAAAGGTGCATGCTCCTGGACTTAAGGGTTTAACATGGGGGACTACAAGTAGGAGAAATAATCAAGGGTTAAAGAGCAAGTAAAAACATGGTTGCTGTACAAATCATCAAGTTGGTCCAGAATGAAGATGAGGTTGATTCACTCAAGTTTTTCAAAGAACATAAATAGGTTTTTGCACAAAGTGAAATAATAGGCTCCTACTGACCTCCCCTAATTTTGGTAGAAGTTTTAAAGAAATATTTAAATAGGTTGTAGTGCAAAATGCACTCTGGACCAGAGAAGAAAAATTGAGTGTAGGGCTCAAAATATTTCATGAATGAAATATATTTTTGCATAAAAGTGATTTAAAAACATCACATGACATCTCCAAATTTTTGTGGGAATTTTAAGTGAATTTATCAAATGGTTGTAGTTCAAATAAGGCCATTTAACCTTAAAAAAACCATTTTTCAAGAAAACAATGATCAAGCAACTAAATTAGTTAATTAGTTATATTGGATAATGGAAAGTTTTACTTGAGAGGTTAATCAAGTCCAATAACACATTTGAAAAATTTTCTCTCTGGGAAAAACTCATAATAACAGGGAAGGAAATGATTTAAAAATAAAAAATGGAGCTCAAAAATTCAAAGTTTTAAATCCTGGAAATTTTTTTTCCATTAAAACAAGGCCAAATTTTTGGGGTGTCACAATACTAACCCCCTTAAGAAAAATCTTGTCCTCGAGATTTGCTAAAAGCGGTGTTAAGAAAATAATTACGCAATGACGATGTGGCTACAGTGAGAGGGCAATAAGTGGTGAAAAACCACAGTGCGAAAACTGGTGCTGCGTGGAAGAGCCTACGGTTCGGGACAAAACGGGTGGTTTCTACGCTGGATAATATTTTTTTTAGAATAACTCCCAAATTTAGATATACGCTGGTCGTACCCGAGAGTATAGTGCTCCCTCTGGCTGTCAGGTGGACCCGGGGTCCACTGTCAGTCTCTTCTTCTCCCTCTGGCTCTTTCTTCTTCCTCTCTCCCGCGCGCTTTCTCCACCGGCGACGCCTAGTGTGTAGGGCATCTAGGCCGTACCGTGGTAGTGCGCGGCGTGCTAGCTGCTGGTGCAGCGTGCACTCACCTCGCGGGCCAGCGCGCTGTCGGCACTGCTCGCGGATTCGACTCCGAACACCGGCGATCGGCGACGAGCGGCGTTGGTGGACTTCGCCCACCGTACACCGAGCTCGAGCTATAAAAACGGCCGGGGTGCCTCTCTCTTCTTCCTCACACCTGGCCTCACTTCTCCTCCTCCTTCTTTCTCCATTACTGCTTACAGAAGCTCGGTCGAGGCTCTAATGGCGGAGGCGATGCCGGACTGGTTTGTGATCCTGATATGCGGAGGGTTGGCGACGCTGCTGGGGCTCTCTGTGCTCCTGTGCGCGATGATCTTCGACGAGTATCGCGACGCTGCGGCTCGGGTGTTGGCTCTCCGCGGTGGTGGTGATCATGAAGAGTAGATGGAGTGTGCCGGGTGCTAACTGTTGTTAGGGGGTGATTAGCTGGATGTAACACCTTTGCAAAGTTTTGCAAACAGTGCATGTGTTCGAATGGTAAGGGTTGTGAGTCTGCTGCCTGGTGCTGAGTGAAATCAATTAATCCATGTCGTGAAGTGGCAGGTGTAGCAACTCAGGGAAAAGAAATCTCACTCCAGGATTTTGCGAGGGAAAAACATTTAATTTGAAGGAGCATAAACCACAACAAAAACTACACACATTAGTAGAAGCCAAATAATTGACTCGTCGTACAAACTCAGGGTATCACGCATAAGTCACACACATAAATAAATGCTGCAAAGAACAAATACAGTAGTGACGTCTAAAATGAAAATGGTAACTGGGTGGAGTCCTGATAAAATGTCTCTGGTAAAGGAATACACTCCTCTTCTATCGGAGGAAGTGGGTTGACCAGTCGATGTATGCGTCTCTCCGGGTCGGGTCTCAGTGGTCTGCCGATGGCAATCTGAGGATTTAAATCTGCGAGGCTCTGGAGATAATCCATCACTCGCTGGTTTAAATGCTCTTGAGCAATGATGTACTGGATAAGGTTGGCCAGAACTGGGTCTCTCTCAATACGTCCACCGGGAAAAGATGTAACTTCTCCGGGTGCTGCACGGCTCGGAAAGTAATAATATCCTCGTTCGCGGGGATAGGGTACTGCGGATCAAAGACGAGCAATCGCTTCTTTCGCAGCAGCTTCTATGGCCAAGTGTGGGGTTGGCATAGATTTCCCCACGAAGGAAACTTCTATTGGATCTTGGTTGGGGTCTACAGGGGGAATGTGTACTGCTGCCCAATATTCCGAGGTGGATGGGGTGATCCTCGATTTGAACAGCTCGTACTGGGGTGGCTGGGTAGAACCCATGGTACTGCGGGTAAAATCCCACAATATTTTGACAAAGCTACCTGGGGTTGCATCTGGGGTTCTCAGATGAATGCTGGGGCTCGGCATGACAGGAAAAAGCGTGAGTGTTGTGCACAAAGTGAGGGTTGCTGGGTAAGGTCACAAGGTGGCCTTTATATAGCAATGGAGCCGGATCGTTTTACCGTGGTGAAAGGTAATAAATCTGCCAGCTTAGCTCCAAAGGTCGGGTCAGTGTCAGAGATACACATATCTCATAAAGAGACGTGTTACTGTGGTTGTCGTCGGGTTGGTTTTGGTAGTTGTGCCCGGAAAAATATGCAGCTATGCGCTGACCAAATATGCAAGGCTATTATTAAAACAGAGGCACAAAGACAGGCTGCGTTAATATACGCGGTCGCATGATTACAAAACGAGGATACATTGAAACTTGGTGCTACTCATACGGCTTAGTCTACCTCGTTTATGTCTAAACGGGCGTGCCTGGTGGATGTCGAGGCTTCTCCACGTGTCTCTCTGCCGGGATTAGTCGGAGATGGCGGAGGAACTGCAGGGTCGGGGTAGTGATGATGACCATCGCGGGGATTGTTGGCCACAACCCCGTTGGAGTGTGCTCCCAAAAGGCGACGAAGCACTTCTGGGGTTATCGCAGCACCTTGGCCGATGGCTGGGGCAGATCTCGGGGTCTCGATCGGTTGTCCAAACAGCACGACTGGGTTGTCGGTGTTGGGCTCGTTTTCTTCTCTCGCCGGGGCTCGACGAACCAGCTCTCCACGAGCTGCGATTAGATCAATAGTGATCTGGTCGAACAGTGCCTCTAGTGCACTTACATAGCGCACTAGGTGCAACAATGCGGGGTCCGTCTCGTGATCTCCATTGGCAACTTGGGGTGGTCTACCATACCCTTCACGTCTGGGATAGTAGTGGAACGAGCGACAGTTAACTCTGGGCGACAAGTGCCTGAGATGAACTATAGCCTCTCGAGCGGCTAGCTGGATGGCTTGTGGCTCAAAGGAAGTTGTTCTTCCGGTGAACCGGTAGGGGCGCTCGGGTGCTAGACTCCTACCGTAAATGTGCACAGTGGCCCAGAATTGGCGGTCTTCACCGCTCATGGGTCCTTGATACACAACATATTCTGGTGGCTCCTCTAATGCGTAGGCACGACGGGTGAGGTTTGCGAGGATGGTCACAAAACCTCCAAGGTTGGTTGCTGTGGTTTCGTTGTGCACTATAGGTCCAGGCATTGTGGCTCGGTTTGGGGTAGCGGCTGTGCTGTGCTGGTTTGGTGCTAGCGCGCCCTTTTTATAGGAAAAAGGGGACGGAATCTTCCTTCGAACGCTTGCGAGAAAGGACTATTTAGGGGCCGGTCACTGGCGCATGAGTGACAGGTTAGGTTGATAGGTTGGGCACCGACTGTAAAAAGGAGTTGGGTCACTGTGTGGCTATCTTGCACGAGAAGCTTGGCTGGGGTTTGGTTAAGGTCTGGTGGGTTGGTTTGCCTAAGTTTATTGACCTGGCTAAGATAGGATTAGCCAATGGTCAGCCTGGCTCTGATACCAAGTCTGTCACGACCGGGTTTTCCGGGTAATAAATTTCCAGAAAAGACCGTCGTGCTCATCAGCCCCAGGATTACTGTTAGCTGATGAGGCTCCAACTTGATACAGAAATTCCAAGCAAAATACAAAATATGTAGTACAAGACCATTCTGGCCTGTGAGTACAACAAAGGGTTTCTAGTGGTTGATGGCGGAAGCGGTCTGTGAGACGTCAGGGTCTATGGGACTCCATTTCCCACGGGAACAGCTGACCAGGTTAATTCCTATCTTCGCGAGGCTGCTATCTCCATTGAGTGGGTTCCGGGGCTGGCATCGCGTCGCTCCTCTCCGTGCAAGAAAATCTGGCCAAGACAATAGCCAGGGACAAGCCAGTGAGTACTTTGAATGTACTCGCAAACATTATGAACACAGGTATAATATAACAATGATGTGCTAAAAATATTTTATGCTCATGACGTCAGTCACAATAGATAAATGAAACTCTGATGCGTGCAAGCAAGTTATTTATAAAAATGCAATAACATGGTAGTATAAAAATTTATGAAACAAATAACAAGCAATGCCACAGTCGGGCGTCTTAGCGACACCACATAAAGGGCTTTAAAAGAAATGCCACAGTCGGGCGTCTGAGCGACACCACATAAAGGGCTTTAAAAGAAATGCCACAGTCGGGCGTCTAAGCGACACCACATAAAGGGCTTTAAAAGAAATGCCACAGTCGGGCGTCTGAGCGACACCACATAAAGGGCTTTAAAAGAAATGCCACAGTCGGGCGTCTGAGCGACACCACATAAAGGGCTTTAAAAGAAATGCCACAGTCGGGCGTCTGAGCGACACCACATAAAGGGCTTTAAAAGAAACAATCATAATGAATATCCCGGAGGTAGAACCATCCCAGAGATATTCGGTAATAACAATAATATCACGGGTTAGTCAACAATAATAATAATCATAGATATCACAAGTCACGAGTAGTAATTCCATTTTCTGGTTAACGGTTTCACCTCCGAAGACCGACACTAAGACCGACACCTGACCCATCCCAGACTGTAATCCTTAACCATGGACACGGCTATTCGAATAGGTTTATTCTCTGCAGAGGGTGTACTCTTTACCCACGAGTAACGGATTTCTTTAGTCCAGCAGGACTAATTCCGTCTACGGTCTTTTTGTTGAAAACACACCTAACTTGCACACACCAGCTTATCTCACACGTGTCTGGAATCACCCACGACACCTGTTAAGCAAACTCTAAGTGGGGAGGCTACAACCTCGCGTAGCATGGGATCAAATTTATATCGCGCGCTCTAAGGGGTGGCCTCCCCTCTCGGTCCCAACCGGAAACACCCATGCCCCCGGACCAGGTGGCCTGCCTACCAGCTACAACCGGTATCTTCCACCATGGCCTCTCTGTACGGTGTGTGCTGGAAAGAGGTTGACAACTTACTGAACCGTACTCTACTTGCTGTAGAGACGAGTGGTAGTACGAAACAAGTATGGGGGTTACTGGAACAAGACTCGATCTACGGTCGACTCAGGAGGTTTAAGTATTCCCTGCATGATTAGCATGACGAATATATTTCATCCAACAGAGTCACCTCTCATATCACCTTACCATGCCATACCAGACATAACCGTCCCGACGGAGACCGGCGACAAACTCATGCCTACCCAAGGCAGAGGTTTTCCCGGGTTCCTGCCGGTATGCATGCAAGGCATATGAGGGTGATTATCATCACAAGTGTGTCCATTTCCAACAGCATGGAAATCAACAACATGCACCCATGCATATGATCATATCACATGAAATAACAAGTCCTTCGAAATGCGGTGGTGTTATAAATGTATCAACGATCACACCAAAAATATTATGCCGGGGTTCAGAATGCTTGCCTTCAATGTGTGGAAAGGCAGGGTGCACTCCAAAACTTTTGAAAGTTTCTTCTCTCTCCCCAAAATCCTATTTAAAAATATATTTGAATTAACACACATTTCAAAAACAGAACCAAAAAGTTGTTTGAAAATTTTTCAAATAAATCTTAAAATAAACTAGACCAAATTTGAGGAAGGTAGGAAAAAGAATCAACTCATTTGGAGTTATATTTAAAAAGTTATAGCCAGTCAAAGATGTGGTCAAAATCTGTTATTTAAAATAAAACAGAAAAGAAAACGGTTCAGATAGAAATACGCTTTCGGTGCAGAGGAGGCGTACTTGAGGCTTTACGCCTCCACTTAACCACGTGGACAGACACGGGGTCGCTGACAGTGGGTCCAGAGGCCCACTAGTCAGGTTTGACCAGTCTTCTCCCTCTTCTTTCTCTGTCCCGGGCGGAGGCGAGGCAACGGCGATCGTCGCCGGCGAACGGCGGCTCCCCGCGGGGCTCAGAGGGCGGGGATGGATCCGCCACTCCAGGGCGATCCTCCCGGTGGTCGCCAGGTAGGTGGGGACGGAGGGAGCTGCCGGCGGCGAGCTTCTCGGCGGAGGTGGCCTCGGGAGCAAAGTGATTTTTCTCCCGCGGTGTGTCCCGATCAAAATTGAGTAGTGGGGATGGCTCACGGGAAGGTGAGGAAGCTCTTGGTGGAGAGAACGGAGAGTGGGAGGCCCTGGTGGTGCCGAATTGGCCGGGGCAGTGGCGGCGGCTGCAGTTGCCGGAGATGAGGAAGGAGCCCTCCCCCGGGTCGATTTGCTGCCATGGGAGGACTAGGGGAGCATTCTAAGGCTTCCTGTGTGCACGGGGAGGCTCGGGGGCCTCCTTTTATAGCTCGTCGAGGTCGGTTCCGCGGCGGCCGGATAAGCTCTCCGGCGAACCTCCTCTCTGTAGCTTGCAGGGCAACGTGGCGTGGCTGGGGATGACGGCAAGAGCTAGTGGACGAGAGGGCACTGCTCCAGGGGCCAGGTGGCGAGCCGGGGTGGCTTGGGCGGCGCTGCACGGCGCAGGGCTGTCGGGCGGCGGCGGCGGCTAGCGCTTGGCCTGTCGGGCGCGGCGGGGCTGCTTGGCGCGTTGCGGTGAGAAGGGGAGTGCGTGGCGAGGTGCTGCAGAGCGGGCCAAAGCCGTGGGGCCAGCGTGTCAGCTCGGGCGCGGGTCGTGCAATACGCGCGCTCTGCTCGCGCTCCGGGCGTGCACGGGACGTGTTCGACACTATGCCAGAGCACGCTAGAGGTCGCGGTCGAGGCTGGCAATTAACAAACCCAGGTTAGGAGCAACTGGAATCCTAGTGGACATGCTAGTATGATCCGAGGTGCAAGGTCACAATGCAAAGACAAAATCATGTCAAAACTGGCCATGCACACCAGGTGTTTGACAAAATGTTAAAGGCTTCTAAGCAACTCTTGGGGTGGCCCAAATCTCCAGATCAAGATCTCCTTAGATGCAAGAGAGAGTGGTGAGGTTATTTGGCCAAAAGCAGAAACTTGCTAGTGTAATTTTAGCAGAATTTCAATTCTGGACAGGGAATAAATGACATTATTTCATGAACCAAAAATGATCCAAAAGGTGCATGCTCCTGGACTTAAGGGTTTAACATGGGGGACTACAAGTAGGAGAAATAATCAAGGGTTAAAGAGCAAGTAAAAACATGGTTGCTGTACAAATCATCAAGTTGGTCCAGAATGAAGATGAGGTTGATTCACTCAAGTTTTTCAAAGAACATAAATAGGTTTTTGCACAAAGTGAAATAATAGGCTCCTACTGACCTCCCCTAATTTTGGTAGAAGTTTTAAAGAAATATTTAAATAGGTTGCAGTGCAAAATGCACTGTGGACCAGAGAAGAAAAATTGAGTGTAGGGCTCAAAATATTTCATGAATGAAATATATTTTTTGCATAAAAGTGATTTAAAAACATCACATGACATCTCCAAATTTTTGTGGGAATTTTAAGTGAATTTATCAAATGGTTGTAGTTCAAATAAGGCCATTTAACCTTAAAAAAACCATTTTTCAAGAAAACAATTATCAAGCAACTAAATTAGTTAATTAGTTATATTGGATAATGGAAAGTTTTACTTGAGAGGTTAATCAAGTCCAATAACACATTTGAAAAATTTTCTCTCTGGGAAAAACTCATAATAACAGGGAAGGAAATGATTTAAAAATCAAAAATGGAGCTCAAAAATTCAAAGTTTTAAATCCTGGAATTTTTTTTTGCATTAAAACAAGGCCAAATTTTTGGGGTGTCACACCAAACATGAAGCCCGAGAGCCTACAGCTGGGGTCAGCCTTGGGATGCCCGGAAGCAGAGGGCGCGTCGGGAAGGCCGGAGCTGGCCTCAGACCGCCCCAAAGCCAGAGCAGACCCTGGGAGAACCAGCCCCGACCTGCCCTTCCTCGGGACCACGGGAGAATCCTCCCCTCCTTACCTGGCGCCGGCCTCATCGTCGTCCGGCATGGAGCGGAGGGCGCGGGACCTGCGCTGAGGGAAGGAATCCCCCGACTCCTTGCCAGTCGCCTCGGAGTCGGACTCTTCTTCTTCCTCCTCCTCCTCTTCTTCCTCCTCACTCCCGCCGGAGTCGCCGGAGGACACATTCACCGTTGCCAACACCGCCAGATCCCCGGGAGCTTCTGCGGGCACTAGCCCCTCACCATTGAAGGTGGGCATGGCGTTCACCAGCTGCTCCCATTCGCCACGAAGAAATAGGGGGACGGGAGCGCCCTCCGGCCTCGCCACGTCTCCCCCAACCAAGGAGTGGAGAGCCGCAACCAGATCTTCATCGGCTAGGGCCTCGGAGCTCAGGCGATGGGCAGCGCTCGCTTCCCCAAGCCTCCACAACGGGAGCGAGTGCTCCCGGAGTGGAGCCACCCGGTGCTCCAGGAACTCCCTCAGGAGCGTGGCCCCGGTCAGCTTCGCCGCCCCCAAGTTGCCTGGCCTCAGGTCCGTGTTCATCCTCTTCAGCACCGCCCTCGCGCGGGGGTCGACGAGCTTCGCGCGAGACCACACATCAACGACCTTGGGTTGCCCCGTAGGCAGCACCAGTCGGGGGTGGAGGCGCCCGACATCCACCATGACCCACTTGCTCCGGAAGCCTTCGATCCTCTTCCTGGGCTTCGAGATGGCGTTGGAGTTGGAGTATGCGATAAAGCTCGCGCATGCGGTGATGGGGCCACGAGAAACCTGGAGGTAAAAGTAATGACGCAGCAAGGCCATTGAGGGCTTTACCCCAACATGAGCCTCATAGTAGTAGGCGAAAATCGCTAGGAGAAGAACAGAGTTAGGGTGGAGGTGCAGAGCTTGCAAGTTGTATTGGCGAAGGACAGCAAAGAAGAACTCGGAAAAAGGGGACACCAGACCGGCGATGATGGCGCTCACAAAGAGCGGGTAGAAGGTGCTCCCCTTGCCTTCAGGCTGGTTGCAGCCTATCGGATTTCGGGTTCCGGTAGACCCTTGAGGTTCGAACACTAGGGTGCGCACGAAGATCTTTCCCCTACCAGCTCACGTCTCAAAGTCTCGCAAAGGATCTAGGCTAGAAAGAAGGACACACAAGGGACACGAGATTTATACTGGTTCAGGCCACCATTGTGGTGTAATACCCTACACCAGTGTGTGGTGTGGTGGATTGCCTATGGGGCTGATGATGAACAATACAAAGGGAGAACAGCCTCGCGAGGGGCTGTTCTTGAGCTGGTGCGATGAACTGCTAAGGTGAGTTCAGACGATTCTCTCTAGTCTATGCGTCTTCTTGAGATAGATGCTCGATGCCTCTACTTTGTGGTGGCTAGTCCAATTTATAGAGGGAGGCCCTGGGCCTCTTCCCAAATAATGAGCGGGAAGGGCACCAACAATTGGCCATTTTGAAGGGGAACATCTGGTACACTTATCCTGACTAAAGTTGGTCTTCGGCTGCCAAAGGCTCTGACGATGACGCCGCCTTGGGCTCCACGATGACCTCCATCCTGCCGTTCTGCTGGTCTTGGTCTTGTTGCACCGAAACGGTAACCTTTGCCTGATGCCTTGGTCTGTGCTTGCCCCCTTTGCACCAAAGGGGAAACAAGGACACTGCGTAGGCTGGCGCCCGCCTGGTCTCGATCGTCATGGCTTGCGTCATGGGCTCCTCGGGAGGTACCTTGCCTTGCTCTCTCCGCCTCCTCGCGAGCCCGCCTGAGGAGGCTGCTCCTGAGGAAGCTTCCTGTCGTCCGCCCCGCGAGGCTTGGCCCCTCGCGAGGGTCTTGAGCTTAAGCTGATGAAGCTGGGCTGCATTGGGCCCCCCACTTGAGCCACGCCGCAGGCAGGCAAGTCTGGGGACCCCCGTTCCCAGAACACCGACAGTAGCCCCCGGGCCCAAGGCGCGCCCGGACTTGGCTTAGCAGAGAGCGAAGGGGCAAGCGCAAAGTGCCAAGTGCCGCGGGGCCCAACAGCCTGCGGCCTTGGGCGCCGCGTGGCGGTTGATTGGATGTGGGCGTCTCCACTTCCCTCGATGCCTCATTATACGCCCGGCTAGGCGGACCCGTGGTTGCACATAGCTATTCCCCTTTCGCCGTCCGCGCGCTCCCCACCATTCCTTCTTCCTCCGACTCCAACCTCCGCCTACAATCCGGCTCGAGCTCTCCCCTCTTTCCTCCGCCATGGCGCCAACGAAGAAGGAAAAGGGGAAGAAGCCCGCACCTTCGTCTCACTCGCCTCCGGTGGTGGCCCCCACCGTCGATCGGTCAATCATACTCAACCCCGAGGCCTTGCGCAAGGTCCATTCCGCTCTTGCCACCATATTCAATGAGTGCGGACGGACCAAGGCCTGGCCTACGTCCC
Source organism: Triticum aestivum (assembly GCF_018294505.1). Classification (NCBI taxonomy): domain Eukaryota; kingdom Viridiplantae; phylum Streptophyta; class Magnoliopsida; order Poales; family Poaceae; genus Triticum; species Triticum aestivum. Next base: position 219,312,171 of record NC_057813.1, on the reverse strand, counting down.
ATGCTTCCTTTGATAGGGTCATCATGGAGGTTCGGTTCTTTGCCGACGCCTTGTGGGCGGGTCTGGTTCCCCCTTTCTCTGCTTTCTTCAATGCGGTGCTCTCCCATTATCAGATCCACATGATGCACCTCGGGCCTGAGTCCATTACCCTCCTGGCTGTCTTTGCTTTTGTTTGCGAGGCAATGTTGGGCATTCCTCCTTCCGTTGCCCTGCTGTGCCACTTCTTCTCTTTGCGCCTGAGCGACCCCACTCGATGCTCGGGGTGTGTGAGCTTCCTTGCAGTGCTAGAGACGGCTGCTTCAGGGATCGACTTCGGCCTTCCTCCCCCTGAGGCCAAGTTCAGAGAGCGGTAGCTGTATGTGGATGTTGGGGTGCCCAGCCCCCTACTCTCGCACCCAACCTTGCCTGTTGTTCCCAACTCAGGTTGGGGTCATGAGGCACTTGTGAGCCCCCGGCTCGCCTTCGTCTGGCGCCGCTTCAAGAGCTTGAGGGCGCTTAACGTGACGGCGCCCAAGGTGGTGAAGGAGTTCCTCCAGTGTTGCATTGCTCCTCTCCAGCGCCACTCTCGCCGGATGTGGGACTTTTCGGGTCACAAAGACGGCATGCGGCTCCAGGAGGAGGAACTGGTGCCTGAAGCGCTGAGGACGGTGCTCAAGGTCCTGACTGGCGATCCTTCCCCGGGCAGTCTTCGACATGATGGTGCCCTCTTCTATCTTTGTTCGGGCAGGGCCGATTTCATGAAGCAGATGCCCAGCTTCGACGAGTGGGGGCTGCGTCCGGCTGGCCTCAGGGGGCCCCGCGAGAACCCTATCGCCGTGGTTGGTCTTCCGGTCGCCCAAAGTGGCCCTGTCTCAGGCGATGGAGCGGGGAGACAGGAACTGCCGGGAGCTGAAGGGGATGATGTCGAGGTGCTGATGCCGCATGGAGCTCCGGAGGCGGCATCTCCTGAAGCCCGTCCTGGAGCAATGGCAGGCGAGGAGTTGCGGCCGGCTCCCGAGGTTGGGGCTCCCGAGGCCCCGGTCGTTCCTCATGAGGCGGCGCCCGGTGGCGCCCCTCAGGCCGGTCCCCTTAGCACCGATCGCCTTAACACCCCTTCCATGCCACAGACCGACCCCTGCGCCGAGCACTTAGGCCGGTTTCGCGTAGATTTCGAGGCCCTCCACAAGAGGAAGGAGGCCTTGGGCGGTGACGATCGGCCTTGCCGCCTGTTGAAGCGCAGGAAGTACTTTGCCATGGACGAGTAAGTCCTCTTCTTTCTTTGCTCCTTTATTTCTCTGTTCTTGCAGCTAACCACGGCCTTTCAGGGACCTTCCTGCTGAATTCGCGGAGATGGCCAAGGAGTCGTCCCTCCAAGATTTGTCCTTGCTGCTGACCCTTGGCGCGCCGAGCTCGAGCGGCGCCCCTGCCACTCGGCCAGTCAGAGAAGTGGCCCGTCCCGCTGGGCATCTCGAGCCTGCGTGCCTGCTGTCCTCCCTTCACGAGTTCTCCTGGGGCACAACCAGCTTGCCCCGTGCTCCTTCCTTGATCATGAATGGTGATTGGCTGAAGTCATTCTTGAGCTCCTCTTCTGGGGACGGACTGGTGCCAGGCCGGGCTCCTGGCGAGGCCCATCCGGCTATTGCTGGGGCACCAGCCCCCAGCCCTGCGCCGGGAGGGGGCGCGCCACCCCAGTGCCCTCCGCATTCGCCAGTGGCGGAGGGTGACGCGGAAGACATAGTCAGGCATGCTCGCGAGCGCCGCGCCCTTCGCCAAGAATTCCTCTAGGGGGCGGTGGATGCAGTGAGCCAGATCGGGGCGGAGCTTGCTGGCGAGGATGCGCGCCTCGAGGCTGAAGGCTTGTGACTTGCTGAGGAGAGGCGCAAGCTGAAGGTAGCCGTCATCCTTGCGCGTCACCAGCGTGACCTTGACAACGCGAAGGCTGAAGCGTCGCTGGCGGCCTCGTGAGAGGCCTGCTCTCAAGCCATTGAGGAGGCCCGGGAAGCAGACCGACAGCTCAAGAATACGGAGGAGCGCTCATGGGAGCTCCAAGCCTGGAGCAACTCTCTGGAGCGGCAAGTGGAACTGCGCCAGGCGGACCTTGTGTCGCTGAAGGAGGCTTCCGTCGACGAGGCGGAGCTCCAGAAGCGCGAGGAAGCACTGACGCTGGAGGCCGCCGAGCGCAACCTTGATCTTGAGCGGTTGGAGACAAGGGAGCGCCTGGTGGTTCAGGCGGAGGATGACGTCGCCGCGCGCGAAGCCCGATCCCAAGAAGAGGTCGACCGCCGCGTGGTGGAAGCTCGCTCGGATCTCGAGCGCCAATATGAAGCGAGGTTGGAGCTGATCAGGGCCAAAGCTGAGGGTAGGACCGTAGCTCTCAGGGCCAAACTGGCCGAAGTGACGCGGGGTGCGGACTCCTCCGCAGTCGCCCTTGGTGCAGCGCAGGCGGAGCTGGCCTCTTTCCGCGCCGAGCTGCTTCTTCTCCGACAGAGGGTTGATGGCGCCGAGGCCATCGCACGGTAGAACAAGGACGAGATCCGTCAGAGGCGGGTTCTGGAGCATGAGCACACCCCCATGCTCCGAATGCTCAGGGAACGGGCTAACATGGCCCTGGGCAACATTTGCGAGGCCGCCGCCGAGGTGCCGCATGAGACCAACTATGCCGGCAACCTCCAATATTTCATTGACGTGGTGACGCTTCTGGAGAACTGCTCCGAGAGGTCCCGTTGGCTCGTCGAGGAGAGGAGCCGAGCCTTGCTCAGGCGTGCCTTCTCCCGTGTCTTCAGCTATCTGTAGGACAGGGATCCCCACTTCGATTTCGATGCTGCCATTGCACCTGTGCCCATAGCCATCCGGGGCGACCTGGCGCAATGGGTGGAGGACAACGTGGACGCCCTCGTCAGGGCCTTTGCATCCGATGATGATGGCGTGATCGTGGCCGCCGATGAAGGCGGCGTGGTGGACACGCCTGGCGCTGGCGGAGGTGTTGGTGGTGATGATGATGATGCCAGCGACGCCAGCGACGCCTCTGGAGGCGCCCCAGATGACGCGGCGAGTGATATGTCCGACTGACCGTATGTCACCGCTGTTTACCCTGTGTGAAGAAGGTTCGGGCTCGGCCCTGAAGACTGTAAGAGCATTTTGGGAGGGGAAGCCCCTCATGTAAAGGTTTGCGATCGATATCCTTGTAAGTGTAACGCTGCGCGTGAGCTTATCTACTGGCCCGATGATGGGTCAGCTGACCTGTTTACCTTTTCACCCCGACGAATCCCGAGCGGGCCTATGGCGGCCGCAACGCCCCGAGTGTCTTCTGGTTGATCCCATTGATCCTGCGATGAGAACCTCCGGAGAGGGTGCGGCGACAGGGGTCTGGATTGTAGACGTGCTTGGCCTGGCCCAGCTCGCGAGGGGCTCGCGAGGGAGGCAGCTGACGCTAACTTGGACGCAAAGCCGAAACTAGAACACAAGAGATTGCTCAAACGAGACTAAACACCCCTTCCCCAGACACACGCAAGTCTCAAGCTCAAATCCAACTTAAATTCAAATCGAAAAAACTTGTTAACAGAGGAAAAGGCAAAAAGCAAAAAGCCGCGTCCGACACCTAGTCTAGTCTTCGACGTCTTCTCACCAGCGCGGAGCTAAGTGCTGCCACTGGGCGTGGGCGGGAGCCCCCGAGGCCCGAGGGAGGCTCTCCGGAGACTCCGGGGCGTGTACAGCCCCACTCATTATTACGTGATAGTGTTACGGGGCGGCGAGCTTCACAGGCACTAGGCCTTCTTCACAGGTACCGGCCTGGCTTCATATCGCCAGACGAGGGCCCCACCTTGCACCGCACTCTACCGCCATTGATGGCGATCGGAAACCAAGGACGACGCCAATGGGGTAGAGCGGTCGCCAGCGGTTCCCCCAACGACCACGGGTCCTCTACCGGGGGCAGTCCCTGTGACACCTCCCCGACAGAGGGCCTACCTCCGGAGAGCGCCTTGCGCCGAGCACCGCGGGGACAAACCCGGATCTCGGCCCCTCTCCTGCAGCCCCCGGTGCCCTCCTCCCGAGGGGTAAGAGGCTGCAACATTGGGGAAGCCATCTGCCGCGGCAACCTGTACCTCCTGCGACCCATGGTTAGCATAAGCTTGCTCCTGAGGAATTAGTGGTACCAGATAGTTGCTGCCACCGGTGCGGCCATCGAGGCCCTATTGGGGCTCCTGAAAGAGTTTATCTTCTGGTGGCTCCTCGCCCCAGCCTGGCCCAAGGAACAAGCCATGGTCTTCTTCCAATGCGCACTCTCGATCCACCATGTGGGGCACATAAGCTTCTGGGAACACTACCCCGCGGTTCTCGCCGTAGTGCCCCACACGCCACGCAGTCCGGCCTGGAGCATTGTCTTGAGGGTGATGGCGCGGTGGCCCGCCGAGGCCAAAGGACCCGGCATGCGCTCCTTCGCCGGCCAGAGATGGGGCTGGCGTGACTTGGCGCCCGGTGCTGACGGCCGGGTTGGCGTTGAGTAGGGCCTGGAATCCGCTCAGAGTTGCGTGGGCACGTATGGGGCCACCATACAGCCCGCCCTGGACCTGGGGTGGCAGCTGGACGCAGAAAGGAGGTGCTCCCAAGGAGGTGGCGTCCAGGAGTTCGGCTACTTGCTCCAGCAACACGTATCAGCCGCCCTCCAGCAGCCGATACCGTAGCAGCTCTCGGGCCACCGTGAGCGCAGCCCTGGAGTTTGCCTGCTCCCGTCGGGTGTGCGGTGCTGTGGCCGCGGTGTGGTTTGAAGCGTGGTGTGAGGGCAGGCAGCGTTTGGCCGCGTCACCCGCTCCCCGCAGCGCCCTACGAAGCGCGAGCTGCCTGAGGTGCAAGGTTGAGGTCGCCCTGGGCCGGCAGCACGGCGTGGACTGTCGGATTTCGGGTTCCGGCAGACCATTGAGGTTCGAACACTGGGGTGCGCGCGGAGATTTCGCCCTCTACCTACCTGCTCCTCGCTGAATCGCTTGGGTCTAAACTACGAAAGAAACATCACAAGAGACACAGGGTTTGTACTGGTTCAGGCCACCATTGTGGTGTAATACCCTATTCCAGTGTGTCGTGTGGTGGATTGCCTCTTGGGCTGATGATGAACAATACAAGGAAGAACAGCCTCGCGAGGGTCTTTTCTTGGCTGGTGTGATGAACTGCTAGGAGGAGTTCAGTCGCTCTCTCTCTTTCTCTCGATTCTCGATGTATGCTTCATGCTCCCTCAGCCTCTTGTGAAGGAAATATGCCCTAGAGGCAATAATAACGTTATTATTTATTTCCTCATATCATGATAAATGTTGATTATTCATGCTAGAATTGTATTAACCGGAAACATAATACATGTGTGAATACATAGACAAACACAGTGTCACTAGTATGCCTCTACTTGACTAGCTTGTTGATCAAAGATGGTTATGTTTCCTAACCATAGACATGTGTTGTCATTTGATTGACGGGATCACATCATTAGGAGAATGATATGATTGACATGACCCATTCCGGTAGCCTAGCATTTGATCGTTTAGTATATCACTATTGCTTTCTTCATGACTTATACATGTTCCTGTAGCTATGAGATTATGCAACTCCCGTTTACCGGAGGAACACTTTGGGTGCTACCAAACGTCACAACGTAACTGGGTGATTATAAAGGAGTACTATAGGTGTCTCCAAAGGTACATGTTGGGTTGGCGTATTTCGAGATTAGGTTTTGTCACTCCGATTGTCGGAGAGGTATCTCTGGGCCCTCTCGATAACGCACAAAGCCTTGCAAGCAATGTAGCTAATGAGTTAGTTACGAAATTATGCATTACGTAACGAGTAAAGAGACTTGCCGGTAACGATATTGAACTAGGTATTGGATACCAACGATCGAATCTCGGGCATCTAACATACCGATGACAAAGGGAACAACGTATGTTGTTATGCGGTTTGACCGATAAAGATCTTCGTAGAATATGTAGGAGCCAATATGGGCATCCAGGCTCCGCTATTGGTTATTGACCAAGAATAGTTCTAGGTCATGTCTACATAGTTCTCGAACCCGTAGGGTCCGCACGCTTAAGGTTTCGATGACAGTTTTATTATGAGTTTATGAGTTTTGATGTACCGAAGGAGTTCGGTGTCCCGGATGAGATCGGGGACATGACGAGGAGTCTCTAAATGGTCGAGACATAAAGATCGATATATTGGACGACTATATTCGGAGTTCAGAAAGGTTCCGAGTGATTCGGGTATTTTTTGGAGTACCGGAGAGTTACGGGAATTCGCCGGGGAGAAGTATTGGGCCTTATTGGGCCATACGGGAAAGAGAGAGGGGCTGCCTAGGGCAGGCCGCGCGCCCCCCATGGCCTAGTCCGAATTGGACTAGGGGGAGGGGCCGCACCCCCTCCTTCCTTCCCTTCTCTCTTCCCCTTCCTTGTCTCCTACTCCTACTACTTGGAAGGACTCCTAGTTGGACTAGGAAAGGGGAAATCCTACTCCCGGTGGGAGTAGGACTCCCCTAGGGCGCGCCATAGAGAGGGCCGGCCTCCTGTCCTCCACTCCTTTATATACGGGGGCAGGGGGCACCCCATGACACACAAGTTGATCTACGGATCGTTCCTCAGCCGTGTGCGGTGCCCCCCTCCACCATATTCCACCTCGGTCATATCGTCGCGGAGTTTAGGCGAAGCCCTGCACCGATAGAACATCATCATCGTCACCACGCCGTCGTGCTGACGGAACTCATCCCCGAAGCTTTGCTGGATCGGAGCCCGGGGATCGTCATCGAGCTGAACGTGTGCTGAACTCGGAGGTGCCGTACGTTCGGTACTTGGATCGGTCGGATCGTGAAGACGTACGACTACATCAACCGCGTTGTCATAACACTTCCGCTTATGGTCTACGAGGGTACATGGACAACACTCTCCCCTCCCGTTGCTATGCCATCACCATGATCTTGCATGTGCGTGAAATTACTACGTTCCCCAACATCTTGATACTCGATCCCCCTACCCTAGGGGTGGCTAGTCCTATTTATAGGCAAAGGCCCTGGGCTTCTCCCCAAATATTGAGCGGGAAGGGTGCCAACAATTGGCCATTTTGAAGGGGAACAGCGGGTACACTTATCCTGACTAAAGTTGGTCCTCGCCTGTCAAAGGCTCTGGTGGTGACGCCTGCTTGGGCTCCACAATGACTTCCTCCCTGCCGTTGGGCTGGTCTTGGTCTTGTTGCACCGAGATGGATGCCTTTGCTTGATGCTCTCGCCTGCGCTTGCTCCCTTTGCACCAAAGAGGAAAGGAGGACACTGTGCGGGCTGGCGCCCGACTGGCGCCCTTGGTCGTCATGGCTTGCGTCATGGGCACCTCGCGAGGTACCCCGCCTTGAACTCTCCGCCTCCTCGTGAGCCAGCCTGATGAGGCCGTGCCTGAGGAAGCTCCTTGTCGTCTGCACCGTGAGGCTTGGCTCCTCGCGAGGGTCTTGAGCCTGTGTTGATGAAGATGGGCCGTGCTGGGCCCCCTTTGAGCCACGCCGCAGGCCGCAGGCAGGCAAGTCTGGGGACTCCCGTTCCCAGAACGCCGACAGTAGCCCCCGGGCCCACGGCACGCCCGGACTTGGCCAAGCACAGAGGCAAAAGGGCAAGTGCGAAGCGTCGCGGGCCCTAACAGCCTGCGGCCTTGGGCGCCGCGTGGCGGTTGATTGGACGTGGGCGCCTCCGCTTCCCCATGACGCCTCGACAACTGCACGGATTCGACAAGTCCCTGCATGCAAAGTGGGTCGTGATTACCTGCGATCGTGGAGGTCGACGGTTGACCTTCACTGGCTATAAGTACGGAACGGCGCGTGCCCTCCCAGTCTATCTCTCCTCGCTTCTCCTTCTTCCTGGTCCTTGCCCCGTCTTGCTTCAATGGCTCCGATCCACCGGTTCTCCGCGGCAGAGAAGGGAAAGGCTCCCCAAGAGGATCCTGACCCGCTTCCACCGAAGAAACGACTTGCCCTCTGCCATTGGGGTGAGGGCGCCCGCCAGGAAATGCCGAGGCCCTGGTGTGAGCGGCCACCACCTGGGTTCCCACTTCCCTTGTACGCCCATATCGAGGGCTCCGAAGGAGCCGACGCCGAACACCACGGGCGGTGCCTCCGTCGGCGCCGGCGGGTCACGAAGGTGTGCGTCTTTCCCCCTGGAGTCCACGCCGAAGGCTCCTCCCGAGAGCTCGTGCTTCACGCCGCCATGCCTCCTAAGTCTTGGATTCGCCTTCCCCCTTTCTTTGCCTCCGTCATCCCGCAGGGGGAACCCCTGGGGCTTTGGCTGCAGCACCCTTGCGGCCGGGGCAGAGGTTGCGGTCGTTGCCCCGGGCGAGGTCTTCACGACTCGAGGCTGGGGCGAGGTCGCCCGGGTCTGCAGGACAAGGGGCGCCCTTGCGATCCTCCTGGAGTACGACGGTGCTTCGGTGATGTCCTTCAAGGTCTTCGATGCGGAGGGTCGATGGCTGGAGTGCTGCCCCGGAAGAGGCGGTCGGGACCCTGCGGCGGTGAGACAGAGGCCGGCCAACCACCCCCTTGGAAGCTCCTCAGGCGATGGGGGCGCCGGAGGATCCAGCGACTCCGCCGAGCTCTTCGCGACTCCGGAGACGAGCAACGATAGCTACGAGCCCCCGAGCCTGCGCCGCTCCTGGAGCAGGGTGGGCTCGTCAGGCCGTCGCCGCCCCTGATCTGGATGGGGTTGGCACCGGTGCTGGACGGCCCACTGTTGATGATGGCGTCTACCGCGATGGTCCCTGTAGTTAGGACTCCTTAGGATTCGCGTCTTTTGTTCATGCGAGGAGCCAAGAATATACCCCGCGGGGGCTTGTAAGATGTTTGTAGCTCCGTTTGTCAATACGATCCTCATTGTGAAGCAGGGCGAGATGCTTATTCCGTCTTAGCTTAGTTTCTTCCTTTCAGACCTCGTGAGGGCTTGATGCTCTGCGCCGACAGGTCCCAGTCCCAAGGCAGCTTCAGCCATCGATGGTATGCCAGGTCGCGATGTCGTGGTCAAGGCCAGGAGGTGAGCGGCCCGAGGTCCGGTAAGAGCCCCTGAGTCGCGATGCTCAGGAGGTCCCCCTTAGCGCTCAAGCAGCCATCATTCGGTTAGAAAGGAGAGCGACGTCGCTAACATGGGATTGCATTAGGTGCGGGGATGGTGCTGCGATAACTAGTGTTTCCGGAGAGCGACTTATCTCGAGAGTTAGGAAACGCTTCCTGGTGCGGCGCTAGGTCCGTGCCTTGGCCGGCGAGGGGTTGCTTGGCGAGGTCCTTGCGTGCTTCTCCCCCCTCGCCTTTGCTCCCCTTTCTGCTCTACGTCCTCGGGTCCCGGCCCTCGAGCGAGTCTCAGCCGTCGCTGGTATGCCAGTTCGTGATGCCGTGGACAAGGCCAGAGGGTGAGGGCTGGAAAGCCAGTAGGAGCCCTGAGTCGCGATGCTCAGGTATCCCCCCTTTTAACGTGCAAACGGTTTGCACGGACGAGAGTGAAGAAGACACCGTGAGGGCCTCGCCTGGTGACGCTCCTTGGAGGGACCCTGCAGGCTCATCACAAAAGGAACGAGAGTTCGCCGTGACAATCGACAGTTAGCCGTTAGTTGCTTTGGAGAGGCGACGAGGCACGAAAGGCCTGGCGAGGTGTATTGGGGCACCCGTGAGCCAGCGCGGGACTCACGGGGCCCAACCCCAAGGCGGGTTCCGCCTGGCACTGGGCCTTATCTTGGAGTGTGTTCCTGCAAGTTTGGTTAGACGCGGTGCTCTACGTCCTCGGGTCCCGGCTCTCGAGCTGGTCTCCGCCATCGCTGGCATGCCAGTTTGTGATGCCGTGGACAAGACCAGAGGGTGAGGGCTGGAGAGCCGGTAGGAGCCCTGAGTCGCGATGCTCAGGCACTCCCCTTTAACACGCAAGCTTCCAAAATCCAGGAAGAAAAGGTGCCACGGACAGGCACCAAATAACAAGCATGATGGGTGGAAAGCATGGCCCTAAGATAAATGCAAGAAGGGTACACGCCGGTGGGTCAGACCCGAGCGACTTGGGGATGATGCAGCCCGAGGGGCGCCCCCAATAAAGTAAGCTAAGAGCATGAAATAAAAGGGGATACACGCCACATGGACGGACCCACGCGGCCTGGGAATAATGCGGCCTTGAGGGCATTCCCAGCTGGAAATGAAACTTGAAAGATGTCACCTGATGATGTTGGGGACGAAGGGGTGTTGGTGTAGCAGACTCGGTGGGCTGCGGGAGCCGATCCTCACGAGCCCCTAGGCCCAGGGGCCTCAGGAGGCTCCGGAGGCGCTGGTGGCCCCTCGCGGACAATCTCCATCTCCACCAGGGCTGCGGAACGCCTGACCTCTTGAGCCTCCAGGATGGCCCTCACGAGGCGCTGGTACGAGGCAGCCGCATTCGGCAAGCTATAAGGCATGCGAACGTAGTTGTGGGGCGGACCCTCGCAGCGTCCCACTTGTGAGGGCTAGAGGCGCTCCTAAGACGCGGCTTGGTTGAGCCCTGGTATGTCGATGCAGACGCGCAGCCCACCATCCTCGCCTGGATGGGGGACCACAGCGGGTAAGCGGCGGCTACCTCTCATGACTCTTGACTCCTGTAGCTCCTGAATGGCCTTGCTGACGAACTCCTGACGGTTTGGCCCTCCTTGCCTTGCTCCTTCTTGAGGGAAACGTGCTTCAAAACACGCCTCCACGTGGTGCCCAAGCGCCTCCCTCGTGACCTTGGCGAGGTCGGAGGCCCTCCAGGGGAGAGCCCCCGAGCCCTGCCTGAGGAGGGCGCCGGGCGCGCTTCCCTATGCGATGGAAGGAGGTTCCCCCCGAGCAGGCGCGGGCCGTGAGGGGCCTGCCTCCTAAGGGGCCGGGCCGGACGATGTCTTCTTCTTCTTGGGGGCGGCCTCGAGAAGCCTTCTGCTTCCGCGATCCGGGTCTTCCAGTGACGCGGCCTGAAAGGCTCGCTCCAGGGAGCACACTGCGTCTCTCTCTTCGCAGGGCACCGTGATGACTCCGCCACTTCCTGGCATCTTGAGGACGTTGTAGCCGTGGTGGGTTACGGCCATGAACTTGGCCAGCGCTGGGTACACGAGGATGGCGTTGTACGGCAGGCGAATGTGGGCAACGTCGAAGTCGATGAGCTCGGTGCGGTAGTTGTCGCGTGCCCCGAAGGTGACAGGGAGGCGGACCTGCCCAATCGGGACCGTGGAGCCGTCGGTGACTTCGGAGAAGGGCTTGGTTGGCTGAAGCTGATTGTAGGGCACTTGGAGATTGTTGAACGTTTCCACGGATAGGACGTTGAGCCCTGCCCCGCCATCGATGAGGGTCCTGGTGACCAGCACGTTGCTGATGATTGGGGAACAAAGTATTAGGAGGACTCCGGCCGTGGCCGCAAACTTCAGTTGATCCGCTGAGCTGAACGTGATGGCACACGCCGACCACCTGTGAGGGCACGTGGGCTCGAGCTTGGGGAGGACTGCATTCACTTCGCGGGCGAACTGCTTGAAGATGCGCTGAGAGGCTGGGGCTTGAGCTCCGCCCAGGATGCAGGCGATTGCACGAGGTTCCTGGAAGCCCCCATCCCCCTCGTCCTGATGACGGTCCTCATTTCTTCTTGGCTGCGGCGGCAGTGGAGGGAGTTCTGCGTTACCTTGCGGGCGATCCTCGCGAGGCTGATCCCTCCAGCCTCCTTCGCGAGGCGGGTCCTGCCAGCGATCCTCGCGAGGTTGGTCATGCCACCCTTGGCGTGGGCCGCAGTCTTCCCAGCGTCCTGCGTTCCTTCCTCCTCCTCGACCGTAGCCCCGGTCGCTACGGTTGGGACGTCGGCTGACCCTTCCTTCACGCACGGCCCAGATCTCTTGGCATTCATTGGTGTTGTGGGTGTGGAGGTCGTGGTACACGCAGTACCGACTGCCCTTGGAGGATTTGGGCTGATCTCTGCCCCGCTTGGTGTCTAGCTCTGCCGCGAGCACGGCAGCCCCCTTGTGCTTCACATCCTTGGCCTTGGGCTTATTCTCTTCTGGGTCTGCGGTAGGTAGCTCGAGGAGGGAGAGGCATCCTTCCTCAGCCCTGGCGCACTTGGTCGCCAAGTTGAACAGCTCCAAGGAGGTGCACAGGTCTTCATGCATCGCCAGCTCCTCCTTCATCTTGACGTCGCGCACGCCGTCGAAGAAGGCTGAGATAATGGCCTCCTCGGTCACCTTGGGGATCTTGAGGCACACTTTGTTGAAGCACTGGATGTACTTCTGTAGGGTTCCCCCTGGTTGCTGCTTGATACGGCGCATGTCGCTCACGGCGGGTGGCCGGTCGCGAGTACCCTGGAAGTTGGCGATGAAGCGGGTGCGCATCTTGTCCTAGGAGGAGATCGTGCCTGGAGCCAGATTCAGGAGCCAGGTGCTGGCCCCGTCCTTGAGCACCATGGGAAACCAGTTCGCCATGACCTTCTCATCTCCGTTGGCAGCCTCGATGCCCATCTCGTAAAGCTGGAGGAACTCTGCAGGGTCAGTCGTGCCCTCGTAGCAAGGAGGCAGGTCTGGCTTGAACTTGCCAGCCACGCGACGCTGCATAGCTCGGGGGTGAAGGCGCGGTAGCCCGCTGTGGCCACAGGAGGCCTTGGGCGACGAAGAGCTTGGTCCTGCGGGTCCCCATGCACTGCAGCTGGGAGCAACGCAGGGTCTTGATGTGCTGGAGCAGGGAGCGCTCGGGCAGCTTCTCGAGGGCGTGGGACTTCTTGGCAGCTCTGCTCCTGCCGCGCTGGCTCCTGACGGAGCGGGTTCCGCCCAGGGGCCGCGCACCTTGGGGCCAGGGCACCTTCTTGAGGGGGAGGCGGCTGAGGCGCCCCGGGAGCTTCATTGCCCGCGCAGGGTGGGGCGCGGTGCAGCGAGAAGGACGGCGCGGGGGAGCCCCCAGCGGCGCGGACGAGCTTGGCGACTCGGTCGAGCCACTCTTCATAGACGTTGTGAATTGGGCGGTAGCGCAGGAGCTCGTTTGCCGCGATGAGCGCAGCTCGAGCCTCCATGGCCGCGCGGGGCGCGCGGGACGAAGAACCAGCAGGGGTGAGCGAGGGTGTAGCAGTGCGGCCGTCTCGCCTCATGGATGGATGCTGGGACGATGCTTGCTGCTCGTTCCCCGCCGGGCCGGTGGTGGCGTTGACGGTAGGTGACGGGGAGCGACGAGGGCGCCCGCCGACGGGAGCCGTCTGGGCGACGCGGGAAGCGAGGGCGGCTCGGCGCTCGGCGCGAGCCCGACGAGCGTCAGACATGGATGCGACGGTCGGAGAAGAACAAGGCGACGGAAGACAAATTCCGGCGCACCCCTACGTGGCGCGCCAAATGTCGGATTTCGGGTTCCGGCAAACCCTTGAGGTTCGAACACTGGGGTGCACACGGAGATTTTGCCCTATACCTACCTGCTCCTCGCCGAATCGCTTGGGTCTAAACTACGAAAGAAACAGCACAAGAGACACATGGTTTATACTGGTTCAGGCCACCATTGTGGTGTAATACCCTACTCTAGTGTGTGGTGTGGTGGATTGCCTGTTGGGCTGATGATGAACAATACAAGGAAGAACAGCCTCGCGAGGGTCTGTTCTTGGCTGGTGTGATGAACTGCTAGGAGGAGTTCAGTCGCTCTCTCTCTTTCTCTCGATTCTAGATGTATGCTTCATGCTCCCTCAGCCTCTTGATACTCGATCCCCCTACCCTAGGGGTGGCTAGTCCTATTTATAGGCAGAGGCCCTGGGCCTCTCCCCAAATATTGAGCGGGAAGGGCGCCAACAATTGGCCATTTTGAAGGGGAACAATGGGTACACTTATCCTGACTAAAGTTGGTCCTCGCCTGTCAAAGGCTCTGGTGGTGACGCCTGCTTGGGCTCCACGATGACTTCCTCCCTGCCGTTGGGATGGTCTTGGTCTTGTTGCACCGAAATGGATGCCTTTGCTTGATGCTCTCGCCTGCGCTTGCTCCCTTTGTACCAAAGAGGAAAGGAGGACACTTTGCGGGCTGGCGCCGACTGGCGCCCTTGGTCGTCATGGCTTGCGTCATGGGCACCTCGCGAGGTACCCCGCCTTGAACTCTCCGCCTCATCGTGAGCCAGCCTGATGAGGCCGTGCCTGAGGAAGCTCCTTGTCGACCGCCCCGCGAGGCTTGGCCCCTCGCGAGGATCTTGAGCCTGTGTTGATGAAGATGGGCCGCGCTGGGCCTCCTTTGAGCCACGCCGCAGGCCGCAGGCAGGCAAGTCTGGGGACCCCCGTTCCCAGAACGCCGACATGGATGGGCGACGCCGCCCAGCGGTCGGCGTTGGCAGTCGGGTCGCTTGACATCAGGGCGGTGAGGCGACGAAACGCGAGGCGGCGGAAGAAAGATTCCGGCGCACCCCTACCTGGCGCGCCAAATGTTAGATTTCGGGTTCCGGCAGACCCTTGAGGTTCGAACACTGGGGTGCGCGCGAAGATCTTTCCCCTACCATCTCACGTCTCGAAGTCTCGCAAAGGATCTAGGTTAGAAAGAAGAACACACAAAGGACACGAGATTTATACTGGTTCAGGCCACCATTGTGGTGTAATACCCTACTCCAGTGTGTGGTGTGGTGGATTGCCTCAGGGGCTGATGATGAACAATACAAAGGGAGAACAGCCTCGCGAGGGGCTGTTCTTGAGCTGGTGTGATGAACTGCTAAGGTGAGTTCAGTCGCTTCTCTCTAGTCTATGCGTCTTCTTGAGATAGATGCTCGATGCCTCTACTCTGTGGTGGCTAGTCCTATCTATAGAGGGAGGCCGTGGGCCTCTTCCCAAATAATGAGCGGGAAGGGCGCCAACAATTGGCCATTTTGAAGGGGAACATCTAGTACACTTATCCTGGCTAAAGTTGGTCTTCAGCTGCCAAAGGCTCTGACGATGACGTCGTCCTGGGCTCCACGATGACCTCCGTCCTGCCACTCTGCTAGTCTTGGTCTTGTTGCACGGAAACGGTAACCTTTGCCTGATGCCTTGGCCTGTGCTTGCCCCCTTTGCACCGAATGGGAAATAAGGACACTGCACAGGCCGGCGCCCGCCTGGTCTCGATCGTCATGGATTGCGTCACGGGCTCCTCGGGAGGTACCCTGCCTTGATCTCTCCGCCTCCTCGCGAGCTTGCCTGAGGAGGCTGCTCCTGAGGAAGCTTCCTGTAGTCCGCCCCGCGAGTCTTGGCCCCTCGCGAGGGTCTTGAGCTTGAGCTGATGAAGCTGGGCTACATTGGGCCCCCACTTGAGCCACGCCGCAGGCCACAGGCAGGCAAGTCTGGGGACCCCCGTTCCCAGAATGCCGATAGAGCTGGCCTTGAGCACAGTCGCTCCCTCGTTGCCCTGCGCCACCGTCCTCAGGCGCATGAGGGCGAGATTCTTCTCCGGCGCATTCGGGGGATCGAGAGCCGACGAGTACCAGGCCTCGGTCGGGGTCTTGTGAGGCGCCATGGCTTGTCGGATGGGAAGGATTGAGACAGATCTGGAGGATTTCGGAAGCAAGAAGTAGAAGGGCGAGAAAGGGGATCTGGAGCAAGGCGTGTGAGAGCAAAGCAAGTAAGTCTGGCCCGGGCACCCCTTTTGTCGGAAGGACGGTTGCCGAGGCGTTGTGGGGAAGCAGAGACGCCCACGTCCAATCAATCGCCACGTGGCGCCCAAGGCCGCAGGCTATTGGGGCCCGCGGCGCTTCGCACTTGCCCCTTGGCTTCTCTGCTAAGCCAAGTCCGGGCGCACCTTGGGCCCGGGGGCTACTGTCGGTGTTCTGGGAACGGGGTTCCCCAGACTTGCCTGCCTGCGGCCTGCGGCATGGCTCAAGTGGGGGCCTAGTGCAGCCCAGCTTCATCAGCTCAAGCTCAAGACCCTCACGAGGGGCCAAGCCTTGCGGGACGGACGACATGAAGCTTCCTCAGGAGCAGCCTCACCAGGCAGGCTCGCGAGGAGGCGGAGAGATCAAGGCAAGGGTACCTCGTGAGGTGCCCGTGACACAAGCCATGACGATCGAGACTAGGTGGGCGCCAGGCGGGCGCCGGCCTGCGCAGTGTCCTTGTTTCCCCTTCGATGCAAAGGGGGCAAGCACAGGCCAAGGCATCAGGCAAAGGTTACAGTTTCGGTGCAACAAGACCCAGACCAGCAGAGCGGAATGATAGAGGTCATCGTGGAGCCCAAGACGGTGTCATCGTCAGAGCCTTTGGCAGCCGAAGACCAACTTTAGTCAGGATAAGTGTACTAGATGTTCCCCTTAGAAATGGCCAATTGTTGGCGCCCTTCCCGCTCATTATTTGGGAAGAGGCCCAGGGCCTCCCTCTATAAATAGGACTAGCCACCACAGAGTAGGGGCATCTTGGAGACGGATTAATCAAAGAGAGAGAGAGAGAGAGAGGCGACTGAACTCACCCCTGCAGTTCATCGCACCAGCTCAAGAACAACACTCGCGAGGTTGTTCTCCCTTTGTATTGTTCATCATCAGCCCCTAAGGCAATCCACCACACCACACTGGAGTAAGGTATTACACCGCAATGGTGGCCTGAACCAGTATAAATCTCGTGTCCCTTGTGTGTTCTTCTTTCTAGCCTAGATCCTTTGTGAGACTTCGAGACATTAGCTGGTAGGGGAAAGATCTTCGTGCACAACCCAGAGTTCGAACCTCAAGGGTCTGCCGGAACCCGAAATCCGACAACAATGTCAAATCAATATTTTTACACTCATTATAAAACGTAGTTCTTATACTCATTATAATCAGTACTGTAGATATTGATATTTTTAGTATAAATTTGGTCGTGGGATTTCATTGATGCCTGTCAAAGCATGGTGGAAGCGGAGCTTAGGGCTTGCACTGCCGGTCTCTACATAGGTATTTCTCTTCATAATCTTGTAATTTTAGAGACTGATTGCGCTTTTGTGGTAGCGTCTCTTGCATCGGGGGACTATGACAGGTCTGCTATGCGTGACCTAAAGATGAAAGCATTGAGCATCTCGAAGTTGATCAACAATCTTCAATTGTCAAAGATTAGCCGTTCGGCCAATAAGGTGGCACACTTAATCGCTAAGTATAGCTTTGACAATAGATTAGATGGTATTCTTGTAAATAACGTACCGCCCTGTGTGGTGAATATTGTATCAAATGAGTGTACTGGTGTGGATGGTTAATTAATATAAGGTGGTGTTAAAAAAAGTATAAATTTGGTCAAACACTTTGCAAACGGTTGACGGGAGTAAAAAGGACCAGAGGGAGTATCATGCATGCGGAGTAGGCAAAACAAATTGGTCATTTCTAGCCGGCATGGCGTGCGAACAGGCAGAAGCTATACCGTCAGGCCTACGATATGGGTCTAGTAGACATGACATCTAGTGGGTCCCGCATAGTTCTAGAGAACTCTTTGGGGGCTTGCAGCCGTTTATCCATTGGGCAAGCCAGCAACCCCACGCCATTCACACGTTCTACTTGTCCCCGTCTTCTACCTTACAACAGTTCGCTCCCAGTCGTCCCGTCCTTTCACATTAGTTCGCTCCTAGTTTTTTTTGCGGGGTACAACAGTTCAACTTCTCCTAACCCTCCTCCAAAATCCATGGCCTCCCAAATCTCCATGGTCGCCGCTGAGTACCAGGTTAGAGCCATCACCGGCGATCAGTTCATCGTCATCTACACACGTGGATCCGCGACGGTGAAAGCATGACTTGCTTGCTTCCTACGCATGTTCAACAGTTCAACGAATGAGTGGGTCGCTGGGCTAGATGTTGAGTACACCACAGTCCTGGGACGAGAGAAGGATCTAAAGGACGAAGAGAGGAAGAAGCCCGCCGTGATCCAGGTTTGCATACATAATGTTTGCTTGGTCTAACACATATGCCATGCCGACGTTTAGTGCCGGGATTTTAAGAACTTCCTCAAGGACAAAAGAGTGAAATTCGTTACTGTAGGCTTTAAGAACGACAGGGATGTCCTGCGTCGGATAGGTCTCCTTGTAGGACAGCCCTTCGATCTCCAGAAGGCAAGCATGGTGTCCTCCTCTCAACCTTCAATGCTGACCCTGGCAGCAGCCATGATTGATCCTTCGTACACTAAACTGAAGAAACCTCATCACGAGTTTTCATCATGCAAGGGAGTCGAAGACATTAGATGAAGATCACATCCTGTACGCAACAATGGATGCCTACCTTTGTTTAGATATCTACAAGGGTTGGATGAAGAAGCAAAGCCCAGTGTCCGGTTCAAGCAAAGAAGCGTCGGCGAAGAGGAAGAGGAAGAGGGACAAGGACGAAGTCGAGGACATGGACTCGGACTCCGAGTAGGTGGCAGTGCCGTCGCTCATGCTGGTTCTACTGCAGTTTCAAGCGGACTAGTTGCTTAGTTTATTTTCAAGGGTGTGTTGTGTTGAGGCCCCAACAGAACTATGTTTATGTTCTTTCTCGTTATTTGAACTCTTTAGTACATACAGTAGTACTAGTACTATGTCTTACTACTATTCTTCTTGCAGTTGGTTCTACTGCTCGTATCTTCGTGTTCCTACTTTACTTAATACGTCTGTACTAGTAGTATAATTTGGGTCAGTCGATTTGTGAAAGAAGTTCGACGGAGCGAAGGAAGAAGACGACAAAAGAGGTGGAAGAAGCCCTTCTAGTCATCCATGTTGCATCAAACGGCTCACATGAGTCGACTGACCCAAAATGCTCCTTCAGATTGCAGGATCCACGTGGCATTCAAGGTCTCGAAGGTAGATTTCGCGTCCGCACCCGGTTTGCGGGTCGACGTGCACGCGATCGGCTTCCGCCGTGATAGCCACCATGCGCGCCTCCTCCGCGCGGGCAGAGACGACAATGACACGCTAGTTCCTCCTCGCTGGTGTGCTAGAGCACGCGCTCGTCCTCCTCTTCGTATGCTTCGTGCATAGACGCTGCTCCACCAGCTGCTCGCGTGCTTGGCAGCGCGGCGGCATCGCGAGGAGGGACTGCAGACGACGTGAGCGGGCGAGCCTTCGGGTTTATGCCACAGGGATGGCGGCGACACGGCGGTGATGGGCGAGAAATTGTTGGCCGGAGCAGGCGGGCGCCGCCATGCGCAACGGCGGCGGCGGCATATTGATGAGTGTACGTGTGGGAGCTTACTTTAGTTTTATATAAGGTTTGTTAAACTTAAAAGAAAATCGTACTAGTACAGGTAAACATTAGACTTAGGTAGCGCTTTTATTAGTTAGTACCACAACCATGATACGAATCCTATGCAAGCGCGTGAACCGCGGCACGCGGTCGATCGAACGGTGTGTCACTGTGTCACGCTCGAAGGACATCCACTGAACCTTTTTGTGTGTGTGAAAACAATCCTCGAATATTACTCAACTTTTTTTCCTGGGAAAGTTCTTGACGTTGCAATATTTCCATATATTTGAATTTAGCTCCAGTTCGTGTTTATTTGGATTTGGACGTTTAAGGTGCGCCCTAGTTTTTTTAATACTGATTTTGTGTGTGTGACTGAGAGAGAACGTGTGTATGTGTCCATATGTGTGTTGTGGTGGAAGGGCAATGTGGAGACGGTGTGCATGTGATACAGACATAGAGAGGTGTGAATATGCAAATGATCATGCATGAGTGAGACATAGACAGATGCCGATACGTTGTGTATACATGAGAGAATGGTCTTCTAGTTTACTTGTGTGTGTGTGTGTGTGGGTGGGTGTGTGTGTGTGTGTGTGAGAGAGAGAGAGAGAGAGGAGCATCCGTAACACAACAACCATCTCTCTCGATTCGTCCATCCCTCGCACGATCGCATGCAACACATGCATCAACGCGCACATTTTGACACCCTCACCCGGCCCCTGCCCACCTCAAGGCCCGCACAATCTCTTCGTGAATACCCATTTCTCTCCTTAGGTTTGTTTTCTCTCAATATATGACACACACACACACACACACACACACGCAGCACAACACACACACACACCCTCCCCCGAACACACAATTCATCCCCATCCAAGGTTATACGGCGACCACTCCCGCTTGTGCTTCTTTGCACCCCAACATGCACAACACCTCAATCTTCAAAGAGGGCATCGAGCAGATCGAAGACGGCGACCACACCGCGCTAGAGAATGCGGGGTCATTTGGAAGCAGGGTGATGTGACGACGGCTGACTGACTCCTCCCCCCACCCTCTCTCTCTCTTGCACAAAATTACCAATCCCTCTCCCCCCCCCGCACAAAATTGTCAATCCCTCAACCCACGAGATCCTTCCCCTCTCGTCCATGTTTTTCCAGCTCTCTCATCAAACATGTTGTCTCTTCTCCTTCCACGTGTACAGAATCCAGATGCACACGCATCTCACGTATATTACATGTCTCCATCTTTCTCACAGACCTAACTTCTTCCTCTCTCTTCCTCTCTCTCTATCTCTCTGTCTGTCTCGTTAGGTTTGTCTCCTACTCTCAAGTCCACATACGTACAATCTTTCCCGCCCTATCTGCTCTTCAAAAGCCTCTCTGCACGTTTCATTCACACATTGGGATATGTCAAAATGTTGCTTCTATAATGGCTGATGTAGAGTTATGGTTGTTTTTGTTGCATCCTACAAAGTAATAACTATGAAATGCATTTAGATTTTCATTTGACTAGGATTATGTGAGTGTGAGAATGTTGTGAAGTACTATAGACCTTGTATACATCTTGGGATTCGACAATGATTGTAACTATTGAATTGTATAGACCATTACATTCGAAGTCAATAGCCTAATATATTTATTTCACAATTTCAACAAATGATTAGTTCACTACAAACTAAGAAAACAAATGTGTCGTGGGAAACGAACACCTATGGGGCCGGCGGACCAGGCCCCTTTCGGTTCGGCGGGGGGCGGAGGCCGCATGAAGAGCGGATCGAGGCGGAGCACACAAGCGGTTTACCCAGCTTCGGAGCTCTCCGGAAAGATAATACTCCTACTGCTGCTTGTCTGATTGTATTGTGTTCTTGCTCGGGAGCGAAGAGCGCTACAGTACTAATGAGACCGAGCGTGAGTGTTTCCAGGTTTCGAACCTTTTGAACCCCTTCCTACGTTGCGCATGGGCCTCCTTTTATACGCTCAAGGGGTCACTGACAGGTGGCAACGTAGATGAGGGTAAAAATGGAAAAGAGGTGGTTGGTACAACTACTTGTACAGTGTATCATACCTAACCCTGACGGCAGGGGACAAAAGCATTTAATGCCCGTCTGTGTCGCCCAAACAGTGCAAGAAAAGGACCGTCAGGTGCGCCACCGCTTGCCACGATGGCAGTCTTGTCAGCGCCGCTTGCCACCCCGCACCGCTGGCTGCACAACCTCTCGCCACGCGCGCCTGGAAAGGTCCCAGGGCGACACGTTAGTGGATGCGCTGGAGTGCGGGCGCGAAGTGGTAGCCTGCCGCGGCAAGCGCCTTGCCGCGGTCGTTGTCTTGTCGCGTCCGGAAGCTTGTCGCTCACCTGGTCTTGCCGGGACGCGCGGTGCATTGCGGCAAGTTCCTTGGGATGCCTTGCTTGGCCTTCCCAGCAAGCTCCTCTTGCCGGGGCCTTGCCTTGCCGGGACGCGCGGCGCGTCACGGCAAGTTCCTTGAGATGCCTTGGTTGGCCTTGCCGGCAAGCTCCTCTTGCCGGGGCCTTGTCTTCTTGTCTTGAACACTTTGTTCTTGAATGGCTCCAAAGGAACCACGGAGGGCCTTGGCGGTCACCCGGCAAGCCTTGCCGCGTGGTGCTGCGACTGCCCGTGCACAAGTTCGGGATACTAGGGTACCCCTACTCTAGTACACCGACAGGAGCCCCCGGGCCTGGGCCACACACGGTGCCGAGCGCTGTTGGGCCAGGCCCAAAACAGGGCACGGGCACACGTGGCCTGGGGTACGCCGTATCTTACTCCGTATCCACCGCGCCCTCCCCTAATGGCACGTGTCGAATGCGGCATCGTGGGAGAGATTGTGGGTGGTACTTTATTCGGAAAAGCGGAACGTCCGCCCCCTCCCTCTTTATAAGCAGGGGAAACAGGGGAAGTTCGCCCACGTCGCCAGTTGCTAATCCAATCTCAGAAATCTCCGCCGCTCCCCCCTTCTCCCAAAGTCGAAAGAGAGCAGCGCTCCGCCCCCCATCGCCGCCGGCGCCACCGACGCCTTCGATCTCCCCCACTACCTCGGCCATGGCTCCGAAAGCCGGGAAGGGCGTGAAGTTGGCCGAGGCGCTGCGGCTCGAGCCGCTGCGAAAGGAGCGGGCAACTTTCCCCCCGAGCTCGCCGCGAAGGAGCTGAGGGAGTGGTACTACCTCTTCTGGTCGACGGAGACGCGAGCGCTTCCGCGCACGAATGTACTCTCCGCCGCCGCTTCGGAACGGGCTCCGAATGGATATCCGTTCTTCGCACTGTTCTTCAATTCTTGTTGTTTTGTCTTGTATCTAATTTGCTTTACTCTGAACTTATTCCTTTTCAGGACCCTGGCCCAGAGAGCGGCGAAGAGAGCCAAGGCTCCGGTGATTGTCATCGAGGACGAGCCCACCGTGACAGCAGGGGGCGCGCCCGAGACCACCTTGCCGGACCCGGCAATCATTCCCCAAAGCAGCCCCCAGCGCAGCCCCCAGCGTAAGTATATGGTCTACTTCATGCTGTTAGGCGCGCATGGGTGCTCTTTATCTTGCTGACATCTGACTATTGGTTTGTCTAGGAGCAGAGCAGCCTCGCCAGGAGCACCCGGAAGCCGCCCCCGAGACGCTATCTGCTTCAACTACGCCGCCAAGGGAGGATTCCCCAGCAAGGGGGCGTTCCCCGCCAAGGGAGAAGTCTCCGGCAAGGGACAGTTCTCCGGCAAGGGACGGTTCTCCGGCAAGGGACAACACCAGCGACCCCCCGGTGGTGGAGCCGATGACTGCAGATCCCAGTACAGGTAACCCTTCTTGCTTGAAAACTTCCCTTGTGTTCTTCTTCTTCTGATCTTATTTTTGAATATTTGCTTGACTTTTTCTCTCTTTTCCCGGCCGTCAGATCCATCTTCCACGGAGCCGATGGAGACCGAGGCCACCGGCGAGGAGGACGCGCGCGGCAACACCAACGACGCCGCTGCCACCGAAGAAGGAGCTGGCGCTGATAAGCCCGCCGGCGAAGAGGCCGCCAAAGCTGCCGCCGCAGGAGATGGCGGGGGGTCTGGCGATCGCACTGACGACCCTGAGGCCGCAGGAGCGCAAGGCGCTACGCCGACCGCCGATCCCTCCGTCGCTGCCGCAGCGTCAGGCTCCGAAGAGCCCCAGCCCGGCGCCTATCTGAAGGCCGGCGATGGCATCTTCATCAAGCTCCCCTGGGCGTCAAGCTCCAGGGCACCGGTCGAAGGAGAAACTTTCGATGGAGAAGCGCTTGCCTCTGCTGGGCTGACGCTGGTTGACGCGCCGAGCAGCAGCAGCGGCGAGTCTGAGAAGGAGCAACTGCTGCGGAAGCTGGTGTCACTCTACCGCACACGACAAGCCAAGGTGGAATCCCGGGAAGCGCTTGTCGCGCAGGCGGGAGTGGATATTGAGAAGCACGCGGAGGAGCTCCGGGAACGCAATCAGGAAGCCCTCCGGTCCCTTGCAGAGGAGCGGGCGCAACTCGTCGAGGCGCGGAAAGCCTTCCTCCTCGAGAAGGCTGAAGCTGAAGAGCAACAGCGGCTTGCCGCCGCGGAGGTATTTGCACGGGATGGTGAGTTGGCGCAGCGGAAGGTTAATCTCAACAGCCATGAGGAGGAGCTTGCCGCGCGCGAGCAAACAATCGGCAGGGCTCTCAAGGAAGCAAAGGATGCTGCCGCAGCTGCCGAGGCTGCCAAGAAAGAGCTGGAGACGAAGGTGGCGCAGCTAGAGGCCGATCTCAAGGCGAGGAGCGAAGAGGTTGCCGCACTCCAGCGTGAGCGCGAGAAGGACGCTCATGCCCATAGTGAGCTGCAGGGTCGTCTCATCGAGAAGGGCAAAGAGCTTAGCGCCGCCAAGGACTTCATTGCAGATCTTGAGTTGAAGCTGACCACTTTGACCAAGACGCTGGACGGCGCCAAGGAGCGGGAGGTGGCCTTGAAGGAGGAGATCAAGGCCAACGAGGAGTTGCTGGCGAGTCCTGCTGTCACCCAGAACACCCTTAGGGAGACTGTGGAGCTCTGGACAAAGGGTCTCGTGAACATCGCCGCAGTCATTGACGAGGAGCTGGCGCAACTGGGGATGGAGGATTTCGGGTACTCCTCCGACGAGAACCTCCAACCCAGCGCCAAGCTTACTTTGTTCTTCAAAGGCGTGGCGACGGCCCTCCAGCGACTCCGGGAAAAGATCCCGAAGAAGCTGGCCGACGAGTCGCGCATGATCTGCGCGAAAGTTCTGCAGAAGGTGTTGGTGAAGGTGGCCTTCCGCAACCCAGGCCTCAACCTCACCAACATCCTTAAGAAGCTGCCTCCGGATGCTGATCTGGAAGAGCTCAAGGCCCTTGTCGCACCCATTGTGGACAAGGTGAACGAGGTCAAGAGGGTTGATGGCGACCACGTAGATTAGGCCGCCCGTTTCCTCCTTTTCTTGCCGCTGCTGATCATGTTGCCAGAACAATTTATTAGAGCTGTGACAAGTTATCTTGTAATATAACTTTATTTTGGGTATCGATTGCTATGTTATTTCCTTTACTTGATCCCTTCCTTTGTATGTTTTTGCCCTACACTTTTAGGGAACTCGCCGGTGCAGGTACCATAGCCGCGAGCGCTGAGTGCGGGACATCAGCAGCCTGCTGGCGGTGCCGCTACCGACAAGAAACCTTGTCGCAACTAGTCGCAGCCCACTTAAATTGTTGAGCGGACTCGAAACAAAGTAAGGGCGCAAACTAGCTACGAGTTGGTTCCTCCGCGCACAGGTTTTCCATACAAAGCACGGTCGTTCAAGGAAGATGACTTAAAAATTTAAAAACTGATTGCTCAAAATTTGGCAACTTAGCTTTTCTGTCGTTTGCTTCCCGGTAAGGCGAAACTTTCTTGAACGACACCTGGTCCACACCATCATCTTCTCCTTCCCCCCCGGCAAACTTGTGGGCGAGGGAACCTTCCCTTTCTTTGAGGAAAAGAAAGAAGAGAAAATAAAGATATGGAGCCTTACAGCTCGTTACTGCTTACCGGAGTAAGTGTTGCACAAAGTGTCAGATAACACATGCAATAAAATAGAAAGCATGAAATTGACAGGATGTGCAGAGCATATGAGTTTTATTTATGCACGGGGTCTGCGCCCGGCTTTGTACAAAGGATTACATGCAACAACGGCAAGACTTGTACAAAAGGTGGTTGCCGGAACAGGTTCCGGCAACTGCGCCTTACGGGTAAAACTTACGAAGATGCTCAATGTTCCAGGAGTTGCTCACCTGAATGCCATCTTCGGTCTCAAGGCGGACAGCGGCAGGCCTAGTGACTCGTTTCACCCGGTAAGGGCCTTCCCACTTTGGCGTCAACTTGTTGGAATTCTTGGCGGACTGAACACGCCGAAGAACAAGGTCGCCTTCCTCGAGGCTTCTGGCATTAACTTTGCGGCTATGGTAGCGGCGCAAAGCTTCCTGGTATCGAGCAGCTCGTACAGCAGCCTGAAGACGATCCTCCTCAAGGAGCAGTGCGTCTTCTTGCCGCAGCTGCTCTTGCTCAAGCTCATCATAAGCGAGCACTCGAGGTGACCCGTATACGAGTTCCGTGGGGAGAACTGCCTCTGCTCCATAGACTAGAGCGAAAGGTGTCTGGCCAGTGGCTCGATTTGGCGTCGTCCTGATCGACCAAAGAACCACCGGTAGCTCCTCAATCCAGTTCCTTCTGCACCTGTGCAGCCTGTCGAAAGTCCTGGTCTTGAGCCCGCGCAGCACTTTAGCATTTGCCCTCTCCGCTTGACCGTTGCTTCTCGGATGAGCAACAGAAGCGAAGCAGACCTTGGCGCCAAGATCTTGGACGTACTGCATGAAGGTGCGGCTCGTGAATTGCGTGCCGTTGTCCGCGATGATCCTATTAGGGACCCCGAAACGGCAAACAATCGACCTGAAGAACTTGACTGCTGACTGTGCTGTCACCTTCCTCACTGCTTCCACTTCCGGCCACTTTGTGAACTTGTCGATTGCAACGTACAAGTACTCAAAGCCCCCGACAGCTCGGGGAAAGGGGCCGAGGATGTCGAGCCCCCAGACCGAAAATGGCCAGGATAAAGGGATCGTCTGGAGAGCTTGAGCTGGCTGGTGTATCTGCTTGGAATGGAACTGGCACGCTTCACACTTGGTTACTTGTGCAGTTGTATCCTGGAGGGCTGTCGGCCAGAAGAAACCTTACTGGAACGCCTTGCCGGCAAGTGCTCTTGCGCCAATGTGGTGACCACATATGCCTCCATGTATCTCCGCCAACAGCTTCTGTCCATCTTCTCGGTGAATACACTTCAATTTCACACCATTGAGTCTTCTTCTGTACAGTGTGTTGTCGACAAACTGGTACATACTTGACTGCCGGGCTACTCTTTCTGCTTCTTCTTGCTCTTCGGGAAGTTCTCCTGTCTGAAGGAAACGGACAATCTGCTGTGCCCATGCTGGAGCTTGCGGCTCGACAACAAGGACTAAAGGCACATATGCTGCTGCGGGAACATCCGCTTCTACGGTGAGAACTTGCGGCTCAGCCGGAGCTTGACATTCCCCGGCAAGCTTGCCGGAGCAAAACTTGTCGGGAGCGTCTGCTTCAACGGAACAAACCCTATGGTTTGCTGGAGTAGACTGATCCTCAGCACTCTTGGTGTTGATCTTGGGGACCTTCTTGGCGGCGACTTCGGGAAGCTCTGCTGGAAAATAGTCACCAGAAATCAATTTCCTCTTCTTGATCTGTCCAGTTGATGGCGTGACAGACGGTTGAGTCAGTTTGAGCACAAAAATCCCTGGTTCCACAGGTAATTTAAGTGCGGCGCACTTTGATAGGCCGTCGGCAATGTCGTTCTGAGCTCTTGGAACATGTTCCATCTGCAGGCCGTCAAAGTGCTCTTCCAACTTTCTCACTTCATCAATGTAGGCTTCCATCAACAGACTCTGATAACTCTTGTTCACTTGGCGGACGACAAGCTGCGAGTCACCCCTGACAATGAGCTTCTTGATCCCAAGGTATGTTGCGATCCTAAGACCGGCAAGCAAACCTTCATACTCTGCAGTATTGTTTGTTGCTTGCTCCTTGGGAAAGTGCATCTGGACTACGTACTTGAGGTGCTCTCCGGTGGGTGCGACAAGTAGCACGCCCGCACCGGCGCCTTGCAGCGAGAAGGCACCATCAAAGTACATGAGCCACTCTTTGCTTGCTTCCTTGACGGGGATGCTCATTTCTGGAATTTCTTCATCTGGTGTTGGCATCCACTCTGCTATGAATTCTGCCAATGCTCTGCTTTGGATAGTTGAAGTACTCTCAAACTTGAGGCCAAAGCTTGACAGTTCTAGTGCCCACTCGACAATCCTGCCTGTTGCTTCTGGATTCTGCAGTATCCTCTTCAGCGGAAAGCGAGTGACGACTGTGATTTCGTGTGCTTGGAAGTAATGGAGCAGCTTTCTCGAGGCCATGAGCAGGCCGAAAAGCAATTTCTGCACACCAGAGTACCTTGACCTAGCCCCCTGCAGAAGGGAACTAACAAAGTAAACTGGGCGCTGCACCATTTTCTTCTGTAGCTCCTCACGTGCCTGTGCAGATCCACCCTTGTCGGGACCAGAGCTTGTCGGTGAAGCCCCATGCTTGTCGTTGGATGCATCTGCCGTGGTTGCCGGCTCATCATCCGCCTCCCTCTCCGCTACTAACGCAACACTAACCACTTGATTGGTTGCCGCTATATATAGCAACAACTTCTCTTGTGGCTTAGGTGCGACAAGTATTGGAGTGGAGGACATGTATCTCTTTAAGTCCTGCAGCGCAGCCTCCGCTTCTGGAGTCCATTTCATCGGACCTGCCTTTTTCAATATTTTGAAAGATGGCAGGGCGTGCTCAGCAGACTTAGAGATAAACCTGCTGACAGCAGGCACGCAACCGGCAAGTCTTCGTACATCCTTGACGCGCTTTGGTGCTTCAATCTTCTCAATGGCCTTGATCTTGCTGGGATTGGCTTCAATTCCCCGCTGAGACACGAATAACCCGAGAAGCTTGCCGGAGGGGACTCCAAACACACACTTCTCGGGGTTCAGCTTGAGGTTGATCTTGCGCAGATTTGCAAAGGTTTCATCTAAATCTTGGATCAGGGTTGCCTTGTCCTTGCTCTTGACCACTATGTCATCCATGTAGGCTTCCACATTTCTGTGTATCTGTGGCTCAAAAGCGTCATGGACTACCCTTGCAAATATTGAACCAGCATTCTTTAATCCGAAAGGCATCCGTACAAAGCAGTAGGTGCCACATGGAGTGATGAATGCGGTCTTCTCCTCATCTTCTTATGCCATGAAGATCTGATGGTATCCTGAGTATGCGTCAAGAAATGAAAGCAAATCACATCCGGCCGTGGAGTCAACAATCTGGTCAATGCGCGGCAAGGGAAATGGGTCTTTGGGACAAGCTTTATTAACATCGATAAAGTCGATACAAAGCCTCCATTTCCCGTTTGCCTTGCGCACGACTACAGGATTGGCCAACCACGTAGGATGGAGCACTCCTCTAACAAGGCCTGCTGCTTCCAACTTCTTGATTTCTTCTGGATGAATTCTTGGCGCTCCACTGCTTGTTTCCTGACTTTCTGCTTGACGGGCCGCGCATGAGGACAAACGGCAAGATGGTGCTCGATTACTTTCCTGGGAACACCGGGGATGTCAGATGGCTGCCATGCAAACACGTCGACGTTCGCCCGCAGGAAAGCAACGAGCGCGCTTTCCTATTTAGGGTCGAGCGTGGCACTGATGGTGAAGGTACCACCAGTGCCGTCCTCCTTGGCGGACACCTTCTTGGTCTCTAGTGGAGCTGCCTTTGTCTTCTTGCACTTGCCGGTGGAGCTCGATGGTGCGTCCTCGACGGTAGCGCAGAACTACAAAGAGGTGCGCTTGCCGGAGTGGGCATCAGAGCTCTTGCCGGACTTGGTCTTCTTCTTCCCCCCGGGAGCTTCAGCGGCAAGTGACTTGCGATCTGCTGCGGCTGCTGCTTCCCGGTAAATCTTGTCGGTGTAGATAAGGGCATCCTTCTTCTCGCCGGGGACAGAGATGACGCTTATCGGGCCTGGCATCTTCAGCATGTTGTATGCATAGTGAGAGGCTGCCATGAATTTGGCGAGCGCTGGACGGCCGAGTATCCCATTGTAAGGCAATGGAAAGTCAGCAACGTCAAAAGTGACCCTCTCAGTCCTGAAGTTCAGCTCACTGCCAAATGTCACCGGCAACGTGATCTTTCCCTTCGGCTTGCTCCTTCCCGGATTGATTCCTTGGAATGTGACAGTCTCTTCGAGCTCGCTGTCAGGTATCTGGAGTTTCTGGAGTACCGCGGAGGAAATCAGATTCAAGCCGGCCCCACCGTCAACTAGCATCTTAGTGACCTTGAGGTTGCGGATAGTTGGTGAAACCAACATCGGCAAGCACCCGACCACAGTTATGCGATCAGGGTGGTCCTCAATATCAAAGATAATAGGCGTGCTGGACCATTTCAGAGGCTTGCGTGACTCAACGGGTGGTTCTGCCGCATTGACTTCCCGCACCCACTGCTTGAGCTGGCGGTGTGAAGTATGCAGAGAAGCACTGCCGTCAACGCACAGGACCTCTGTGGCTTTCTGGAACTCCTGCTCATCGGCCTCGTCATCATCCATATCCTCATCTTCGTCGTCATCTTCATCCTTGTCGCGGCCGCGGGGAGGTCTGTCTCCTTGCTGCTTCTTGGCCTTGACGCGGCGTCCTCCCCGGCCGGGACGTTTCTTGCCGGATCCTCTAGTACCTTCCTGGGCCTTCTCCTTGTCGCGTCGTTCATACTCAGTCTGCTGCTCGACAAGCTGCTCGACCTTCTTGCAGCTCTGGAGATCATGGCCCTTGGTGCGGTGGATCTTGCAGTACTGCTTGTCGGAGCCGCCCTGCTTGTCGGCGACCGCCACAGCCTCGCCGGGGGTACCAGCTTTGGCTTTCTCGGCGCCACCTCCGTTGCCGGACTGCTCAACAACTAGCACATCTTTGCCTTTCCTCTTTCTGTTGTTCCGCCGCCGGTTTCTCTTTGCCGGGGCAGCATCCTCACTGTCAGATCCTCCTGCTTCTGCATTCTCTCCGGGGAGTCTCCTCCCTTCCTCAGCACGTGCACACTTGTCGACCAGGGCATATAGCTCACTGACGTCTCTGATCTTGCACATCTCCATCTCCTCCCGCATCCTGCGGTTTCGCACGTTCTAATGGAACGCGCTGATAACTACGGCAGGGTGGACATCTGGGATTGTGTGCTGCACACGGCTGAATCTCTTAGTGTACTTGCGCAGGGACTCTCCTTCCTTCTGGACGAGTATGTGAAGGTCGCTGTCCTGGCCATGAGGTTTGTGGCCGCCTGTAAAGGCGCCGACAAACTGATGGCATAGATCTGCCCATGAGGATATGGAGTGTCCGGCAAGTGCATGAGCCAGGATCTGACATTGGGCCTGAGCACCAGCGGGAAGTAGTTGGCAAGGGTCTTGTCGTCCCGTCCCCCGGCAGCTTGCACCGCAATGGTGTAGATGCTGAGGAACTCCGACGGATGCGTCTTTCCGTCGTACTTCTCTGGTATGTCTGGCTTGAAATTCTTCGTGCTGGGCCACTGGACTTGCCGCAGCTCACGAGTGAACGCAGGGCAACCTACCGCGTACGGCAAGTCGCCTGGTTCCCCTGGCGCATGCATGTCGACAGCGGGCCCAGCGCGCTGGTCCGATTGACGTCGCACTTCTCTTCGACGCTCGATGCGAGTACGAGCGTCCTCTTGCTGTCGTTCTTGAAGAACTTGGCGCTGATCGCGACGAGCTCGAGGATCAAATGACGCGGTGGAATCAGTGTCGAGGTTGACCCGGCGAGTCGGCGATCTTGGCCTTCGGGGTGGAGAATGCACGGTGGTTGCACCCCCACCGGTCTTGTCGCCATCGGTTCGTGCCTGGCAATCTTGCCGCGGCTTCGATGTACTCGGCTGCCGTGGAGTGTCGCCGTTGGCGAAGCCGATGAGACTCTGAATAGTGGCCCTCCAATCTCGATCTTGTCCGCCGTTGGAGGGTAATCCAGGACCAGTTGAGCTCGGGCCAACACTTCTTCTGGAGTCTTCGGTGGTGGTGGCGAACGGCGCGAGGAGCGGGATATGCTCGGACTTCAACCTGGGTTGGAAGGAGCAGTATCCCGTCCGGGCGACCGTGTCTTGCTCGTGCCAGCATGTTGGCGTGTATGCTGGTCTTGAGCATCCCGGGATCCACCGGCTCGATCTTGATCCAACGAACGTATGGTACCGCGAGTACCATGACGCTGTCGGTCCCGCGCCTCCTGGGACGGGCGCGGTGCATGTACGGACGCCGAGGTTTGCGTAGCCTTGTCCTTGGACCTGGCAGCACCATGAGCTCCCTCGTCGACGCCAGTTCCTCCGCCGGCGTCTACCCCACCACCCGTTTGCTCCGGTGGTGGTGGAATCGACATGGACGGAGCAGCCACCTCCGAAGCTTTCTTCTTCGGTGGCATGTTGATGAAGAAGATGAAGATCTATCTCGCGTGAACGCCGGATCGGGTTCACACAACCTCGACGCCCCCTACCTGGCACGCCATAGATGTCATGGGAAACGAACACCTATGGGGCCGGCGGACCGGGCCCCTTTCGGTTCGGCGGGGGGCGGAGGCCGCACGAAGAGCGGATCGAGGCAGAGCACACGAGCGGTTTACCCAGCTTCGGAGCTCTCCGGAGAGATAATACTCCTACTGCTGCTTGTCTGATTGTATTGTGTTCTTGCTCGGGAGCGAAGAGCGCTATAGTACACATGAGACCGAGCATGAGTGTTTCCAGGTTTCGAACCTTTCGAACCCCTTCCTACGTTGCGCATGGGCCTCCTTTTATACGCTCAAGGGGTCACCGACAGGTGGCAACGTAGATGAGGGTAAAAATGGAAAAGAGGTGGTTGGTACAACTACTTGTACAGTGTATCATACCTAACCCTGACGGCAGGGGACAAAAGCATTTAATGCCCGTCTGTGTCGCCCAAACAGTGCAAGAAAAGGACCGTCAGGGGCGCCACCGCTTGCCACGATGGCAGTCTTGTCAGCGCCGCTTGCCACCCCACACCGCTGGCTGCACAGCCTCTCGCCACGCGCGCCTGGGAAGGTCCCAGGGCGACGCATTAGCTGATGCGCTGGAGCGCGGGCGCGAAGTGGTAGCCTGCCGCAGCAAGCGCCTTGCCACGGTCGTTGTCTTGTCGCGTCCGGAAGCTTGTCGCTCACCGGGTCTTGCCGGGACGCGCGGTGCATTGCGGCAAGTTCCTTGGGATGCCTTGCTTGGCCTTCCCGGCAAGCTCCTCTTGCCGGGGCCTTGCCTTGCCGGGACGTGCGGCGCGTCGCGGCAAGTTCCTTGAGATGCCTTGGTTGGCCTTCCCGGCAAGCTCCTCTTGCCGGGGCCTTGTCTTCTTGTCTTGAACACTTTGTTCTTGAATGGCTCCAAAGGAACCACGGAGGGCCTTGGCGGTCACCCGGCAAGCCTTGCCGCGGGGTGTTGCGACTGCCCGTGCACAAGTTCGGGATACTAGGGTACCCCGACTCTAGTACACCGACAAAATGTGTACTCCCTCCGTTTTTTATTTAAGTCCGCGTATTAGCATTGGTCAAAGTCAAGTTTTGTAAACTCTCAGAAATCTTATAACAAAAAAATATTAACATATATAATAACAAATAAATACCATTAGATTCATTATTGAATGTACTTTCACATCATACATATTTGTTATGGTAAATATTTATATTTTTCTATAAACTTGGTCAAACTTTAGGAAGTTTGACTTCGGTCAAACCTAATATGCAGAGTTTACTACTACTACTCGCTAGTTGCTTAGCCGAATCACTCAACACGCCACACGGGGAGTCCAGTGTCACAAAATTTTGAGGTCGGCGGGAAAATCTCCCGCGACCCTGATTCGAGCAGTGGGAAGTTACCATCATATCCTTTGGAATAGGCTTACGGATGACGCTTGGTAGGGGGCAGTTTTCGTAACTTCAGGTTCACCCTACCCAGCCAACCCCACCCCGACACCCAGAGTAGTACACCTGAATACTCCCCATTTTCTATCCCCACCGCAAAATAGACTTCTCCACGGCACTGCAGCCTTCATGCTCCTCCCCTTTACATCGGCGCACTCGTCCACCGCAGCGCATCTGCCTCATTGACGACCTCGTACGCCACACTGGAGCCGGTCCACCGTCGTCATCGTACACGGAGCCTCTTCCCCAGCATCGTCTTCCACGGTCTCGGATCTGCTTCCCGGAAGCCGACGCCAAGCGCAGAAGTACCACCGTCGTGGATAATGAACTGACTCCCGTTGCCGACCATGACTCACAGAGGCCGCCGCGACCATCGTTCTCCTCCTCGATTGGTAATGTGTGTATTGAATCACTTAGCAGTACATGTGCAATTCCAATTTTGTTGATACCTACCCTTCAAATTTCCTGGGTGCTATTGTTCCCGTAAAAGTAATTGGTTATAGCCTCCATTGTCCAACAGAATATCAGCTTGTAATTATGCGTCGCTCCTATATCGCACTATGCTTGGGTAGGTTTTTCATCTGCAACCAATAGTGTGGCAAATGATGGAAAGGTTTTTAGAACTAGCAAGATGCCCATGCGTTGCACGCATCAAGATGCATTTGTATGAGTAGTTTACCTTGTGGGAGAAAAGGATGAACGAGGGAAGGCCTTATTTACAAATCTGGAGAGGGGTATGGGTATCTTTTTGCAAAATTCCCATTTGTTTCCTTCCTATCTGTCAAATATCAATCGGACATCCTATATTGCAGGATGGCAGGCACACCATCATCACCAACTCTGTTTTTTATAAGAAAAAGAAGTATAGAGAAAAAAAGTAGAAGTAGAGAAGTAGAGATAAATATTAAATATTAAATATTAAATAAATATAACAGTAGAGAAGAGAGTAGAGACAGCAGAGACATCGGGAAAGGATCGTGCGCGCGCGGGAAAAAGTGGTCGGGCGTGCGCTAGTTTTGGCGCGCGGCGTCCGGCGTGTTTTATAAAATCCAACGCCCTCCCACCGCTCTGTGTGTTGCCACCGCTCTCTCCCCGCTCTGTGCCTCGCCACCACTCTCTCCCCGCTCTTTTTCGCCTCGCCGCCGCCGCGCCACCATGCCGCTGCATCGCCGTGAAACTTGGGGATACCACGGCGTCCGCGTGCGCCCCTCCGGCG
The DNA here is from genome assembly GCF_018294505.1 of Triticum aestivum. Lineage (NCBI taxonomy): Eukaryota > Viridiplantae > Streptophyta > Magnoliopsida > Poales > Poaceae > Triticum > Triticum aestivum. Next base: position 219,277,873 of record NC_057813.1, on the reverse strand, counting down.
GCTTCTCCGCCGAGATCTGGTTCCGCGGGGTGCGCCTTGGCCTCGGCAATTTTGACACTGCCAACGAGGCCACCCGCGCATACGATGCGGCGGCGTGGTGCCTCCAGTGACCTCATAGAACATAGAACTTCCCCAACATGCCGATGCAGGAGCGGGCGTAGGAGCACGCGCCTCTGCCGCGGCTTAGCACCGACGAGGATCGTCACGACAACGGAAGGCGGGAGCACCATCTTGGCATCGCCGAGATGGACGAGGAAGCCATGGCGCTGTGGCACCAACACTTCCCGCAGGACATCATCAACGAGCGCGAGTTCTACGCGCAAAGGAGGGCGGAGAGGGATAAGAGGAGGGCGGAGCGAGCCGCCTATCGCGAGGACAAGCGTAGGCGAAAAGCGGATGCTCAATTCAACATGAGGCTAGGAGCAGCATCACCCTGGGAATCCAACGATGATCGGTATCTTCACGCCTATAGTCAGACGTCAGAGGAGGACATCACCGAGGAGGAGTCAGACGACGAGGAGTAGTTGAATTATCTTTTTTGTTATCTATCTATGCTGAGAACTATCCTCTACTCTCTAGTATCTAATTCTCGATCTCAGCACTGTTAACGCTTTTTTAAAGTGCCGCGCATTGCGATTCCGTTGGAGATGCTCTAACATGGTAGACGAGTGCTTTAATGTTGCCCACAAGATGCGCGAGTATTACTAGTAGTATATTTTTCTTGCCATGTTGAGATTATAAAACCATGAGTGCGAACATGCAGAGGAGCAACGAAGACCAAACACAGGATATTCGGGACATCTTCACGGAGCGTGGCAAGTTAAAGAGGAGCTGCACCGAACCTGTAAAACGAGCTTTGGTAAGTAACACCCTTTCAATTACTTTCGTTTAGCCTCGTGTTCTTCGATGTGTATATGTTGTGGTTTCTGTTTCTCTTAAGCGTGGTGTTCTTCGATGTGTAATAAGAAGAGTCTTAATCATCCTAATGCTTTCGTTTTTAGCTTGATGTAGGAAGTGGGTGTTCTCACCTTGTAGTATGTTTTTATATTATTTTTCCTTTTGAATTCACTTCTCTGAGTTCTGTTTATCTGGCTTCTACTAAATGGATCTAGGTTGCTCTGAGTATTGATCTAAAAAAGAAGTAACTTCATGTCAGGATGCAATTCCTGCAAGGAGGGAAGTATGGTCAACCTCGAGATCATGTTTCCAAAATGAGGCTGGATTACACACAAGGTGCCAGTTTCCTAATGATGCTGGATTAGACACAAGGTGCAAATTCACGGATGATGCTGGATTACACACAAGCCAGGTGGAGTCGTCAGCTGTTCGTGTCCTCGTGGCATTAGTAAAGGCTGAAAGAAAGCGTGCAGCAGCCCTTGAGAATGTAGCTGAGTTCCTGAAGAAGCGAAAAGAGCAATCAGATGCTCTCTTCACCCAAGCCAAAGAAGAGATGGAAGAAGCCAGAAATAAGCTAGCAGAGGCAGAGCAGGCTAGGCGTCTCCTGCTATCTAAAACTGTTGTCAATACAAAATTTCCTTCATAATAGCTAGGTTCAAATGTTTATCCAGTCAGCATGCCTGTTGTGATGTCCGTGCATCTACTGATGTGGCACAAAATGTTTTTTTTCGGGTCATGTAATAACAACAATTACTTTCCAAACAATAACAGACGAAGCATTGGACATGGTATAGTTCACGCGCAAGCCCGACATTCCAAGTTCAACTTCCACATCAAACTCATGTTCACAGATATCTGCACATTCATACATAATGTCCACAACCATGATTCACTTCAAAGCCAAAAAAATGTGAGGAGAGTTATAAATAAAGAAAAACCTCTACTAGTTCCTGCTACCAGTGCGAGCACAACAAGTCAAGACCATGCGTAAATTAATTATATTTTAGTCATTTTTTGTGTTCTAAAATGCCTGCCGGCTCGCGGAAGGACGTGTTGCCGGCACACGCACGGATTCAATGAAGGCAGGCGGGGCAGTCTTAAGCTGGTTGCACGCGGCGAGGAGGCGTGCTCAGCCGGGCCTGCAGCGAGTGCGGCCCTCTTGGCCGGCGCGCCGGTTCAATGCCTGCGCTATGAGAGGTCGCGTCCGTGTCAGAGCAATCACTCCCTCCAGTCCTTTTTTGTTTGGGTATAACAAAATCTCGTTTTCCATTCACATTTTACAAGTAAAATTCGTGGACAAACTTTGACCCAAAGTACGATGGGGACTAGTAAACCAGAATGGAGGTATTAGTTTTTTTAATCAAGGAAGGGTTTGCCCTTCCGATTTTCATTACTGAAAACCAGCATCTAAATCTAAACCATAGTATTTGCCCTAGAACTACCAGGTTCAACATCTCGCAACATAAACCCATACAACCATACGCCAAGGAGGTACGTAGTACTATGAATTCCATTTTTGCTCCATACCAATCGTTCTAAAAACTAGTTACTACTTATAACGCGCCATTGAAAATTGGAACTCTTAACCCTGCTAAAAAACGATATTTTAAATGTGGCTACTCAATCTGTGGCAACTGGCGAGCCACTGCGCTCCAAGTCGTTCACCTGTGGTCCTGACCATCAACTCCTACGGATCAAATTATCACGCGAGCTGACTATTCGTACAAAGGTGCCCCACCACGTACCCGGTACTCGCGAATGCAGCAATCGTGCACCTAGGGTTTTAGGGTTTATTTGTTAACGTCACTTTTACGTAACACTCATGTGTGCGAGACAGCGAGAGGCCGACTGCATGCATGCGCCTCTTCTCTTCGTATATGTACTCCATCGTTTGTTTGGTGTTCAAAAAATTATAATAACTACTAGCAATGTGCCAATGTGTTGCCACACAATCAAAGTACATTAATACATATTCACCGATTTGATAGAAAAAAGAGTCTAGTTTTGAAATACATATATCACTAAAAATATGTTATGTTTCACTCAAAATATATTCCTTTGGCGGTTTTGATGAGATAAGGGAGGAATGTTGTTGGTTTCAAGATTCGTGAAGTGGTATATGTCTAATATCTACTCTTACTAGCAAGATGCTCGTTCGTTGCACGGAACATCAAAATCTTGTGGGAGAAAAGGATGAACGAGGGAAGGCCTTATCTGCAAATGTGGTGAAGAGTGCGGGTAAATTGCCATATTTTCCTTCCTATCCGTCAGATATAAATCGGACGACCTACATTGCAGGATGGCAGGCCCACCATCATCACCAACTCTATTTTTTATCCCTACTCTTATAAAAAGCATTGTCGGTGATGATCGTGTGCCTGCCATCCTGCAATATAGGCCGTCCGATCTATATCTGACGGATAGGAAGGAATCTATGGCAATTTTGCAAAAAGATACCCACACCCCTCTCCACATTTGCAAATAAGGCCTTCCCTCGTTCATCCTTTTCCCCCGCAAGATAAACTACTCATACAAATGCATCTTGATGTTCCATGCAACGCATGGGCATCTTGCTAGTTGTTGCAAAAAGCCCATGTGTGTGTGAGAGAGAGGGAGAGTGGAGGAGGACGGAGTGCATGTGTGACAAAGACACAAGGAGTATGTGTGCGATAGGTATCAGCTTAAAATGAGGCGATAGTGTGTGTGTGCATGATCGAGAGGGCGTGTCTGAAGAAGGGAAGAAAAATCTACATAGATACAAGGAGCGGGAGAGAGACATGTATGCGATAGTGGAAGCACGTGCATGCGGGCGTATAAACCTATCTAGAGGCTATCTAGTCGATAAATGTTTCTGAGAGAAATACGAGTCGGGGTGCGAAAGCGAGAGTTTTGTGTGTGTGAGAGAGAGACGGTAGTCGGGAAGGGGAGTGGAAGCAGGAGTTGTGTGTGTGTCTGTGTGAGAGAGAGAGAGAGAGGAGACGGTAGTCGGGGTTGTCTGATCGGTAAACAAATGAATAATGTCAGTCTGGGATGGAGACGAAAAGGAGACCGCAACAAATGTTGTGTCTACAGGAGAGAGAGAGATAGAGAGAGTAATTTTAGTGGTATGAGTCATATGTAGAGACATATAGGTGTGTGAGCGAATCCCATAGAGATAAAGACAAAGTGAAAGACGAGTGGAGACTGTGTGTGTGGCGGTGAAAAAGAAAGCTTAGGTACCGAGTGATACCAGAGAACAGTAGAGACGTGAGAGATAATGAAAACCGTGTAATGTATAATGATAGGGAGAGTGTGACACTTCTCAAGGGAGACGTCGAGAGACCATGTTTGCGAGGATAGGAGAAACATGAAGTGAGCGTGCGGGTGAGCTGGAGAAAAGAGAGTGATAGCTACCTGAAGGAGCATGCATGCGAGAGAGATGGACGTGAAAGGAGTAAACAAAAAAGGGATTCAAATATTTGAATTCGAGATGATGATACATGTAATCCATACTCGAACCAAAATTGATCTATCAAACATGCATACTCATATGAATTCACGCACATCTATGTTATTTAATATGTAGATATTACTGATCCATACATTTTAGTAGAACATTATTTGGTTAAATTTTTTCGAATTCAACCTTAAGATTTTGAGATCATTGTATTTGTAAATCATATTATACATATAAAGGAGCAGAATTCTTTGTTGTGCTTTTGAAAGTATATATAAAAAATGATGTATATAGAATGTAATTCCAATTGAAAATGGATCCCGCCCGAAAAAATAGAATACAAACGGGATTCGAATTGAGTTGGCACGGTAAACGTGCACTCTGCAAAATTTGAACGAAGCGGGGAAATTCGCAGTAACCGCCCGAAACCAAAATCTGCGAGATGGAAATTACTACTGCCTATCCCTGCCATGCAAAGCCTATCTGCTGGATTTCTATAGGTTTCTATAGGGGTAGGTTTGTAATTTCACCCAAACGTGACGTAACCGCCTCTCACCCAGATTCATACACGGTGGGCGCCAAAACACAGTGTGTCCTCGACCGAAATCGACTCCCTCCCCGATTCATATTCATACACAGTGGGCGCCAAAAACAAACTCTCGTCAGCAAATATTCGGTGTATGCGAGATTACTGTCCTATCCCCAACCGACTAATATTGCTGTGATGTAGTAGAAATTTGAAACGGGGGCTAAGTTTGTAAATTTCCTCGCATTTGAGACAAGCGCGCCCTGAATACATGGTTCCCCCTTCCTCTCTACCTCCCTTTTCCCCATTCGTACTCCATGGGCGCCAAAACACCCTCTCCACCCCACCCTCCTCCGCCCGCCGCCGTCCGCCACCCCATCCACCGCCGTCCTCCTCCACCATGCCGGAGCTGATACCCCGCCGCCGCCGTCCATTACAAGAGATCGACCTCTCTCATCCACGGCTTTGGACTGGGATTCTTGCATCCCGTCCTCTCGCTTCATCCCCACCGTCGTCCACCTTGTCGGTGCCGCTCCTATGATCGTCTCGTCCACCGCAACCCGCCGCCACCGTCTACCCTCCTAGATCTGCTTCCATGCCGCCGACAACCATCACTACCGCAACACCATCAAATTCTCAGCAGATGCGTACACGGCACTGCACCAGAGGCGGTACTCTTTCGTATCTGCTCAACTTATTTATCGCAGCAAGAAAATAGATCACCACTGCTTTACTCTGATTTCTTGTCTTGGTTGCGAAGTTGCCTTTGTATGGTTTGCACCTTCAGATCCGCTATGGCACGCTCAACACTATACTCCCAATGCTTATGGTTTTCCCCTTTTATATTCCACACTAGTTAAATCACGGTAGACTAAATTCCAAATTGGGTCAGTCGATTTTTCAGATCTCGCCGGAGTTCGCCGGTGCGATCGAAGGGGCTCGGGTGGTTGTGGGGCCTCGCCGAACGAAGAAAACTCGACGCGGGTGGTGGTTGGGGCGGGGGTGGGGGTTGGGGTGGCGGAGGAACACAGGTGGCGGGGACCGGTGGTCCAGCCGGTGGCCCATGCGGTGTTCTGTATGGGAAGAATCAGAGACGAGGAAGAAGATGGGTTAGGAGATGTGGGATCTTCATCCAACCGCCTAAAATGGTCGAGAGACAGCTGGGAGTTGCATTCTTAATGCGCTTTGGTTCATCATGTGTGGGCACCGCGCAACCAACATTTTGTTATCCAAAATCTGCTTGCTCTTCTTTACCATGTTCCTCTTCCGTTCTTCTTTAATATGTACCCTCTCCGTTCCTAAATACAAGTCTTTGTATACATTCCACCATGGACTACATATGGAGCAAAATGAGTGAATCTACACTCTAAAATGTATATGGATACATCTATATGTGATCCATAGTGGAAATCTCTACCAAGACTTATATTTTGGAACGGGTGGAGTATGATAGTAGTACAGTATGTTCCTTGTACTAAAGAGCAGGGACATTTGCAGTGTAGAGGTCTATACGGTCGGTTGTGATGGACACTTTGAGCCTCTTCGATTCGTAGGATTTTGTAAACATAGGAATAGGATTTGTAGACACCTGCCCACTTGAATCCTATAAGAATAGCAAGGAAATGCGGGGAGCTGTGTCGCCTTTGAGAGTTACACTGATATTAACAGTACCGCACCTTCACTTGAAGAGAGCTGGTATCCGGAGCCTTTCTAGCCGTACCGGCAATACTAGCACATATATTCCAGCAAGTTCCACTTGGTGATTTTACTCTGATGCTTACAATTTTCCCCGTTATATCTACACTATGATCTGTGTAGCTGCTTTGTGTCGCACTAGCAATAGTGCACTCTTGAAGCTAAACGCTGCAATGACTTACAAAATTGGCAGCAAGGCATTGAGTGCCATTCTAGATGCAATGTAACTCATATGCTCCCCACCTGTTGATTCTTGTTCACAATATGATCCTAATGACTATTCTAACCTCGAGGAGTCAAAGGCAGATGGCCTGTCCTGTTCACCCATCAAGGTGCATGTTCTAATTTGACAATGTTTTATTGATTGCGGGTATCTTGCATATGTTGTCTTGCATTTCTTCTACTTTGTTGCACCACCATCTGCTTAGTTTACTCATCATATATGTCGAGATGCCATGCCCATCCATTATCAATACATATTCCATCTGTCATCATACCATGTTTTTCCACTCAAATGATGTTCTTGTGCATCAGACATCAAAATAGGGATGGCAATGGGTAGGGTATGGGTGGGTACAGCCTCCTTCTACCCAAACCCATACCCATAGAAACTTTCTGTACCCACTCATTTCAATACCCATGGGCACAAATTGACACCCATGCCCATACCCATCGGGTACCCTATACCCAATGGGTATCCAATGGGTACAACATATAGCATTTAAATTTTGAAGAAGTAGAGAAATGAGTGTAAAATTCAAGTGATTATGGGCGATTTATCTAGTACCGACGCGACCTCTTCAAATGGGCGGCCAATTCTAGGTGACAAGGGAGTATGATAAGCGGTTGGTGTAGGCCCGACATAGTGGGAGGCGGCGGCAGAAACTGGGGATCGCTGGCTCAAGAGTTGGACAAGAGTGTGTTGGTGATGAGTCAACATTTCATCATTCGAGGAATCATATAGGACATAGGAGGAGTGCAAGCTGCTTGTTGCGAGCCTATGAGCTATGGTTGGTTTAGGGAATAAGGGATTGAGAGTTGGGCCATAGGAGTTGGATGTTGACCCCACATGTCATAGGAGGTTTTTTATTTATTAAATTTTTTTGGGTATCCATTAGGTTACCCATGGGTGCAATCTCATACCCATGCCCTACCCATATACTTTGCGGGTATGGATATCCATTACCGATGGGTATAAAATCTTGCCAAGTCTTGCCCATGCCCGCTGTTTTCGGGAAGGGTACCCGCGGATACCCATACCCATGGGCAAAACTGCCATCCCTACAACAAAAAGGAAGAGGGTGATTGCCGAACCTGAAGGAGCACCAGCAAAGTCCTTGAAAAATGTGGTGGTGGTGGAGAAATCAGACAACACCCCACTTATATTGGCTGTACAACCAGTGACACAAACGTAGGACCGACTCCAGCAGACTGTACCCATACTTCACTGGCCACACCACTAGCCCCACCACATAGGACCTGCACTCCAGCAAAAGGTATACCGATTTCATTTGCCATAGCACCAGCTGTACCATAGAAAAATCCCACTCCAGCAAAAAGTATAGCAAGTCCACCGGCCGAAGACCTATCCCAACTGCAGAGATGGCCAATTCCCGCAGATTGGAACCCCATTCCATTTATTCCCAGGTTAAAATACAATGCTTTCAATGTTGTTAGGGACTACGTGCATATATTCCCGTCATGGGAAGATTATTGTGAAGACAAACACCATTTTCACATCTTCCTGTCCAACTTACATGTAAGTGCTATTATTCACGGTTATTATTTTCCTGTTTTCTGCTGATTGAACACATCAATGACTTACATTACATTGTTGTAACTAGGCGAGGGCCAATCTGGATAGTCATGATGAGCAAAGCTTGATTGTGCTTTTCAAGGAAGCATTGCAGCAGTATCGGTGTTACCTGAGGAAATCACACTTTGATGGCAAGTCTATAAACGAATTTCCGGTGAAGTCTCCTGTGCTAAATTTAGAAGACATTGAATGGAAAAACCTTGTTATGCACTGGTCTCGTTCCCAGGATGAGGTACTATCTATGAAATCACATGACAATTTGAACTTCTACTTTTCCGCATGTGCCTTATGGATATTTTTTGCAGGAAATCTGCTTGAAGAATAATTCTGGTTTGAAAAGAACGACAGGATATCGCAAATATGCTGCCCGCTGCTTTGCTCTTGTTAGTACCTGTTGTCCTGTATCATTGTACTTGCATACATACCTAGTTCATTATGTGACAATAGTATGCATGATAGCTTGCTTATCAATTGTTCGCTCCAAATTATCTGATCTGTATGAATGGTTACATTAGTGTAGAATATATCCAATGTCAATGTTTTTTAGCTCTGCATTGTTCTTGTATGTACATGCTGGCCTTTATCAGTGTACTTATAATGACAGGTAGTTGTTCATGTACTATCACTCTGCAGCTTATTTTCCTTTGCCCTCCATTTTCTACACATCAGATCTATATTTACTCTTACCATAAGGTTGGTACTGAAGAAGTTTAGCTGTGCATTGCTCTTGTCTGTACCTTTTGCCTGTATCACTGCACTTACATTTATAGCTACATGGTTATGTAGCATCACTCTTCATCTTATCTTAAATATTCTCCATTTTTTCGTATAATATCACATCTATATTTACTCTTAACAAAATATAGAATAAAGGCAATGCTTATGAAGAAGATTCTGTGGTAAACTTCTTGAATTGCCTCCCCCCCCATCAGCATGGACAAGGCCTTTATAGAGCCTGTCTTCACCAATAATGTAAGTTTGTCCATCTCAAGCCTTCAAACTTTGTTGTATATATTTGGTTAGGCATGACTGCAACAACTGTTTATTTTTGGTGTTTGCATCAAATTGCATGTTTATAGTTTATTATGTAGTTCATAAACAAAAGTTTGTCCTTCTCAATTTAATTTTCAGTTGTACAACCAAGTTCCTTCTTCATACCATGTAAATTAAACTATACAGAGCAAGTGATCTTCTTTTGCACTGCATGTATGCTTCTGTTCTTCATCCATAATCCAGTGGTGTGGTGAACCTACCCACTACAACACAATGTCATATTCTGCAATGTCTTAACTATGAACAATGTCACATTATTCTACTATTATTTAAACCGTCTCTTTATTTGACAATCTAAAATGGGATAAATTGATAGCACACTAACATTGATACTTATGAGTTCTTGATCTATAATCCAGTGGTGTCGTGAAGCTGCCAACTCCTTCACAATGTCATTTCCTGCCATGTCTTGACCTGAACAATACCGTATTGTGTTAATGCAATTTTAAACTGTGTCACTTTATTCGTCAGTAAGAAATGTGATGAATTGTCAGCACTGATACTTTTATGTGAAAAACCTGTCATCTGTCTGCTTTTTTATCTTTCAGAGTGAGGAAGATATAAGTGTTGAACAAGCGCAGTCTCATCATCTTGCTCAGCTCCTTGCACTGCAGCTCCCCAGCAGGGCTAACCTTTCTTGAACTCTATTGAAGTGCTGTCGGTTTTGTATATTATTTTGTCGGTGTGTTTATTTGCACTGGTGGTGATCTTTGATGCCCAGTGTATGTAATCTGCTGTCTGCTTGTGCTTTATTATCATAGTGGTGAACTTTGATGCCGGTGGATGTAATATGCCATAATTTCTTTATTGTATAGTCGAGATTTTTTCTTATTCACGATGTTGCAGTTATTTTATAGTATATATATCCTGTCTTTGCAGTAAACCGGCCAAACCGTAAAATTACGATACATAATCGGGCCGTCATGCAATCACGATGTAGGTTGGGCCTGAAACATGCCGAACAGCTCACAGGCCGGCAGCAGCCCGAAATGGACCCCGGCCCATGATTGTGCGAATCAAATCATGGGCTTTTAACAAGCCAAAATTGTCTCGGTCCTTATTTGGCCCAGTCAGATATTGGCTACGAGCAGGCCGAATGCAAACCGGAACGTAGTTAGGCCCAACTATACAACGGGCTTTTAACATGCCGAAATTAATATAGGGCCGAAATGTTAAACGAGCCCTTAACAGGCCAAAACTAATATCAGGCCAAATTACTAAGTGGGCCTTTAGAAAGTGGGCCCAAAAGCATAGTGTCCAGTTGACGGGCCGAATCTGATATGGGCCATAATTGAGCCCAAAGCCTCTTAAAGGGCCGGACCTGATCTCGACCGTAATTTGGCCCAGAACGTGGTAGGCTTTTAACGGGCCGAATCTCATATGGGACATTATTAGGCTCGAAATGTGGCAGGCCATTAATGGACCGGATCAAATATGGGCCGGCATTTCGCCCAAAACATGGCAGCCAGTTAATGGGCCGTCCTACTAGGGTCCTCAAAATCTTGTGGGCCTACAGCTGGGCCGGCCCATTAATGTAGGCAAAATCTCATGGGCCTTTAGCTGGGCCGGCCAATTATGATCCGCAAGAATCTTGTGGCCTTTACCTGGGCCAGCCCATTATGGCCCGCAAAATATTGTGGGCCTTTAGCTGGGCCAGCCCATTATGGTCTGCAAAATATCGTGGGCCTTTAGCTGGGCCTGCCCATTATGGTCCACAAAATCTTGTGGGCCTTTAGTTGGGCCGGCCCATTTAAACTTGATGGGCCGGTCCACATGTCAACATATCATAGGCGCGTCTCGCCCATTGGATGAGTGACACCTGTGCCAATGCGTACCTGACACATGTCTCCTCCAGCCAATGATGATTTTACACGTGGAAAATCCCCATTGGTCGGGGCTATTAATGGGTTATCGGATCCAAAACCCGACCCAATAGCTTAACGGTGTTCCGTTATGGTGGATGCCACATGTCGGTCACCCTTGACGAAAGCACTTCTGTGACGCGCGATTTATCGTGATGGAAGTGGACACTTCCGTGATGATAATTTTGGTAATGTCATGGAACACTTCTACGACATCACAGGTATGACTATCTTGATTCTATCATAAATTTTTCTTGGATGTACATGCATGACAAAAAACGCAACCTACTGTGGCAAACACGTATCATCACGGAAGTGTATTTTTTTGTAGTGCTTCTCACCAGTAACAAACCCCAAGTTGGATACTTTCGAGTATTTGGCTCAAAGTGTTACATTCTTGATAAGCATCGTCGCTTGAAATTTGCTCCTAAATCTCATGAAGGTTTCCTACTTGGTTATGGCTCAAACTCTCACACTAACATTGTCTACAACAATTTCACCCGAAAGGTTGAAGAGACGGTAGATGTGAAGTTTGATGAATCTAACGGCTCGCAAGTAGAGCAATTGCCAATTGATGTAGGAGACAAAGATCCTTCGAAAGAAATCCAAGATTTGTCCATTGGCAAGATTCTCCCAACAGAGGTAAAGGAGAGTACTTCGGCTATTCAAGTGGAAGCCTCAACTTCACATCAAGGTGAACCATAAGTTGACTTGGAGGCATCCACAAGTGGAACACGTCAAGACGGAGGAAATGAGGAAGTGCAACAAGATGAACCACCTTGACCTCCCTCTCCACCTCCACAAGAGAACGACAATGCCAACAACAATGAAGGAGGAGGAGGAGAAGAAGACAATGAAGAGGATGGTCCACCCCAGCCCAAACAAAAGCTCTCATGAGTTAGAGCAAGAGTCACAAGATACCATCCCGTCGAACAAATGTTCGATGACATTCAAACCGGGAGAATCACTCGCTCTAAAACTCATTTGGCTAACTTTTGTGAACACTACTCATTCATTTCTAGTGTTGAACCTATGAAGCGAGAAGAAGCTCTTGAGGATCCGGATTGGGTAAATGTTATGCACGAAGAGCTACACAACTTCAAGAGGAATCAAGTGTGAACATTGGTTGAAAATCCCAGCGACAATCACAATGTCATTGGAACAAAATGGGTCTTTCGGAATAAGCAAGATGAAGATGGACAAGTTATATGCAACAAGGCCCGTCTCGTCACCCAAGGCTACACTCAAGTCGAAGGTATGGACTATGGTGAGACATATGCCCCCGTTGCTTGATTTGAGTCCATACGCATCTTACTTGCTTATGCAAATCACCATGACATCACCTTATACCAAATGGACATTAAAAATGATTTTCTAAATGGAGAAATTAAGGAGGATGTTTATGTTAAAGAACCTCCTGGCTTTGTTAATCCTAAGAAACCTAATCATGTCTAGAAGCTTCATAAAGCTCTTTATGGTCTTAAAGAAGCTCCTAGGGCATAGTATAAATGCTTGACCAAGTTATTATTGAAAAAAGGCATATAAATTGGGAAGATTGATTCCACACTTTTTATTAAAAGGGCTAATGGTGAATTATTAGTGTGTCAAATTTATGTGGATGATATCATATTTGGTTCTACTAACCCCCATTTTAGTGAAAAGTTTGGAAGGCTAATGTCAGAGAAGTTTGAGATGTCTATGATGAGTGAACTCAATTTTTTCCTTGGTTTGGAAATCAAGCAAACAAAGGAAGGTACCTTTGTTTCACAAACAAAGTATACCAAGGATCTTTTCAAGAAGTTTAATATGCAAGAAAGCACAGGTATGAAACACCCATGCCTACTAGCGGACATCTTGACTTGACTCAGGATGGCAAACTCGTTGACCAAAAGTTTTACCTCTCTATGATTGGTTCGTTGTTATATCTATGTGCCTCCCATTCCGTATTATGCTAAGTGTGTGCATGTGTGCACGATATCAAGCGGCCCCTAAAGAATGTCACCTTAAGGCCGTGAAAAGGATAGTGAGATACTTAACTTATACACCAAACTTTGGCTTTTGGTATCCTAAGAGGTCATTTATTAATCTTGTTGGCTACTCTGATTCGAACTATGCCGGTGACAAGCTTGATAGAAAGTACAGTTTGGTTACTTGTCAATTTCTTGGTAGATCCCTTGTGTCTTGGTCCTCCAAGAAACAAAACTCGGTATCCTTATCCACTGCCGAAGCGTAATACATTACCGCCGGATCATGTTGTGCTCAATTACTTTGGATGACCCAAATTCTGAAGGATTATGGGATACATGTGAAACATGTTCAATTGCTTTGTGTCAGTGAAAGTGCTATTTAAAAATTACTCACAATCCCATGCAACATTCTCGAACTAAGCACATTGAAGTTCGTCATCATTTCATTCGGGATCATGTTGTGAAAGGAGACATCAATCTTAAGCATGTTCATACTGATAAGCAATCGGTGGATATATTCACCAAATCGCTTGATGAGAAAGTATTTTGCCATTTGAGAGGTGAATTGAATATCATTGATGCCTCAAACTTGGAATAGAAGCTTCATTTGGATACATGCAAGGCATGAGCCTTTTTGTGACTAATCCTTGATATTTCTCTTATGATGATGATCAATTGCCTTGGATATATATTTACATCATTGCATGTTATCTAACCCATGTAGGTGCTTGGATGAGCCTCAGTCTAGGGAATTACAAGTCACTCAAATCCCAATCAATTTCTACATCGCCAAGTTCCTATAGTTTAGGTGTTGATCTCAAGGAGGCGTGAACTCACTCAACATTTCCTTTGACTACTTCACGATTGTCAAGTTGGATACACAAGTGCTCTTCCTTGCAAGACTAACCCATGTAGGAATATGAACTTAAACTACTAGTGGTGCTCCAAACTCTTGACAGACAACATCAAACTTGAGCATCCAACACAAGTTCGACCACATGATCAAAGATCAACACCCGACCCCAAGGTATGTCATTCCATCTTAGAGAAGATTTACTCCCAGACATGAGCTAAAGCAACTCAGCAAGATGTGAATACATCAGAATGCTTAAACGAAAATGGTAACCCCATTTTGAGCTTAAATGATGAGTATGACCTACGATCAAGTGCTATCACTTGACTCAGTCAATAAACTCTAACATATGTGACTTTGTCGCCGACCTTTTTTTATGAAGTTCTCTAGTGTTCTTTTGCTTAGTTGATTTTTTCATTTGTATGTTTTCTTGCCATTGTGTCTCCCTATAAAAAACTTCATCTAGATCTCTTTTAAATTTCTGTTTTTTATCTGTGATTCTGTTGTAAATTCATTGTAAATCCTTTAGTTAATTCCTTGCAAGTTCTTATGAGATTTAATTTTCCAAGTGAGCTGAGTTGACAAAATAATTACTCTGTGTTGAACTCGGTCCCTCCGATCCAAACTTATCGGCTCGAGCGAAATACAAGGTTTCCTTGTATATAGTTGACTCTGTCCTCTCGGAGTCACCGACGGAGAATGTCTCGGCATCACCGACTTCAACCCTGAGAAAATGTTTTGCCATTTCTTACTGCCTATTTTCTTCAGCTCCACTCAATGATTCTTCCCCCTATCAGCATCCTAAGCTACCTACTGCTTTGTAGTGACTCTCAAGGACCACACGTACTTGGCTCATGTTCAAGATGTACCCTTCTTGGAAATTGATGTCAAAGGGGGGGAGAGAGTACATCAAAGCTTATCAAATGAGCACATCCAATCTCTTCTACAGATGCAGCTAACAAAGACGAGAGAATTCACATGTCTTTAAGAGGGGAAGACATGCTAATATGTTTGAGATCCTAGCTATTGGAAAATTCTTTTTGCTTTGATTTTATTTGCTCTAATTTTATCTCACCCTACATTCTCCCATTATCCAATATCAGTTTCAAGGGGAAAAAGAGTTTATGCCTAAGGGGAGAAAATCCTTGGAATTTATTGCACATCTTCAAATATTTGGGGACATGTCTATATCTAAATGAAGTACTTACCTTGTGGTACTCACCCATCACAAGTCATCCCAGTCTTCGTATTCTCTTGGTTCCCCAAAACTGCTTTACTTGGAGAGTTCTTGTGTTATCTAACGCTGTTTTCTCAAGTCCACTCTCTCAAAAGTCAGCTCAAGACCACAAGGTAAGTATATGCATCACACTCATGTGCATGATGATCTCTTGCTGTTGTACATATTGTTTGTAAGAGGGTTTCATAAACATGGAGGTACGTTTCTCAACCATATCTTTTGCTCTGATGCATATAGCCAAGATACATGTAACTCTCTGCTTACTTTGTCATGGTATGCATTCACATGTTAGTATATTCTATATTCACATATTGCATACATATAGGGGGAGCTCATGCATGTTATATGTTCCTCCAAAGCTTTACCTGCTACTCTTCATATCGTTTACTTAAGGCTTTGATGTATGTTATCATCACTTACAAAAAATGGGGAGATTGAAAGCACAAGTCCTCCCTGCATGATTTTGGTAATTAATGTCAACATATCTCTTGTTGGACTAATGCTTCTATCTAGTGTATTTCAGACAAGTTCAACAATGGTGTGGAAAGATCATGAGGATGTGGAACACCTTCAAGGTGCTAAGAACATGCATTGGCTAAAGCTCAAGACTCTTCATTTGTTTTAGTGATCCAAGATCACATTGGGTCCATAGGAAAGCCAATACTATTAAATGGGGATGAGGTGTTGCTTAATGGCTTGCTTGCTCAAATGCTTAGTGATATTGCTCCAAAATCCTCAACCAGTTTCTCCATCCAAATATGTCAAAACCCTAAACTGCAACTCGGCCCCACCGATTCTTTCTATCTGGCGCCACCGAGTTCATATGACATAGACAAATCCTAACAGTTCGGTCACACCGATATGAATCTCGGTCTCACCGAGATGGCCTTGCCAACTCCCTGTTATCACTTGCATTTATTTCGGTCTCACCAAAATTGCAATCGGTCTCTCCGAGATGGCTTGACCAATTCTTTGTTGCCCTATTGCTTCACTTCAGTCTCACTGAGTTGATGCAATCGGCGCCACCGAGATGAGGTTTGCCCTAAGCCCTAGCACACCGGTCCCACCGAGTTGTTCCAGTCGGTCCCACCGAGATTCCTAACATTCACATTTTAACTAATTAGTCCCATCGAGTTTAACTATTCGGTCTCACCGAGATGGGTCAAATGTGTGTGATGGTTGGATTTTGTGTGGAGGCTATATATACCCCTCCACCCCCTTCTCCATATGTGAGAGAGCCATCAGAACGTGCCTACACTTCCACCATACATTTTATGAGAGAGAACCACCTACTCATGTGTTGAGATCAAGATATTCCAATCCTACCACGAGAATCTTGATTTCTAGCCTTCCCCAAGTCGCTTTGCACTCAAATCATCTTTCCACCATATCCAAATCTGTGTGAGAGAGCTAAGTGTTGGGGAGACTATCAGTTGCAGCACAAGAGCAAGGAGTTCATCATGAACACACCATCTATTACCTTTTGCAGAGTGGTGTCTCCTAGATTGGTTAGGAGTCTCTTGAGAGCCTCTGTCAAGTTGTGGAGTTGAACCAAGAAGTTTGTAAGGGCAAGGAGATCGCCTACTTCATGAAGATCTACCCGAGTGAGGCAAGTCCTTTGTGGGCGATGGCCATGGTGGGATAGACAAGATTGCTTTTTCGTGGACCCTTTGTGGGTGGAACCCTCTATGGACTCGCGCAGCCGTTACCCTTCGTGGGTTGAACTCTCCATCAACGTGGATGCACGATTGCACCACCTATCAGTACCACGCCAAAAATCTCCGTGTCTTCATTGCGTTTGCACACTCCAATCCCATCCCTTTACTTTCTTGCAATTTGCATGCTTTACTATTTCCGGTGCATATACTCTTGTCATGCCGGCTTGAAATGTATTGTGAATGCTTAAACTTGTGCTAAAACTCTACCTTAACTTGAAAAATCTAAAAACTGCCACTTTTGCTTGTGAAGGGTCTAATCACCCCCTCTAGACCCCTCTTCTCGATCCTTTCAATTGGTATCAGAGCTTTGGTATCCATTGCTTTGATTTAATCTCCATTGGAGGAAGGTGGATGAGTCTACGATTGGGAGTATTAGATGTGGGGTGCCTATGCTTGAAAGAGAGTTCTATAGTACTTGGAAGAGTGAGATGCTTGAGATTTTTAATGAATATGATTTAAACAAGTATATTACTAGCCCTTATGTGCCTCCTATTGTTCCTTTGCATCCTACCCCCGATGAGTATCTTGACATGGTTTGCAATCTTAGAACTATTGATCTTATCATTAGAGGATTCCTAGAAATTTGTGTGTATGCTTCCCTACCTTTGAATGTGCTTATACTATATGGAAATATCTTGAGAACGCATTCCTAATTATTCCTTGAAAATCTAGATGAGATTCTTGAAAGTCTATTGCTTTTCATAAAATGAAGCCTAGTGATCGCAAGTTTGATGAATGTCTATTTGTGCTTTGTGATCTTATGCATGATAAAGGAAATGTTGGTGTCATTAATTGCATCATTTCACAAACTATTAGAATTCATAAATATGCACATTGTCATGGTTATAGATCTAATGAATCACTTGCTCTAGGTGATGAATACTTGCATGATCATATTGAGCATCGATATTATGATGAAGATGATGATAGTGACATCGACCTTGAAAGGTCTATGAGACATTTTGGTCTTATGGCTAACTTTCATGGTTACATGGCTGGAGGCAAAGAATGGATTCTCGGTAGTGGATGCACTGATCATATGACCAGAGATAAGGACATGTTTCGTGAGTTTGCTAAGAACGACGACCCATGCAAGTATGTAACCTCTGGAGATAAGTCCAAGGGTAAGGTACTTGGCCTTGGTAAGGTGGCCATTTCCAATGATAGCTCTATCAAAAATGTTATGCTCGTTGAATCTCTTGGCTACAATCTGCTTTCCATATCTAGACTAGCCGACTTTGGTTTCAATGTTCTATTTACTGAAGTAGATTGCCAAGTGTTTCGTAGAGATAATCATAATATGGTCTTTATCGGTATTCGTAGAGGTGATCTGTACATTGTTGATTTCACTAAGAGAGCCCAACCTCGTACTTTCTTAATTGCTAAATCTGCTAAAGGTTAGTTATGGCATAGAAGGTTAGGTCATGTGGGCATGCGAAATCTTGATAAGCTTATTAAAGGTGATCATATCCTTGGTGTTGAAAATGTCATATTTGACAAGGATAGACTTTGTAGTGCTTGTCAAGCAGGAAAACAGGTTGGAGTAAGTCATCCCATGAAGAACATCATGACCACGAGAAGACCGCTTGAGCTACTTCATATGGATGTTTTTGGTCCCAACGCCTACAAGAGTCTCGGTGGTAACTCCTTTGGTTCGGACATTGTTGACGACTTTTCAAGATTTACGTGGGTGTTCTTTCTTGATGACAAATTGCAAGTCCAAAAGATCTTCAAGAACTTTGCTAAGAAGGCCCAAAACCAATTTTAAGTAAAGATCAAGAAGTTTCGAAGCGACAATGGAACGGAGTTCAAGAACGCCAATGTGGGTACCTTTCTTGACGAAGAAGGTACACACCTCAACAAAACGGAGTTTTTTAGAGGAAGAATTGGACACTTATCAAGATGGAAAGAACGATGCTTCATGAATACAAAATGCCAAGACACTTTTGGATGGAAGAGGTTGAGACAACTTGTCATGCTATGAATCGACTATATCTTCCCAATCTTCTCGGCAAGATGACATACGAGCTTCTCACCGGTAACAAACGCAAAGTTGGATACTTTTCAGTATTTGGCTCAAAGTGTTAAATTGTTGATAAGCATCGTCGCTCGAAATTTTCTCCTAAATCTCATGAAGGTTTCCTACTCGGTTATGGCTCAAACTCTCAAACTTACCGTGTCTACAAAAATTTCACCCGAAAGGCTGAAGATATGGTAGATGTGAAGTTTGATGAATGTAATGGCTCACAAGTAGAGAAATTAGTTGGGGAACGCGGTAATTTCAAAAAAATTCCTACGATCACGCAAGATCTATCTAGGAGATGCATAGCAATGAGAGGGGAGAGTGTGTCCACATACCCTCGTAGACCGAAAGCGGAAGCATTATGACAACGCGGTTGACGTAGTCGTACGTCTTCACGATCCGACCGATCCTAGCAACGAAGATACGGAACCTCCGCGATCTGCACACGTTCAGCTCAGTGACGTCCCATGAACTCTAGGAGCACGACGGCATGGTGACGGTGATGATGAAGTTACTGGTGCAGGGCTTCGCCTAAGCACTACGACGATATGACCGAGGTGGAAATCTGTGGAGGGGGCACCGCACACGGCTAAACAATCAACTAGTGTGTCTTGGGGGTGCCCCCTCCCCCATATATAATGGAGGGAGGGAGGAGGAGCCGGCCAAGGGAGGAGGCGCGCCAAGGGGGGCAATCCTACTCCAAGTAGGTTTGCCCCCCCTTTCCTATTCCAACAAGGAGAAGGGGGAAGGAGGAGGTGGAGAGAAGGAAGGAGAGGGGGGCCGCCGCCGCTTCCCCTTGTCCTATTCGGACTAGGGCAAGGGGGGCCGCGCGCCACCTCCTGGCTGCCCTCTCTCTTCTCCACTAAGGCCCATGAGGCCCAATAGCTTCCGGGGGGTCCGGTAACCCCGGCCCGGTACTCCAGCTTTATTCGAAACTTATCCGGAACACTTCTGGTGTCCGAATATAGTCATCCAATATATCAATCTTTATGTCTTGACCATTTCGAGGCTCCTCGTCATGTTCGTGATCACATCCGAGACTCCGATCAATCTACGGTACATTATATCACATAAATTCATAATACCAATCGTCATCAAACATTAAGCGTGTGGACCCTACAGGTTCGAGAACTATGTAGACATGACCAAGACACGTCTACGGTCAATAAACAATAGCAGAACCTGGATGCTCATATTGGTTCCTACATATTCTATGAAGATCTTTATCGGTCAAACCACATAACAACCAAGCCTGCATGCTCACTTGTACTTTGACGTCACTATAGGTAGGTCTCCGTGGGTCTTGGGCAAGACGACTTTGGTTCACACGTGAAAGTGCTTCGAAAGGCACGGGCTCCCAATGATGAAATTCTTGCTGAAAGCACAGCTTGATCTTCTACGGGAACCTTATGTAAGAACAGGCCTGGAAAAAGAAGTACGGCGTTGTTCCCTTTGTCATCGGTCTGTTACTTGCACGAGATTCGATCGTCGGTATCATCAAACCTAGCTCAATCTCATTACCGGCAAGTCTCTTTACTCGTTCTATAATACTTCGTCCTGCAACTAACTCATTAGTCACAATGCTTGCAAGGCTTATAGTGATGACTATTATCGAGAGGGCCCAGAGATACCTCTCCGAAACACGGCGTGACAAATCCTAATCTCGATATATGCCAAGCCAACAAACACCTTCAGAGACACCTGTAGAGCACCTTTATAATCACCCATTTACGTTGTGACGTTTGGTAGCACACAAAGTGTTCCTCCGGTATTCAGGAGTTGCATAATCTCATAGTCTGAGGAACTTGTATAAGTCATGAAGAAAGCAGTAGCAATGAAACTAACACGATCATAATGCTAAGCTAACGGATGGGTCATGTCCACCACATCATTCTCCTAATGATGTGATCCCGTTCATCAAATGACAACACATGTCTATGGTTAGGAAAATAACCATCTTTGATTAACGTGCTAGTCAAGTAGAGGCATACTAGGGGCTATATGTTTTGTCTATGTATTCACACATGTACTAAGTTTTCGGTTAATACAATGATAGCATGAACAATAAACATTTATCACGAATTAAAGAAATAAATAATAACTTTATTATTGCCTCTAGGGCATATTTCCTTCAGTCTCCCACTTGCACTAGAGCCAATAATCTAGATTACATTGTAATGATTCTAACACCCATGGAGCTTTGGTGCTGATCATGTTTTGCCCATGGAAGAGGCTTAGTCAACGGGTCTGCAACATTCAGATCCGTGTGTATCTTGCAAATCTCTATGTCCCCCTCCGACACTTGATGACGGATGGACTTGAAGCGTCTCTTGATGTTCTTGAATCTCTTGTGAAATCTGGATTCCTTTGCCAAGGCAATTGCACCAGTATTGTCACAAAAGATTTTCATTGGACCCGATGCACTAGGTATGACACCTAGATCGGATATGAACTCCTTCATCCAAACTCCTTCATTTGCTGCTTCCGAAGCAGCAATGTACTCCGCTTCACATGTAGATCCCGCCACGACGCTCTTCTTGGAACTGCACCAACTACCAGCTCCTCCATTCAATAAAAATACGTATCCGATTTGAGACTTAGAGTCATCCGGATTAGTGTCAAAGCTTGCATCAGCGTAACCGTTTACGACGAGCTATTTTTCACCTCCATAAATGAGAAACATATCCTTAGTCCTTTTCAGGTATTTCATGATGTTCTTGACCTCTATCCAGTGCTCCACTCTAGGATTACTTTGGTACCTCCCTGCTATGCTTATCGCAAGACATACATCAGGTCTAGTACACAACATTGCATACATGATAGAACCTATGGCTGAGGCATAGGGAATGACTTTCATTTTCTCTCTATCTTCTGCAATGGTCGGGCATTGAGTCTGGCTCAACTTCACACCTTGTAACGCAGGCAAGAAACCTTTCTTTAACTGGTCCATTTTGAACTTCTTCAAAACTTTATCAAGGTATGTGCTTTGTGAAAGTCCAATTAAGCGTCTTGATCTATCTCTATAGATCTTGATGCCCAATATGTAAGCAGCTTCTCCGAGGTCTTTCATAGAAAAAATCTTATTCAGGTATCCCTTTATGCTATCCAGAAATTCTATATCATTTCCAATCAACAATATGTCATCTACATATAAAATTAGAAATGCTACAGAGCTCCCACTCACTTTCTTGTAAATACATGCTTCTCCAAAAGTTATATAAAACCATATGCTTTCATCACACTATCAAAACAATTATTCCAACTCTGAGAGGCTTGCACGAGTCCATAAATGGATCGCTGGAGCTTGCACACTTTGTTAGCACCCTTTGGATCGACAAAACCTTCCGGTTGCATCACATACAACTCTTCTTCCAGAAATCCATTCAGGAATGCAGTTTTGACATCCATTTACCAAATTTCATAATCACTTTGCGGCCTCACGCACGGTATTCCCACGGGTGTCGCCTTACCTTTGCCCGGGACCGTTTGCGCCTTTTGGCACACGTATATGACAGTGTCGCTAGCATCCATATGATAAGGAGCCCGGGCTGACATGGCTAGTCGTAAACCCAAAGTGGCACAGACTTACAGGGACAGGCATCCATGACCCAGCATCGAACGTGTCGGTCATCAGCGAGTGAATCCAGGCTGTAGCACTGGGCTAGCAGGACTCCGGTATTCATCGCGTGACATTTCCCCGAAGGGACAGACACAGGAACGAAGAGGGACACATGCCGGCCAGCCTAAGTGTTCCGGAGCAGTAGCAAGCTACCAAGGCTCAATGGAAACACTAGGAGACATTTCCCGGTAAGAGAGGCTACTAGAGGTAAACAACTAGATGGTCAGATCCCACACATACCAAGCATTTCAATAACATACACACAATATGCTCGATATGTGCGAATACAACATGGCATCACAACATGACTCTACGACTCAAGTATTTAATCAATAGGCTCCGAGGAGCGAGATATTACAAACATGGTCTCATGACCCAACACTCAGAGCATACAAGTCAAGCACAAGCGGAAGCTATCATGTCTGGGTACAGACATCTATAAATGAAAAAGGCTGAGAAGCCTGACTATCTACCAGATCCTGCCGAGGGCACAAGATCGTAGCTGAGGTAACAAGCTAAACGTCGAAGTCCACGCGGAACTACTAGTGAGACCGAAGTCTCTCTGCAAAAACATAAAATAGGCAAACGTGAGTACAAATGTACCCAGCAAGACTTACATCAGAACTAACTACATATGCATCATTATCAACAAAGGGGATGGTGGGGTTTAACTGCAGCAAGCCAGCTTTGACTCGGTGGCTATCCTAAACTACGACTGCAATGTAACTCTTTTGAGGTGGCGCACACGAGTCCACATATTCACCATATCAATACACCACTATGGAACCGCTCCCGTCTCCCTACGAGAACGCCATCCATAGCACTCATGCTTATCTTGCGTATTTTAGAGTATCCACTTTCACTTGTCTATGAACTGATATAAGCAACCCAGAAGTCCTTTACCGCGGACACGGCTATTCGAATAGATGATGTTAACCCTGCAGGGGTGTACTTCTTCACACACGCTCTCACCACTTACCGCCGTTTACACGACATGTACTCGGCAACCTTCAAGCGGAAGCCCAACGTGGGTGTCGGCCACGGCCTACCTAAACACTCGAGTCTCTAGTCCAGGTTTATCGCCTATTCGGGTTCCATCCATGAGGAGATCCGGCCGGAGTTTCGCTCACAGCCCCAAACGATGTGAACAGGGTTCCGTGACACCAAACGGGCGCCCGGTTTACCCGGCCACGTGCCTACCGCATCACAGCCCACCCCTACGGTCAGCGCTGCGCATGGCCTCCAGCATACTACAAACACCAGAAACTACTTGCAACTCCTGGACAGAGGACAAGGGTGATTAAGAAGCCGAGAGGGTCCATTGGTTTCGGGCCCAATGCGTGGTAGTAGCTGAATCATGGATCACAAACACAGAACTCAGTTCCTGAGGACGGCTGCAATGAGACAACCCACCATGTACTCCTACATGGCCTCTCACCGCTACCTTTACCAAATCGTGTTCACACACTTAGCTCACACACAGTAGGACATGTTCACACACCTCTGATTCATCCCCGATGAATCAGACCTGACTCAACTCTAAGCAGTAGCAGGCATGACAAACAAACATGAATGAGTAGGCACAACAGGGCTCAAACAACTCCTACTCATGCTAGTGGGTTTCATCTATTTACTGTGGAATGACAGGTCATGCAAAGGATAAAGGGGTTCAGCTACCGCAGCAAGTAACAGATGAATCGATGTTGTCCTAATGCAGTAAAAGAGAGCAGGAGCGAGAGAGTGGGATTTTATCGGAATGAACAAGGGGGTTTTGCTTGCCTGGCACTTCTGAAGATAACATTGAGTCTTCATCAGTGTCAACGATCACATCATCGGTACAACGTCTACCGAGGGGGAACAGCACCGGCAAACACAGAAGAAACACGATCAATGCAATGCACAGTATGATGCATGCTATGACATGGCAATATGAATGTGTTTTGAGCTAATGCAACTAGCAGCAAGTTAAATGGAGTTGGTTTGAACCCTAGGTTCAAATTCAAACTCCACATGTGATTATTTAAATGCCATTTAATTGATTTGTGCTAAACAGCAGCTATAAGTTGTTCTAACATGCATGAAAATGGTACAGATGGATTCCTTGAATTTTTCTGATAATTTTTCATATATAATTTATTTAATTTGGAGTTACGGTTAATTTTCTATGATTTATTGAAGTTTAGGGCATTTTCTGAAATAATAAATCATTTAAGAATTATTTAAATTCCAGAAACATTTACTACGTCAGCAGTGCGTCACCGTGACGTCAGCAGGTCAGCAGACGCTGCTGCTGGTCAAACCTGACGTGTGGGGGCCACACGTCAGTGACACAGGGCTGTTTCACTCACTGACAGGTGGGACCGGTCAACGGCCACATCAGCTAGGTCAACTCCGACGCGTGGGGCCACTGTGGTTAACTTAAACTAAACAGGGGTTAACCGTGGTTAGTTAAGGGCGTGGGGCCCATATGTCAGTGAGAGATAGGGCTGTTAGCAGGGTCATTAGTGACTAAGTAAGTGCGCCACGTCGGCGTCACCGGAGTTCAGCCGGCGGCGACCAAACCCGGGGCGGCAACACGCCGGAGTTGCTCGGGTTTCGCGTACAGACAGCGGTTTGAGCCGCGGTTGATCTCTACGGGTAGCTGGTGTTGCAGCGCGTCGGCTGGTGGCAGTAGCCGGGCCGGGGGTGGCCGGAGTGGACGGCCACGAGCTCAAAGGCGGTGGCCGGAGTTCGGTTGTGCACGGGATTGCGTTAGGGTGCACGGGGAGGACGGTGGTGGGGTGATATGTGCTACTGGGAGCGTGCTGAGCACGATGGAGTGCTCGGACACGAGCTCCAGCGACTAGCGCGGCGGCGGCGACATCGCCGGCGGTGGTAAGCTCGCGGCTCCGGCGGATTTGATAGCTACGCGGTGCAAACGAGGCAGGGGAGAGAGGGGAAAGATTCCGGTGCTCACGGTGAACTCGCAGAGCAGACTAGTGGGCTCGGGGATGGCTTGGTGACGACGAATCAACGACGGCGATCTCGGGCGGCCGGAGATGGGGAAGACGGCGTGGGCGGCGATGCAGGGCTCCCGGCGTTGCGTAGCTCCATGGAGAGGTCGGGGGCGTCGAGGCGGAGCCTTTGGTCACTCTGGTGGGGTGGAACGACGGTGGTGGCTACGACTGCGACGAGCGGCGGCGACGGCGGTCCTCGGTCGCGCGAGTGAGAGAGCCAGAGAAGAGAGAAGAAGGAATAGGGGAGAGTGAGAGCGGTCCAGGGGGTGCGTGGCATCCTCAGGGCGACGGGGAAACAGGCAGAGAGGCAGGAGGTGGCCTAGGCGTGTGCCCGCGCGCTCCGGCCATGCGCCTGCGCCTACTGGCGCGAGGAGGAAGGCGACAGGGGGGGGGGGAAGTGGTGGGCTGGGCCGGCCAGATGGAGCTGGGCCAGGTAAGTGGCGCCAGGTAAGTGCTTTGTGTTATATTTTTTTCTGTTCTGTTTTATTTTATTTAATCTGTTTTGCCACTGTTTTGAATTTAAAAATAATTCAAACAATGCCAAAAACTCCTCTGAATATTTTATATTGCTAGATGGACTTTTCCAAAAGCTTATAAAATATTTCAGGGGTATTTGAAATTATATTCTAATTATATGAATATAATTCAAATTCAAATAGCTAATGAATTAAATCCAAAGTCCCAAAAATAAATCCTTAAAAATGTTCAATATTTTGGTTGGGACCAGAACCCTTACCAAAAATTATCAAACATTTAAGAAGAGCATTTTGGAGCAATGAATGAGATTTCTAGGGTTTTTGCCCCTCTTTTATTTAAGTTTTTGAGGCTTCCAAAATTCCCTCAGTTCACATTTTCAGAATTTAAACATGATGCACACATGAGCTAGCCTAGAGCACTACCAGCAGCTAGGGATGTGACAACTCACCCCCACTAAACAAGAATCTCGTCTCGAGATTCAAGCGTAGGGTAGGATGAAGGGAAAACGCAAACTAGTACAATCTTCACGATCCAGGTTGCACTTCAAATGAACGTTGATTTGAACACCATCTTTGTCTTGTCGTCTTGCTCTGAGAACTTCAGCTAATCATGACAAGAAGAGGAAAGGAAAACTCTAGAAGGATCGGTCTCCTCGAAGGTCGAACAACTCAGGATTAACTCACGGAATGAGACTTAGAACCATCTCTCGGGTTGAGACACGAGATACACATCAAGAGGGGTGAAAAGAAACGGATGACGAAGGTTCACTAGGTGGACAATAATTCCACACTTAAGAAGGTGGTAAACGATTGTCAACGTAGCGAGGAGTTGAGTTGCTATGATACCACGACGAAACATCCTGGAGGAGGGTGATTCGTAGATTATTTCCTTAAGTGGCAAAAAGAATTACCTTTGATTCAGAGATCATTGAAAACCTTTATACCAGCCTAAGGCAATTCTCAAGCGATCGTTTGGAGGGGGTCAGTAGAATGGCATACTCAGACTTGGATGATGTGGATTACCTTGTTGAAGACAACGCAATGGATGAATTGCTTATCACCGGAAATGGAAGAGACCCATGGTAGAATGGCACATTGGCGGTGCAAGCTGGGAACAAAATGCAAATGCTGGGAATGATTCTGGTAACTGGGGAAGGACCCAACCATAGAGAGTGAATTCACTGTTTGAAAGGATCATAGCATTGCCGAGGAAACTGAGAGCAAACCCAGTTAGTGCCGATGATAACACCTAGCGCTTGTGCGTGCTCTCAAGAACTTGAGCATTTCCATATTCATCAAGGTTTTACCAACATCCGTGTCAAGGATCCTGGCAACACAACATACCACCATGATGAACAACGATGGACGAGGCAGATGCATAGGAAGATAACATCAACTCAGATTTCACCCTAGCGAGGCCAAGGAAACAAAATCTGGATGATCGACCGAGAGACATTTAGCACTCCGCTTCTAATGTTCTCCTTGACGTGCTGGTGTAACCCATTCATAGATATGGTTTGATAACTAGAACATCAAGTAAAGGTCGGACTTCGGGAGCAATAGAATCCATAAGGAACAGTTACGGAGGTAAATCCTACGAAATCCTTATGGGGAGGTGGCCAACTTCCTCAAACAAGATACTACAATGATAGGTCTTCCGGCTGGGTGTGTTGGCCACGACATCCACTTTACCGGTTATCGAGGGACCAATATTATAGTTCTTGGGAAATGTTCCAACCATCATATCTGCCTGAGATTCAGATCTGGTTGGTGTCAGGATATTCCAGACTCATCGAGTCTAGGAAGAAAATGAAAGTTTGCAACACAAATCGACGAGATGACGTTGCGAGATTCTTGGGAAATGAACTACGATAGCAAGCTCCAAAACATGAGCTGGTTCTGCTACACATGTGTGAACACGCTGCCTCAGACAAACATGATCACATGGTAGTCTTACAATAAAACACTACCGAGTTCTGGTTGGGAACCATCAGCGAGGATATCGAAGTTCTTTCATAAGTCCGGATTAGCTCTTATGAAGATACTCCTTCTCCTTGAACAAATCAGTCAGTGGCTTGGTGTGCTAGGATATACATATGGAATGAAGATGATCAGTCTAACAGACCATAGAATTCTTCGCACGTGCATGACCGACTTGGGATGATTCCAAAGGAGCAAAAACAAACTTTCTCGAATTCACGACGGCAGCTTACATCAAAATGCACGTGAATCAAAGGAAGTCACTCCTTTCATCAAACAAGTACTTCATGAGCTAGCATGAAGAAAATGCTTTCAAAAGTTTCCAACACTAACTTAATGTTCAACAACATCATGGAGGAGATAAGGATGTTGTCAATGGACTCAACAACAACTCATCGGAATTTCCATATCACTGGACTTCCACCATCGTGTGAACACGGTGATAGCATTGGTCAGACCCAAAAGATATAATGGTGTATGCTCGAGGGATCAACCACGAGGAAGACAACATTACGAGCATCGTTGGTTCTGACTTGATTTGACGATAGCCCACATTCAAATCAAAGGATTGATAAGACGATAGGTCCAGCAACTGATCACAGGGACCAATCGATGAAGATATCATCTTTCTTCAACACACACTACACAAGAATATCCCTTTGGAACGAACTAAGTCAGGCAAGCTTTTATCTTCCAACCCTCCAAGTTGTCGTTTAGCTTAACCAACTAGCTCAGGGATATCTAACACCGATTCTTGGAGAGAAGGTGGTTCACAAGAAACCAACTTGATCACGAGCTCAACATAGCGGTCAGGTGACAACCTGGTAATACTTCCGAGAAGATCTTCGGAAATCACGAACCACCGATATGTTACTAAGCTCGAGAACAATCTTGCTTTTCAGGGCAAGATGATATGATCAAATGAGCGAGGACTTGACAAAATCCTAACTCATCAATCAAAGAGTGCACCAGGAAATAAGGACTAGGTAGCACGATCAATCTTAGAATGGTGATTCAATAACCAACATACTAAGAATAAGATTATTGTCCATTAACTACCAAGCAATGGGGTTGCTAGGAGTATTGAGTTCACACATCATGATTCACTTGTCGGCACTCCGGCTGCAACAACACGGAACCGAGGAATGAAAAAGGATGGCGAGAAGTATCACTATGTCAAGAATTCACAAAAGGTGGTGCAATTCTCATGAAATTCCTGTCATAAAGAAGGTAATACTTCAGGGTAGAGCAGACCAGAAGCTGGATTGTAACTTGATCTGCGGAACACAACTACTTTGACCCAATCCTAAATATGGATGAGGTACTGGAGTTTGTTTCTCCTATTCATTCTGAAATAGAATGGCCTGGCGGACCACAAGGGTAATAGGCATCGACGAACGAATGCACGCATACTCTTGACTATCAATTGATAGACGAGGGTCAGAAGACAACTAAAGAGGGACAACTCAAAGGAACATACGATTTTCTGAGTTGTGGATGCATGGTTTAGCATGTCGAACGAATTCCACATATTTCTTCCGGATAACCCATGCAGAAAGGTAGAACTGGCAGAGTCACAATGTAGAATCGAGAACCCATCGAGAGCACTCTGATTGTGATCTTTCGATCAGCGAGGAACATCTGCCATAAGCGGTTCATAGTATTTGGAGGAAAGGAATACCACGAACATCGAGGACTAATGCAAAGGTTACTAATAACCTAAAGGAACGAGCAAAACTATCAACATGAAGCAAGTAGGGTGAATCTCGGGTTCAAAACCCAGGGATAGAATACCTACTACTAAATGGCATCACGGGATGCTTTCGATAATGACGGCCAGAGTCATCACACTGGAACATAAATCATGGCTAGACTACTAGATGATCCCCTGAGACACCTAGGGTCATAATAGTAACTCCAACATAATGTCAAGGCAATAGAATACCTCAACTCAACAATTAGTGTGATTGAGCTGGCATAAAGGAACATCGAAACCAGAGGGAAAGGATTTTGCAAATGCATCAGACTATTTAGAAACCTGGAATGACTCGGACAGCATAACGGCTGTAAATGCTCAGAAAAGATTTGAGACATTCACAAAAATGGTGGCATAACCACTCAGAAGCACAATATCAAGGTCTCGAGATCAATAATTAACATACAGAAGTACTAGGAACTGAAACGAGGCTTAAGTCCAACAATCTCTAAGTCTACGGATTAGTAACACGTGATCCTGATAGAAAGAAAAGATAGCCTAGTTCTTAATCCCCGCAGGAAAGATAAGATGACTCAGATCAGAAGGCATAAGGTATAAGGAGTAAAAAGAGCCTTACGTTCCATCCCACAATCAATTCCCTTATATAACTAAAGAATTTCTAGACTCAACTTCGACCAGTTTGGCTTGGTAATCCTACAGGCAGTCAAGCTCTGATACCAACACTGTCAGGACCCCGACTCAATGCCACATCGACCTAGCATGTAACACCTCATATCACTTTGCGGCCTCACGCACGGTATTCCCATAGGTGTCACCTTACCTTTGCCCGGGACCATTTGCGCCTTTTGACACACGTATATGACACTGTCGCTAGCATCCATATGATAAGGAGCCCTGGCTGACATGGCTAGTCGTAAACCCAAAGTGGCACAGACTTACAGGGATAGGCATCCATGACCCAGCATCGAACGTGTCGGTCATCAGCGAGTGAATCCAGGCTGTAGCACTGGGCTAGCAGGACTCCGGTATTCATCGCGTGACATTTCCCCGAAGGGACAGACACAGGAACGAAGAGGGACACATGCCGGCCAGCCTAAGTGTTCCGGAGCAGTAGCAAGCTACCAAGGCTCAATGGAAACACTAGGAGACATTTCCCGGTAAGAGAGGCTACTAGAGGTAAACAACTAGATGGTCAGATCCCACACATACCAAGCATTTCAATAACATACACACAATATGCTCGATATGTGCGAATACAACATGGCATCACAACATGACTCTACGACTCAAGTATTTAATCAATAGGCTCCGAGGAGCGAGATATTACAAACATGGGTCTCATGACCCAACACTCAGAGCATACAAGTCAAGCACAAGCGGAAGCTATCATGTCTGGGTACAGACATCTATAAATGAAAAAGGCTGAGAAGCCTGACTATCTACCAGATCCTGCCGAGGGCACAAGATCGTAGCTGAGGTAACAAGCTAAACGTCGAAGTCCACGCGGAACTACTAGTGAGACCGAAGTCTCTCTGCAAAAACATAAAATAGGCAAACGTGAGTACAAATGTACCCAGCAAGACTTACATCAGAACTAACTACATATGCATCATTATCAACAAAGGGGATGGTGGGGTTTAACTGCAGCAAGCCAGCTTTGACTCGGTGGCTATCCTAAACTACGACTGCAATGTAACTCTTTTGAGGTGGCGCACACGAGTCCACATATTCACCATATCAATACACCACTATGGAACCGCTCCCGTCTCCCTACGAGAACGCCATCCATAGCACTCACGCTTATCTTGCGTATTTTAGAGTATCCACTTTCACTTGTCTATGAACTGATATAAGCAACCCAGAAGTCCTTTACCGCGGACACGGCTATTCGAATAGATGATGTTAACCCTGCAGGGGTGTACTTCTTCACACACGCTCTCACCACTTACCGCCGTTTACACGACATGTACTCGGCAACCTTCAAGCGGAAGCCCAACGTGGGTGTCGGCCACGGCCTACCTAAACACTCGAGTCTCTAGTCCAGGTTTATCGCCTATTCGGGTTCCATCCATGAGGAGATCCGGCCGGAGTTTCGCTCACAGCCCCAAACGATGTGAACAGGGTTCCGTGACACCAAACGGGCGCCCGGTTTACCCGGCCACGTGCCTACCGCATCACAGCCCACCCCTACGGTCAGCGCTGCGCACGGCCTCCAGCATACTACAAACACCAGAAACTACTTGCAACTCCTGGACAGAGGACAAGGGTGATTAAGAAGCCGAGAGGGTCCATTGGTTTCGGGCCCAATGCGTGGTAGTAGCTGAATCATGGATCACAAACACAGAACTCAGTTCCTGAGGACGGCTGCAATGAGACAACCCACCATGTACTCCTACATGGCCTCTCACCGCTACCTTTACCAAATCGTGTTCACACACTTAGCTCACACACAGTAGGACATGTTCACACACCTCTGATTCATCCCCGATGAATCAGACCTGACTCAACTCTAAGCAGTAGCAGGCATGACAAACAAACATGAATGAGTAGGCACAACAGGGCTCAAACAACTCCTACTCATGCTAGTGGGTTTCATCTATTTACTGTGGAATGACAGGTCATGCAAAGGATAAAGGGGTTCAGCTACCGCAGCAAGTAACAGATGAATCGATGTTGTCCTAATGCAGTAAAAGAGAGCAGGAGCGAGAGAGTGGGATTTTATCGGAATGAACAAGGGGGTTTTGCTTGCCTGGCACTTCTGAAGATAACATTGAGTCTTCATCAGTGTCAACGATCACATCATCGGTACAACGTCTACCGAGGGGGAACAGCACCGGCAAACACAGAAGAAACACGATCAATGCAATGCACAGTATGATGCATGCTATGGCATGGCAATATGAATGTGTTTTGAGCTAATGCAACTAGCAGCAAGTTAAATGGAGTTGGTTTGAACCCTAGGTTCAAATTCAAACTCCACATGTGATTATTTAAATGCCATTTAATTGATTTGTGCTAAACAGCAGCTATAAGTTGTTCTAACATGCATGAAAATGGTACAGATGGATTCCTTGAATTTTTCTGATAATTTTTCATATATAATTTATTTAATTTGGAGTTACGGTTAATTTTCTATGATTTATTGAAGTTTAGGGCATTTTCTGAAATAATAAATCATTTAAGAATTATTTAAATTCCAGAAACATTTACTACGTCAGCAGTGCGTCACCGTGACGTCAGCAGGGCAGCAGACGCTGCTGCTGGTCAAACCTGACGTGTGGGGGCCACACGTCAGTGACACAGGGCTGTTTCACTCACTGACAGGTGGGACCGGTCAACGGCCACATCAGCTAGGTCAACTCCGACGCGTGGGGCCACTGTGGTTAACTTAAACTAAACAGGGGTTAACCGTGGTTAGTTAAGGGCGTGGGGCCCATATGTCAGTGAGAGATAGGGCTGTTAGCAGGGTCATTAGTGACTAAGTAAGTGCGCCACGTCGGCGTCACCGGAGTTCAGCCGGCGGCGACCAAACCCGGGGCGGCAACACGCCGGAGTTGCTCGGGTTTCGCGTACAGACAGCGGTTTGAGCCGCGGTTGATCTCTACGGGTAGCTGGTGTTGCAGCGCGTCGGCTGGTGGCAGTAGCCGGGCCGGGGGTGGCCGGAGTGGACGGCCACGAGCTCAAAGGCGGTGGCCGGAGTTCGGTTGTGCACGGGATTGCGTTAGGGTGCACGGGGAGGACGGTGGTGGGGTGATATGTGCTACTGGGAGCGTGCTGAGCACGATGGAGTGCTCGGACACGAGCTCCAGCGACTAGCGCGGCGGCGGCGACATCGCCGGCGGTGGTAAGCTCGCGGCTCCGGCGGATTTGATAGCTACGCGGTGCAAACGAGGCAGGGGAGAGAGGGGAAAGATTCCAGTGCTCACGGTGAACTCGCAGAGCAGACTAGTGGGCTCGGGGATGGCTTGGTGACGACGAATCAACGACGGCGATCTCGGGCGGCCGGATATGGGGAAGACGGCGTGGGCGGTGATGCAGGGCTCCCGGCGTTGCGTAGCTCCATGGAGAGGTCGGGGGCGTCGAGGCGGAGCCTTTGGTCACTCTGGTGGGGTGGAACGACGGTGGTGGCTACGACTGCGACGAGCGGCGGCGACGGCGGTCCTCGGTCGCGCGAGTGAGAGAGCCAGAGAAGAGAGAAGAAGGAATAGGGGAGAGTGAGAGCGGTCCAGGGGGTGCGTGGCATCCTCAGGGCGACGGGGAAACAGGCAGAGAGGCAGGAGGTGGCCTGGGCATGTGCCCGCGCGCTCCGGCCACGCGCCTGCGCCTACTGGCGCGAGGAGGAAGGCGACAGGGGGGGGGGAAGTGGTGGGCTGGGCCGGCCAGATGGAGCTGGGCCAGGTAAGTGGCGCCAGGTAAGTGCTCTGTGTTATATTTTTTCTGTTCTGTTTTATTTTATTTAATCTGTTTTGCCACTGTTTTGAATTTAAAAATAATTCAAACAATGCCAAAAACTCCTCTGAATATTTTATATTGCTAGATGGACTTTTCCAAAAGCTTATAAAATATTTCAGGGGTATTTGAAATTATATTCTAATTATATGAATATAATTCAAATTCAAATAGCTAATGAATTAAATCCAAAGTCCCAAAAATAAATCCTTAAAAATGTTCAATATTTTGGTTGGGACCAGAACCCTTACCAAAAATTATCAAACATTTAAGAAGAGCATTTTGGAGCAATGAATGAGATTTCTAGGGTTTTTGCCCCTCTTTTATTTAAGTTTTTGAGGCTTCCAAAATTCCCTCAGTTCAAATTTTCAGAATTTAAACATGATGCACACATGAGCTAGCCTAGAGCACTACCAGTAGCTAGGGATGTGACAGCTTCAAATGAAAACCAAACTCGTAACTCAAATATTCTCCTCCACAATCAGATCGTAGAAACTTTATTTTCATGTTATGATGATTTTCCACTTCACTCTGAAATTCTTTGAACTGTTCAAACGTTTCAGACTTATGCTTCATCAAGTAGATATAACCATATCTTCTCAAATCATCTGTGAAGGTAAGAAAATAACGATACCCACCACGAGCCTCAATACTCATTGGACCGCATACATCAGTATGTATTATTTCCAATAAGTCAGTAGCTCGTTCCATTGTTCCGGAGAACAGAGTTTTAGTCATCTTGCCCATAAGGCACGGTTCGCAAGAACCAAGTGATTCATAATCAAGTGATTCCAAAAGTCCATCAACATGGAGTTTCTTCATGCGCTTTACACCGATATGACCCAAACGGTAGTGCCACAAATAAGTTGCATTATCATTATTGAACTTATATCTTTTGGCTTCAACACTATGAATATGTGTATCACTACTATCGAGATTCAACAAAAATAGACCACTCAGCAGGGGTGCATGACCATAAAAGATATTACTCATATAAATAGAACAACCATTATTCTCTGATTTAAATGAATAACCAAATATGATCCATATATAATGTTCATGCTCAACGCTGGCACCAAATAACAATTACTCAGGTCTACAACTAATCCCGAAGGTAGATTTAGAGGTAGCGTGCCGACCGCGATCACATCGACTTTGGAACCATTTCCCGTGCGCATCGTCAGCTCGTCCTTAGACAGTCTTCGCTTAATCCATAGCCCCTGTTTCGAGTTGCAAATATGAGCAACAGGACCAGTATCAAATACCCAGGCGCTACTGCGAGCATTAGTTAAGTACACATCAATAACATGTATATCAAATATACCTTTCACTTTGCCGTCCTTCTTATCCGCCAAATACTTGGGGCAATTTTGCTTCCAGTGACCAGTCCCTTTGCAGTAGAAGCACTCAGTTTAAGGCTTAGATCCAGACTTGGGTTTCTTTCTTGAGCAGCAACCCTTTTGCCGTTCTTCTTGAAGTTCCCCTTCTTCCCTTTGCCCTTTTTCTTGAAACTAGTGGTCTTATTGACCATCAACACTTGATACTCCTTTTTGATTTCTACCTCCGCAGATTTTAGCATCGCGAAGAGGTCGGGAATAGTCTTGTTCATCCCTTGCATATTATAGTTCATCACGAAGCTTTTGTAGCTTGGTGGTAGTGATTGAAGAACTCTGTCAATGACACTATCATCAGGAAGATTAACTCCCAGTTGATTCAAGTGGTTGTGGTACCTGAGGGAGTTGTCTATATAAACCGGAGGGTTTAGTCCGTAGGAGGGGAACAATCATAATCATCATAGGCTAGCTTCTAGGGTTTAGCCTCTACGATCTCGTGGTAGATCAACTCTTGTAATACTCATATCATCAAGATCAATCAAGTAGGAAGTAGGGTTTTACCTCCATCAAGAGGTCCCGAACCTGGGTAAAACATCGTGTCCCCTGCCTCCTGTTACCATTAGACTTAGACACACAAATCGGGACCCCCTACCCGAGATCCGCCGGTTTTGACACCGACATTGGTGCTTTCATTGAGAGTTCCTCTGTGTCGTCGCTGCAAGGCTCGATGGCTCCTTCAATCATCAACAACAACGCGGTCCAGGGTGAGACTTTTCTCCCCGGACAGATCTTCGTGTTTGGCAGCTTCGCACTGTGGGCCAATTCGCTTGGCCATCTGGAGCAGATCGACAGCTGCGCCCCTGGCCATCAGGTCAGGTTCAAAAACTTGAACTACAGGGCCGACATCCCCAGAGACTTGATCTTCGACGGATTCGGGCCTACGCCAGAACACCGAACAGTCAGGACGAGCACGGCTTAGACTTGTTGTCGAACAATACTTGGGATATCGTGCCTGCAGGAGCTCCGGACCTAAATCCGGGACAGACCGCGTCGCCCGTGGATGGGTGGATGGACCCCGCCATGGAGGCCGCACACTCATCAGTGGTAGATCCGAACACAGACTCCACCCCAAGGAAGCCTGTGTCATAGGACCCCCGGACTCGTGTCCAACTGTAGGTTCCAGACCGCGCGCCCCCGAGCCCGCCGAATCCGGTTGGGCTCCGGTAACAGAGTTCACCGCTGCAGATATCTTCCAGCACTCGCCCTTTGGCGACATGCTGAATTCATTAAAGTCTCTCTCTCTGTTAGGAGACTCTTGGCCGAAATATGTCCAGCTCGAGTGGGAAGCAGGCGACGAGGAAAATCGTTGCCCACCCACCACCCACTTCATTGCCACTATCGACGATTTGACCGACGTGCTTGACTTCAACTCTGAAGACATCGACGGTGTGGACGACGATGCACGAGAGGAACAGGAACCATCGCCCACGGGGCGCTGGACAGCCACCCCCTCGTATGATATATATATATGATGGACACTCCCAAAGAAACCAATGGCGATGAGACAATGGAGGATAGCCCCTCAAGGAAGAAGGCAAAGCACGGGCGTCATCGGTGCCGCTCCAAGCCCCGCCACAGCAGTACCGACACAGGAGACAAAAACAATCGAAATGGTGCCGAAGATGAATACAATCCTGATCTGCCTGCCTTCGAGCAGGCCGGACAGGAAGACGGGTAGATTAGCCCAGATGAACAGGCGATGAACGAATACTCAAAGGAGGACAACCACATGCCTCCCTCCGAAGACGAGGTGAGCCTCGGTGACGATGAATTCGGCGCGCCTGAGGATCCCGTAGAACAAGTTCGCTTCCAGCGACGGCTTATGGCCACTGCAAGAAGCCTGAAGAAGAAGCAGCAGCAGCTCCAAGCTGACCAAGATCTGCTCACAGACAGATGGACTAAGGTCATGGCAGCCGAGGAATATAGACTCGACCGCCCCACCAAAGGGTACACAAAGCACAATTTGCTACCTCAACCTGAGAAGGAGGTCCTAAAACCCACACCCCAACGCCAATACATCACGGTCCGGGGCAATACGCAGGAAACGCGAGGTAGCATCCTTAAACCTCGACGCAACAGACATAAGCGTCACAAAAATAATGATGACGACCAAGACAAGGGAGTTAGTGCCGGATTCCGCGGCCCCCAGTCCGGTCAGCGGAAAGAGAATAGCTCAGGACCATCCGGCCCGGGCAGCATACTCGACCAACCATGTCAAATGCACGGTAACTCTAGAATGGCGGCCAAGCATACCAATAGAGAATGCCGGATCCTCAAAACAAAACGGCCGGTTGTGCGCCGGAAACAATGAAGAGAGGTCTCAAACAATGAGGAGCCCAGACCACCAAACATTGCGAGGTCAAAGGAAAATCGTCCACAAACCAACAAGGGAACGAATGTGTACCCCTCGGGATGCCGACTCAACAATACAACTCACCCCACGGTACAAAAATACAGCCGATCATCTCCGATCACATAGACCGTCCGGACAATATAAACCATAGCAATTTAATTGCACTTACCATCGACCCAACAGTTTGTGGGTTCCATCTCACACGAGCCCCTATGGGCATAAACAACAGCCCAAACTTGCTGCGCCAGGACAAAATTCACCAGATGGGTATTGACCGCTCGAGGATCAAACCCATTAATAACATCTTCTAAAAGATGCCGTTCCAGGTGCAAAGGCCAGTTTTACAAGCCCACCACCCTGGAGGTTGTCTTCGGATCACCAAACAAACACCATGCCGAAGAGTAAGTCTTCGGCATTGTCCCCTTTATACAGTAACTACCATATACTACCGGGACAAACCGCGTTGGCTCGACTCCACGTGGTACCATATCAGGCCAAACCCACGTGACATGGTCACAATTATGGGCAAGGTCGAACTCCACCCCGAGAGTGGAAATTATACCACCGCTGAGATAGCGAGTTGTGCCCGTTTATCGAACTTTGATTTGACAGCCAATCCCCCGGACACCAACAGAGGAGTCCAAGCTACTTTACCGCATGATAGTCTGGCTCGACCAGGCTCCGATCAGGCACCTGTGGTTCAACCACCCTATGACATGCAATTGCCTCTAAGCATTTT
The DNA here is from genome assembly GCF_018294505.1 of Triticum aestivum. Lineage (NCBI taxonomy): Eukaryota > Viridiplantae > Streptophyta > Magnoliopsida > Poales > Poaceae > Triticum > Triticum aestivum. The sequence continues at coordinate 219,239,067 of NC_057813.1, read as the reverse complement.
TCTTTACAGGCTCACTTTTGCACAGAAAAGGACTGGCGACATGGAATCAGCTTAGACGCACAAGGTGGGAACACACAAGTATCCCCCAAGGAGACAGTCTGGATACACTTCGGATCCGCACACAGCCTCCCCCTGTCCGGCCACGATATGTTCTGCCAGCATACCTCTTTTCATAAGCATAAACTGTACCCATACGCATAGACATGTCACTCCACTACAACATGTAGACTTAAATAACACTTGTCGGCCGTCATTCCGCATTGACGCCTTTTTCGTCATAACGGCACCCGCACATAGTGTCATGCCCCATTATGCCAGGGGCTTCATTGTACTCATAATATGGCAACAAAATCCGGCCACCTTCTCGGTCGCTCGGCACCCCGAACTTATAGCATTATATGCATCAGCTCCGAATCATGTCTTGGGTCATTAGTTGGGTTTGCTCGGCTCCCATGTTTTGGTACCTTACGTTCCGCTCCATCGGCTAAGGTAACGCTGGGAGAACTACTGTGATTGTGTCCCAGTTCTTCCGGACGAGCACCTCAGTAGAGAAAGCCGAAAATTGACTATCATGATACGGCGAGAGCTGGTCAGCTGTTCGAGAGGTTGTAAAATCTTTAAGGATTTATTTCGCATAATGCCATAACAAATACAGAGTGCGGCGGATCGGTCTTCCGATCAGGCGCTATTAGAGCCCCTCGTACGGTCTTCCGAACACCAGGGGCTGCGCCTACCATACTCGAATTCCTATGGCTAAGTGAGAGTGATAAAGCCCTATAGTCTAATTACCTGGTTCGCGGTAATGAACACCTCCTTCAAGGACCCAAAAATGGGATAAAGAGTGTTCAGGTATGTCCCGAACACCCCCGTACTTTCTACGTGGGGGCAGAAGCCGACGACTGGCCAACTCTCGGGATTTATATATACTAAACGGCCACACAGGAAGAGAAAACTTTCATATAACAGGCAATAAATAATAACAGTGCCAGTATCCCGCATTACAAAGGACAGCATGACTGCCTTCAGGGAAATATAGTGTCCTTGGTACGCTGTTCCGCCACAAGGTGGGCTCCTTTCAGGACACCTTCATAATATAATTCGGGCTTGCGATGCTCCTTACCCTCCGGTGGTCCCTAAGTCATCAGCTTTTCAGCATCAAGCTTCCCCCAGTGCACCTTCGCATGGGCAAATGCCATGCGTGCACCTTCTATACAGACCGACCGCTTAATGAGTACGAGCCGAGGGCAAGCACCAACAATCCGCTTAACAAGACCAAAGTAACTTCTTGGAATTGGCTCAGCGGGCCATAGCCGGACAATTAAATCCTTCATGGCTAGTTCGGCCGCCTGGTACAGTTCGATCAGCTGCTTCAGCTGATCGACAAAGGGCATCGGATAATTTGGCGCCAAATACTGCGACCAGAAATGCTTCTCTGTAGACTTCTTCTCTTCAGACCGGTAGAATTGGGCAGCATCAGATATGCTGCACAGCAGGTCCGCAAACGCTCCTGGAGAAACAAGAATCCAGTTTGTCGCTTAGAGTTTCTCCTATTACTATATAAAAAATGATTTGAGCAAAAAAGCCTTACCAGCCACAATCCTCCTTGCCTCCTGAATGTCCTTCAGAGCACCTTGGGCTTCCTCCCAAGCATCATTTGCGGCTTGGAGAGCTTGGGCGAGTTCAGATTCTTTCCCTGCTAGACTTTGCTCCAAGGTCTCGCTTTTCTTCACGGCCTCCTGAAGCTCTCGATCAGCTTCAATGACCATGGCCTCATGCTTCTCGCGAAGAGCCTGCTCCGCGACGGCCTTCTTGTCAGCTTCATCCATAGCCTTCTTCAGTGCCTCAATTTCGGCATTTGCTCCTAAAGAGCACACAATACAAATATTTTCATCAGGCATAACTACTCATTTGTGCTTAACTTGACCAAAGGTTTCGACATACCTTGCTTGTCCTCCAACTGCTCCTTCACTCGGCCAAGTTCCTCTTCGGCCCGTTCCAGACTCTGCTTTAGTCCGGACACCTTCGCAGTATGAGAGGCAGTCGTCGCTACAGACGGCTGTTTTCAAACAAAGAGATACATGTCATCAACCGAGTATCCTGCGAAGCGGAAATTTGATCCCCTGTCCGGTTCTCTCTCTTTCACCGGACAGTGCATCAGGGGCTGCCGTTCATACTATGACAATCTTCAAGGGTTTCTAAAAACATACCTCTAAGCCTTTTTTAAGGCTAAGGCAGGATTCATTCAGTCCGCTCTCAGCGGACTGAATCTTTTCAATCACCGCACCCATGAGGGCGCGATGTTCATCGATGATGGACACATTCTTTAGCGCTGTCGATAGGCCGCCCTGCAGCTCTGCTTGGACAGAGGTTGCTGGCGGAGCGGGCTTGCCTCCCTCCGTCGAGGGGGGCTGCTAGCCCGATCCTGGAGCTTTAAAGGTCTCCAGGACCGCATCCGGCTGCGGGCCAAATCTAAGATCGCCCCCGCCATCGACGTTTATGGGAACCGTTGCTCCTGTGTATCCGGCCCCAGAGGTGTGCCCTCCCTGGTCTGGGCCCTGCTGGGACGACACCTCGGTATCACATCCAGGCTTCGGGGAAGGGGCCTCCAGAGGCGTCTCGCTCTCCAGGGCATCTGAGCTCAGCGAATCCTCCGAGGAGGACTGTTCGGCGTGAGACCTCGCCGGGCTGCACAAAGTAGGGCGCAAGTTAAAATATTGCACCTTAGTAATCCTGGCTTAGGCGTATTCGGATTTCATGTACTCACGATTTTACCAGGGGTTGGGCCCTGGGATCCCACTCCGGGCTGCTATTGGCAGCCGTGATGGACGCCGCTGGGAGGGAATTTTTTTCCCTCTTCGGCGATTCTGCCTCCAAGGATGAGGAGGCCGTCCTTTTCTTTCCTCCCCCCGTGGAGGACTCATCTTCTTCCTCCTGCTCTTTGTCTTCGGGGGAGGGATGGGCGCTGGAGTCTTCAGATTTTGTGTCCGAAGCACCACGGCGACGGAGGCCGCTCCGGGTCTCCTTGGCCTTCTTGGAGGCCTCTTTCTTCGGCACCTCGTAAGGTGCTGGGACCAGCATCTTCCTCAGAAGAGGTCCTAACGGTTCCTCCGGCAGCGGGGCCAGACAGTGTATCCACCCCACCTTCTTCATCCATTCCTGGGGTAATTACAGAAAGCATGATAACGCGTCTCCCTCGGGATATGCCAGCTAAACATGGATAGACAGAACATAGCGATAACTTACCGGACTTGTGGAGCGGGACAGTTGATACCCGCAGTCCTCGGCGGAGCCCGGCCACGGTTTACCAGACTTGAAGAGCACCTTCCAGATGTCCTTGTGTGAGGAACCATGGAGCTCCCGTAGGGTCTGGTGCTCGGCCGGGTCATATTCCCACAAATCGCAGGCTCGATGCTGGCAAGGGAGAACCAAGCGAACTAACATCACCTGGACTACATTAACGAGTTTGACATCCTTGTCTACCACGCTCTGGACGCGTGTTTGGAGCACCGACAGCTCATCGGGTGAGGACCAGTTCAGCCCTTCTTGGGCCAGGACGTGAGCCGCAGGGGGGCTCCGGATCTGAATTCAGGAGCAGCGGCCCACTTTTTACCGTGCGGCTCGGTGATATAGAACCACTACTGCTGCCACTCCTTGACGGAATCATTGAAGGTACCCGTCAGTCATGTGACCTTGGGCATCTTGCTCACCATGGTGCCGCCACACTCAGCGTGCTCGTCGTTAACCACCTTGGGCTTCACATTGAAGATCTTCAGCCATAAGCCGAAGTGGGGCGAAATACGGAGAAAGGCCTCACACACGATGATAAACATCGAGATGTTAAGGAAAGAATTAGGGGACAGATCATGAAAATCAATCCCGTAATAATACATGATGCCGCGAACAAATGGGTGAAGGGGAAACCCGAGCCCGCGGACAAAATGAGGAAGAAACACGACCCTCTCGTGGGGCTCCGGATTGGGGACGATATGTCCCGCCGTCGGAAGACGGTGGCCGATTTTCTTGGCCAGGTACCCGGCTTCTCGAAGCTTTTTGATATCCTTCTCCCGGACGGTAGAGGCCATCCATTTGCCTCCTGCTCCGGATCCGGACATCTTCGAGAACCTCTTTTCGGTGGAGGAGATGAGTGCTTGGGTGCTAGGGCTCGAGCGAAGGGGAATGGACGAGCGGAAGGGAAAGGCGTGGGCAAAAAAGAAGAGGCCTTATCTCTTTATAGAGGCAATAAAAACTTTTTGCGCCTCCCTACTTGCCTGGTGGAACCCGCTCGTTCCCCACTCGCCGCGATTGGCAGTGCGATTGGGCTACCCATGCCCGTATTGATGAAAGCCCCATGATAAGGGGAACACGATCTCTTCTTCAACAAGACGTGTCGAGGAAGCCGCCTCGCAATATGTGTGGTGGCTGGTTGTGTGAAAACGGTTCGAATAATGACTCGACCATGGTGTGATGGCATGTTATCTAAAATTCTCAGCAGATTATATTTGTGGAATAATCGTTCTCTCTACGGTGGTATGTGAAAATCGCCTTGCAGAGCCGGACACGATTTAAGTGTTCGAGGTTTACTTTGGAGTATTCGGAGATGGAACCCGCCTTGGAATGCCGAAGACAATCTGCGCGCCGGACTCATCATCATTGAAGCCTGGTTCAGGGGCTACTGAGGGAGTCCTGGATTAGGGGGTATCCGGACAGCCGGACTATAAACTTTGGCCGGACTGTTGGACCATGAAGATACAAGACTCAAGACTTCATCCCGTGTCCGGATGGGACTCTCCTTTGCGTGGAAGACAAGCTTGGCGATCCGGATGTTAGATCTCCTTCTTTGTAACCGACTCTGTGTAACCCTAGCCCCCTCCGGTGTCTATATAAATCGGAGGGTTTAGTCCGTAGGAGGGGAACAATCGTAATCATCATAGGCTAGCTTCTAGGGTTTAGCCTCTACAATCTCGTGGTAGATCAACTCTTGTAATACACATATCATCAAGATCAATCAAGCAGGAAGTAGGGTTTTACCTCCATCGAGAGGGCCCGAACCTGGGTAAAACATCGTGTCCCCTGCCTCCTATTACCATTAGCCTTAGACACACAGATCGGGACCCCCTACCCGAGATCCACCGGTTTTGACACAGACAGTACCCAAAAATTCTGAGTATATGTTCACTGACAGAACTATTCTCCTCCATTTTACAGCTGTAGAACTTATTGGAGACTTCATATCTCTCAATCCGGGCATTTGCTTGAAATATTAACTTCAACTCCTGGAACATCTCATATGCTCCATGACGCTCAAAACATCGCTGAAGTCCCGGTTCTAAGCCATAAAGCATGGCACACTGAACTATCAAGTAGTCATCAACACGCGTCTGCCAGGCATTCACAATGTATGCAGTTGCGGGCGCGGGTGGTACACCTAACGATGCTTCCAGGACGTAATTCTTCTGTGCAGCAATGAGGATAATCCTCAAGTTATGGACCCAGTCCGTGTAGTTGCTGCCATCATCTTTCAACTTAGCTTTCTCTATGAACACATTAAAATTCAAAGGAACGGTAGCACGGGCCATTGATCTACAACAACATAGACATGCAAAATACTATCAGGTACTAAGTTCATGATAAATTAAAGTTCAATTAATCATATTACTTAAGAACTCCCACTTAGATAGACATCCCTCTAATCATCTAAGTGATCACGTGATCCAAATCAACTAAACCATGTCCGATCATCACGTTAGATGGAGTAGTTTTCAATGGTGAACATCACTATGTTGTTTATATCTACTATATTATTCACGCTCGACCTTTCGGTCTCAGTGTTTCGAGGCCATATCTGCATATGCTAGGCTCAACAAGTTTAACCCGAGTATTCTGTGTGTGCAAAACTGGCTTGCACCCGTTGTATGTGAACGTAGAGCTTATCACACCCGATCATGACATGGCGTCTCGGCACGATGAACTGTAGCAACGGTGCATACTCAGGGAGAACACTTGTACCTTGAAATTTAGTAAGGGATCATCTTATAATGCTACTGACGTTCTAAGCAAAATTAGATGCATAAAGGATAAACATCACATGCAATCAAAATATGTGACATGATATGGCCATCATCATCTTGTGCCCATGATCTCCATCACCGAACATGATCTCCATCGTCATCGGCGCGACACCTTGATCTCCATCGTAGCATCGTTGTCGTCTCACCAACTATTGTTACTATGACTATCGCTACAGCTTAGTGATAAAGTAATACAATTACATGGCGATTGCATTGCATACAATAAAGCGACAACCATATGGCTCCTGCAAGTTGCCGATAACTTTGTTACAAAACATGATCATCTCATACAACAATTTATATCACATCATTCCTTGACCATATCACATCACAGCAAGCCCTGCAAAAACAAGTTAGACATCCTCTATTTTGTTGTTGCAAGTTTTACGTGGCTGCTACGGGCTTTCTAGCTAGAACCATTCTTACCTATGCATCAAAACCACAACGATTTTTTTCAAGTGTGCCGTTTTAATCTTCAATAAGGACCGGGCGTAGCCACACTCGATTCAACTAATGTTGGAGAAACAGACACTCACCAGCCACCTATGTGCGAAGCATGTCGGTAGAACAGTCTCGCATAAGCGTACGCGTAATGTCGTTCTGAGCCGCTTCATCCAACAATACCGCCGAATCAAAGTATGACATGCTGGTAAGCAGTATGACTATTATCGCCCACAACTCTTTGTGTTCTACTCATGCATATAACATCTACGCATAGACCTCGCTCGGATGCCACTATTGGGGAATGCGGTAATTTCAAAAAAAATCCGACGATCATGCAAGATCTATCTAGGAGATGCATAGCAACGAGAGGTGAGAGTGTGTCCACGTACCCTCATAGACCGAAAGCGGAAGCGTTATGACAACGTGGTTGATGTAGTCGTACGTCTTCACGATCCGACCGATCATAGCACCGAAGATACGGCATGTAGCGACCCGACCTCAGATGGTCAAGTCTCTGTGCTTAAGTGTTATCCCTGGATCGGTATGCTGACACACACAGTACTCGAGGATTTATAACAGAGGTAAATCACATGTATAAAAGAATGTAAATACAATTACCTCAATCCAGATAGCGGAAGCAACAAGGTTGTGGATTCCCATCAACACCAACGGCAAAGTTGAGTATAGGAAATCGTAACCCTAACGTATCACTTACTCGTCGTAAGATCCTGCAACATGAGAAGTTGCAGCCACAGAGGGTCAGTACATTGAATGTACTGGCAAATTCACACCATAGAGCAATGATGAATAAAGGCTATCACTACATGCATATTTGGCTGGTGGAAAAGCTCTACGGTTATAATGTTTTTGCGAAAAGCCAATTTTTCCCTACTGCAATGGAATAAATTTATTTAACTATCATGGTGGTTGTTAAACATTGAGAATGGTTGACAGCATTCTCAATCCCAATTAAAAAGTACTCATTAAAACCCAACAATATTAATTAAAGTAACATGATGAGATTCACATGATAATCAAGTACTAGATACTCAAGATGTCCATAACCGGGGACACGGCTAACCATGATTAGTTTATACACTCTGCAGAGGTTTGTGCACTTTTCCCACATGACTCGTCTCCTCCGTTTGGTTTCTCGCACTACATGGTGTTTGAGAAACGGATGACCGAGACATAGTCTTCCAGAAGCACTTGCACCTTACAAGAGGGGTAGACCGTACCAACCTACATCCCCAACATCTGCTAGTCCACCCCGTAAGAGTTCGCACGACTTAGTCAACTATGCTAGAGCCCATAATAGCATGTGGCTGCACACGTAAGTTTCTAGTTTGAATAATCTCATGATCCCTTTGAGCCTGGGTGGCGGTCCGAAGAAAAACAGGCAAGTCCTGGAAACCCAGGTGCCTAGACAGGCAAGTCCTGGAGTAACCAGGTGCCTCAATCCACCCAGATGTGTGTTTAAGTTGCCACCTTAAATAAACCATTAATTACCAATCTCACATCTGTCGTGGAAAATTCGCTCACCCAATCCACGTCTACTAGCATAGCATGGCATAATAAGCAAACGTAGAAGTAACTCCCAAGGGTTTGATAATAAAACAGGTAATAGGTACTACCTCAACTACTTCCCATCCCACAATTTAATTAGATCCTAATCACGCAATGTTTGAGGATTGAAACTAATGCATAAAAACTGGGTAATAAGGAAGTATGATCAAAGTGTGAACTTGCCTGCAATGTTGACGAAGGTGATTCGCACTCAACTCCTGATAGTTCTACTCATCACACTCCGGTCAATCTATCGTGAGCAAGCAATAGTAACCACACATAAGCAATCACTCAAAAGATCGGAAAGAACGAAGAGTACGATTCAGAAAACATCAAAACCAAGCGAATAACTCTTGCAACATAAAACAATTCCTAACAGTACCAAAATTATGTGAATTTGGCCTTATCAGAAATTTTAGGTCAAGAGGCTTCGAGTTGCAAAAAGAATCAACTAAAACGGAGTTACAAAACTCAAGTTATGATCAAACGAAGTTCAAATTCAAAACTGATCTAATTCATATTTTAAACTTTCAAAAAACATGTTTGAGTTGGATTACTGGATAGAGGGGATCATAACGAAGAAGTGGGCATTGGTTTCATTGGATTTGGACAAACCAGTAAAAAGTTGTGGTCGTTTGAAAATTAGGGGCTGATCTGTAAAGAAAATATTCATGGATAGGTCCCTGGCCGAAAACTAAAATAAAAAGAAAAACCCTATGGAACGAACGTTCACTACAGAACCCTATAGAACGAAATCGTTCGCTATCGAGTACGAACGGACGAACGTCCGCTAACTAATAACTAAACATAAAAAAAATATAAACCGATCTAAAACAATAAAACCGAACTAAAAGAGAAAACTGGGGCGGTTTGCGGTTTATACCGGTCAGGGCGTATAAACCGGCGGCGGCGGCGGTTCGGGCGGCTCCGCCGACGGCGGTCTCCGGCGAGCGGGGCGAGGCGGCGACTTGGGTCGGCGGCGGCTCCGGGGTCGACGGCGATGGGCGGAGATGGCGGTGAGCGCGGCGCGGGGCGGCAGAGTCGGTGGTGGCGGTGGTGGCGGCTCCGGCTGAGGCGCGCGATGGCAGCGGCGGCGATCTGCGGCGGCACGGCGAGGAGAGGAGGGAAAAGAGGGGGCCGGGGTCGGGTCCTCGGGTATTTAAAGAAGGAGGGGCCGGGTCGGGCTTGGAGGAGGGGAAAGGGAGGCGGCGGCGGGAGGCCAGGCAAAGCACGGCGGCGGCGAGGCGTGCGCGCTCCGGAGTCAAGGACGAAGGCGGTGGCGCGCTGGGCCTTGGCCTGGCTTCGGCTGGGCCGGCCCAGTAGGTGGAGAGGAAGATTTTTTTTATAAAATAATTTCAGAAAATAAAATAAAAGCAAAAATAAATAAAATATACTATAGGCATATAATATATCAAAATTTTCAGAAAATTATTTCCAACAAGCTGAACATTTTTCTAGAGTCAAATAAAATGCTCACAAATTCAAATAAAGCAAAGAGTGCTTCTGCTCTAGTAAAATTCAATAAAAATCATTTTTAAAATACCAAATTAATTCAAATTCATTTCTCTCCAATTTTCTAATGTAGGGAATCATGTTACCCTATTTTCCATATATTTTATTTTTGGAGAAAAATAATTTGAATAAAACTCAAATAACTGCAAATTGGAAAATAAATTCAAAAGAACTTTGAATTTAATTCTTTGAAACTCCCAACTCGTATTTCATATGTTTTGAAGAAGTCATTTTATCTTCTCTCATGAAAATCATTGAGCTGCTTGAAGTTTATGCATTGGAAATAATTTCAAATGAAATTCAAATATTTTCAAATACCCTTTCATTTAATCAAATGGAAGAAGTCATGTCATCTTCTCTCTAGGGTTTTGTATTTGAAAAGAGTTTGAACTCACGGAGATCATAAAAGCAAGATGAAAGTTTGGGAAAGTCCTTTTATTCCCTCTCATTTAACTTTCAAAAGTTTCAAATTTCACTCAATCAATCACACAACAATCAAACAAACAATCATTCTATCTATTTGTTTATAACATTCCAAAATTTAGAATTTTGGGATGTTACAAACCTACCACCCTTAAAATGAATCTCGTCCTCGAGATTCGGAGAGGCTAGCAAGAAATAGGTTAGGGTTGGGGGTCTTCAAAATCCAACGTTCGTCTCTGGGGTCTCGGGTGCTACCACCCTTAGAAGCATGGTTACGGTTCCATCCAAACTCATATACTCCATCCTTATTCTCGACAATGCCGGTCTGCTCAAATTCTCGGGAAAATTCCTTCTCTGGGCTCTTCCGATAGTGGCATAACTTTTCCTCAATACTTCTGTCCTTTCCTCTTGGCAAGGTTATTCCGAGATTGGGTCTTCTTAGCTGACGGGTCTGGCGCCAATACTAAACAAATATTGATATCTCATGGTGGTCAACAATTTATGGTTTCTCCTGCAAAAACTGGGTCTGGGTTGAACCTCACCGTATAACCTATGGTTGGCAACAACTGCCGTGTACAAGGGAAAATACTTATACCATTCTAAGGTTCAAACAAGGTTTTGATCGTCGTCTCTCTACTATAGGTAAGTCACTCAGATTTACCATCCCATATAGCAAGGCGAATAATAAGAGTAAGTCGGTATGGTGATCAATCCATCCCGCACCCAAATCATTACCTTGTACATGGTTTAGCGAATCTTGCATTCTAACACTCGGTCATCCTCACAAGCATTGCAGAATTTCTCTTGTCGACGAACCAAGTTCGTATAAATCCATTGATTCTGCAAGCCAAACACATCTATCGGTCCTTCACAACTCTCAGGTTTTACGTTACTCCTATAAAATCGTCGGTTGATAAAGGCATATCCTCTTCCAAGGGTTTTTCCTTCAGCAAGAATGTGTTTGCTTCTTGGCAGGTCCTGGGGCCTGTGGGTTATGTCCCATCTCATCACTTTCAAACCTTGAAATCATCCTCTAGGTAACTGATCGTTATTCCAACTTTCAGCTCCCTAGCATTCTTAAATCCATCGAATTGTACTGTCTTCCTTCCTTCTGTTTGTACCAATCTAAGACGTGATTACTCAGTCTCATCATGGAATTTCCATTGATCCATATTTCCAACATCATACCTCCTTTATATTCAATAATATTTCTTTTCTTCATGCTCTTGGGGGTATCCAACATATCGAGACAAAACTCATACTTATTTTGTCCAAGGTCCACTCCGTGGAACATCATTATCCTTTCCAGGGTGAAGCATCCTTACAGGGGAATATTGGCCATCTCTGCATGGCACTTCTTCAACTGGGAAACGTGAAACACATCATGAACTTCTGACAGTCCTTCGGGGTGACTCCAACTTGTTGGCCACTTCTCCCATACGCTCCAAACTCGGTATGGTCCTACAAATCTCAGGGCTAACTTTCCCTTAACTACAAAGCGTTTAACTCCTCGCAGAGGGGACACACGAAGACATGCTCTGTCTCCAATTTCATAGACTACCTCCTTGGGTTTTTGAGTTTGCATAACTCTTCTGCCTGGATTGAGCTACCTTCAGTCTATCTCAAATCAACTTAACATTCTTTTCTGACTCCTTGATCACATTTGATCCAAACAACTGACGGTCTCCAACTTCATCCCACATCAACGGTGTCTGGCTCCTTCTCCCATACAAAGCTTCAAAAGGGGTCATCTTCACTGGCTTGGTAACTGTTGTTGTATGAGAACTCAGCGTAAGGTAGATTATCATCCCTACTGGATCCATAATCTAGTGCACATGCTCTCAACATGTCCTCCAGAATCTGATTGACTTTCTCGATTTATCCATCTGTTTGCGGATGATAGGCTGTACTGAACTCTAGCCTAGTACCCAAAGTGTGGTGCAGTTGATTCCAAAACTTTGAGGTAAACCGTGTTCCTCTATCGATGGTCCTCGGAACTCCATGCAGACATACATCCTGGTCAAATATATCTTGGCCAACTTCGCACTTGTATAGGTGGTTTTCACTGGGATAAAGTGAGGAACTTTGGTCAAGCGAATCAACTACTACCCAGATAGCATCATATCCCAATCGGGTTCTGGGAAATCCGGTAATTAAATCCATGCCAAGCTTATCCCACTTCCATTCGGGTATCGGCATAGGCTGTAGTAATCCTGCTGGCTTCTGATGCTCTGCTTTTACTCTCTCTGGCATACATCACCTGCGACTACATACTCTACAATATCCTTCTTCATACCAGTCCACCAGAAACGCTCCTTCAAATCCAAGTACATCTTGGTGTTTCCAGGGTGAATCGAGTATGATGAGTCATGAGCCTCCTGAAGTATTAACTTCCTGATCTTTGCATTATCGGGCACATATACACGGTCCTCGAACCATAAGGTGTCGTACTCATCCTTACGAAAACCTTTGGCCTTTCCTTTGCTCATCCTCTCTTTTATCTCAGCAATCCCTTTGTCATACTTCTGAGCTTCGCGAATCTTTCCCAAAATGTAGACTGAACTTCCATTGCTGCAACAAAACCTTCGGGAACAATCTCCAACCGAAGTTCCCTGAGATTCTCTGCTAACTCCTTTGGTAATTCCCCACTTATGAGGGTATTCATCCTTGTTTTCTTTATGGTTGTGCCTATTTCTCCACAAAGCTTGTATGCACAAGGTTTCTTCATATCCCTCCCATAAGGCTTCAATTTCTGAGACACAAACTAAGACTTTAGCAAAGTCAACTTAAATTCCTTAAAAGTGGTTACTCCTTGCCATCCATTGATGGTTTGGTACATCCTCCAACCGGTAGCAGCACCTCTTTCCAAAGCACTACAGAGTATGCTGGGTCATATCCTTTCTGGCTATAGGGTCACTCTCCATATGATCCTCCATGTTCTGAATCCATTGGTCCATCTCCAATTTTTACTCATCGGTCCAGAAAATATAAGCTCATCTCCATTCATCCTCTATTGGGTCCATGGGTTTGGGGTGGGATAAGAGAGATCGAGAGGGATGCACACAATACAAACAATAGTTTTGAAAAGAGAGATTTTATTTGTGGCTGTCGGAAAAACATCAAACAATTGACAGCTCACAATCGTCGCATCTAACGTAAGTATAAAACAGGGGTTTGGTCTTCTAATGGTCTCTAGATCTCAACATCATCAAACTCTTCAAGTCTTGGTCATGTCTCTGATGGCTCCTTCTGATCATGCTTGTCCTTCTCAAGTTCTTTTGCCAAATCCTCTCTATTGACGCGAAGTCTCTAGTGGCATCCTTTAATATTCAGCAATTACGTTCCAAACATCTGGGTTCCAACATCCTTGGCATGAACCATGTCCTCCTATTCTTCAGCTCCTGACAAATCTACGGTATCTCGAGGTTTTGTCCCGCCAGTTTGGCTACTACAGCTTCTGGTCCCGAGTTCTTCTCAAAATACTTCCTTGTCAAAATACGGCTTCTTGAAGGTTCATCTTAAACTTCTTGATGTAACACTCCAGATCCCGGTGATACACCAGTTAATGTTAAAGCTTCATCCTTTGTTGACAGATGATCCATTAGCCTTCTACCATCCAATCCTTCCATGCATATGCATGCTTAACTCCGCACGGTGATAATAGTATAAGCGGGCAATAACATCATGGATAACCGTGTTTATGCCCATGTTACTGCCATGAGCTATCATTCCATAATTGATATCTCCTGCCTTGGGGCTTTCTTGACAAAACCTTTGAGTTCTAACGCTCCATGTTCCGGTCTTTCTCCAACACACCTTCATCTCGGGTATTGACAGCTTCCATAGTCTGCCAAGTTCCATAAGTGTAGCCTTCTTTGGTCATAAAAATTCGGAAATTCTTCAGAGCCTTCAAATGCTCATAGTCTTCAGAGTCTTCAACCGTTGTAGTTTCCATCCTTCAAATGCATGGTAAAATCTTCTTCATTCCGAATGGTCTTAATTTTCCGATATCTAGTCCTTCTTGGAGTGGTCTCATCAGTCAAATCTTCGAGTGGTCAAAAGGGGAAAGGGTATAGTCTCACTAAAAGGGAATATTTGAATAAGCTCAGAAGAGAAGAGAGGTAAAAGATTCTTTTGAAAATAAAATTGTAGAGAAAAATCTTTCATATGGTCTTGCCAGTTTCTAGGGTCACGTCCTACAGTCAACATGTGCTCTGATACCATCTTGTAGCGACCCGACCTCAGACGGTCAAGTCTTTGTGCTTAAGTGTCATCCCTGGATCGGTATGCTGACACACACAATACTCGAGGATTTATAACAGAGGTAAATCACATGTATAAAATAACGTAAATACTATTACCTCAACCCAAATAGCGGAAGCAACAAGGTTGTGGATTCCCATCAACACCAACGGCAAAGTTGAGTATAGGAAATTGTAACCCTAACTTATCACTTACTCGTCGTAAGATCCTGCAACATGAGACGTTGCAGCCACAGAGGGTCAGTACATTGAATGTACTGGAAAATTCACACCATAGATCAATGATGAATAAAGGCTATCACTACATGCATATTTGGCTGGTGGAAAAGCTCTACGGTTATAATGTTTTTGCGAAAAGCCAATTTTTCCCTACTACAATGGAATAAATTTATTTAACTATCATGGTGGTTGTTAAACATTGAGAATGGTTGACAGCATTCTCAATCCCAATTAAAAAGTACTCATTAAAACCCAACAATATTAATTAAAGTAACATGATGAGATTCACATCATAATCAAGTACTAGATACTCAAGATGTCCATAACCGGGGACACGGCTAACCATGATTAGTTTATACACTCTGCAGAGGTTTGCACACTTTTCCCACATGACTCGATCTCCTCCGTTTGGTTTCTCGCACTACACGGTGTTTGAGAAACGGATGACCGAGACATAGTCTTTCAGAAGCACTTGCACCTTACAAGAGGGGTAGACCGTACCAACCTACATCCCTCACATCTGCTAGTCCACCCCGTAACAGTTCGCACAACTTAGTCAACTATGCTAGATCCCAGAATAGCATGTGGCTGCACACGGAAGTTTCTAGTTTGAATAATCTCATGATCCCTTTGAGCTTAAGTGGCGGTCCGAAGAAAAACAGGCAAGTCCTGGAAACCCAGATGCCTAGACAGGCAAGTCCTGGAGTAACCAGGTGCCTCAATCCAGCCAGATGTGTGTTGAAGTTGCCACCTTAAATAAACTATTAATTAACAATCTCACATCTGTCGTGGAAAATTCGCTCACCCAATCCACGTCTACTAGCATAGCATGGCATAATAAGCAAACGTAGAAGTAACTTCCAAGGGTTTGATAATAAAATAGGTAATAGGTACTACCTCAACTACTTCCCATCCCACAATTTAATTAGATCCTAATCATGCAATGTTTGAGGATCGAAACTAATGCATAAAAACTGGGTAATAAGGAAGTATGATCAAAGTGTGAACTTGCCTGCAATGTTGATGAAGGTGATTCGCACTCAACTCTTGATAGTTCTACTCGTCACACTCCGGTCAATCTATCGTGAGCAAGCAATAGTAACCACACATAAGCAATCACTCAAAAGATCAAAAAGAACGAAGAGTACGATTCAGACAACATCAAAACCAAGAGAATAACTCTTGCAACATAAAACTATTCCTAACAGTACCAAAATTATGTGAATTTGGCCTTATTAGAAAGTTTAGGTCAAGAGCTTCGAGTTGCAAAAAGAATCAACTAAAACGGAGTTACAAAACTCAAGTTATGATCAAACAAAGTTCAAATTCAAAACTGATCTAATTCAAATTTTAAACTTTCAAAAAACATGTTTGAGTTGGATTACTGGATAGAGGGGATCATAACGAAGAAGTGGGCATTGGTTTCGTTGGATTTGGACAAACGAGTAAAAAGTTGTGGTCGTTTGAAAATTAGGGGCTGATCTGTAAAGAAAATATTCACGAATAGGTCCCTGGCCGAAAACTAAAATAAAAAGAAAAACCCTATCGAACGAACGTTCACTACAGAACCCTATAGAACGAAATCATTCGCTATCGAGTACGAACGGACGAACGCCCGCTAACTAATAACTAAACCTAAAAAAAAAATAAACCGATCTAAAAGAATAAAACCGAACTAAAAGAGAAAACCGGGGCGGTTTGCGGTTTATACCGGTCAGGGCAGATAAACCGGTGGCGGCGGCGGTTCGGGCGGCTCCGGCGATGGCGGTCTCCGGCGAGCGGGGCGAGGCGGCGACTTGGGTCGGCGGCGGCTCCGGGGTCGACGGCGATGGGCGGAGACGGCGGTGAGCGCGGCGCGGGGCGGCAGAGTCGGTGGTGGTGGTGGTGGCGGCGGCTCCGGCTGAGGCGCGCGGCGGCGGCGGCGGCGATCTGCGGTGGCGCGACGAGGAGAGGAGGGAAAAGAGGGGGCCGGGGTCGGGGCCTCGGGTATTTAAAGAAGGAGGGGCCGGGTCGGGCTTGGAGGAGGGGAAAGGGAGGCGGCGGCGGGAGGCCAGGCGGAGCACGGCGGCGGCGAGGCGTACGCACTCGGGAGTCGGGGACGAAGGCGGTGGCGCTGGGCCTTGGCCTGGCTTCGGCTGGGCCGGCCCAGTAGGTGGAGAGGAAGATTTTTTTTTATATAAAATAATTTCAGAAAATAAAATAAAAGCAAAAATAAATAAAATATACTATAGGCATATAATATATCAAAATTTTAAGAAAATTATTTCCAACAAGCTGAACATTTTTCTAGAGTCAAATAAAATACTCACAAGTTCAAATAAAGCAAAGAGTGCTTCTGCCCTAGTAAAATTCAATAAAAATCATTTTTAAAATACCAAATTAATTCAAATTCATTTCTCTCCAATTTTCTGATGTAGGGAATCATGTTACCCTATTTTCCATATATTTTATTTTTGGAGAAAAATAATTTGAATAAAACTCAAATAACTCCAAATTGGAAAATAAATTCAAAAGAACTTTGAATTTAATTCTTTGAAACTCCCAACTCGTATTTCATATGTTTTGAAGAAGTCATTTTATCTTCTCTCATGAAAATCATTGAGCTGCTTGAAGTTTAAGCATTGGAAATAATTTCAAATGAAATTCAAATATTTTCAAATACCCTTTCATTTAATCAAATGGAAGAAGTCATGTCATCTTCTCTCTAGGGTTTTGTATTTGAAAAGAGTTTGAACTCACGGAGATCATAAAAGCAAGATGAAAGTTTGGGAAAGTCCTTTTATTCCCTCTCATTTAACTTTCTAAAGTTTCAAATTTCACTCAATCAATCACACAACAATCAAACAAACAATCATTCTATCTATTTGTTTATAACATTCCAATATTTAGAATTTTGGGATGTTACACGGCACCTCCGTGATCTACACACGTTCAGCTCGGTGACGTCCCATGAACTCTAGATCCAGCTGAGGTCGAGGGAGAGTTTCGTCAGCACGACAGCATGGTGACGGTGATGATGAAATTATCGGCGCAAGGCTTCACCTAAGAACTACGTCGATATGACCGAGGTGGAAATCTGTGGAGGGGGCGCAGCACACGGCTAAACAATCAACTTGTGTGTATTTGGGTGCCCCCTCCCTGTATATAAAGGAGGAAGGGAGGAGGAGGCCGGCCAGGGGAGGAGGCACGCCAAGGGGGGGGGTAATCCTACTCCAAGTAGGTTTGCCCCCCCTTTTCCTATTCCAACAAGGAGAAGGGGGAAGGAGGAGGTGGAGAGAAAGAAGGAGAGGGGGGGCGCCGCCCCTTCCCCTTGTCCAATTCGGACTAGGGCAAGGGGGGCCGCGCACCACCTCCTGGCTGCCCTCTCTCTTCTCCAGTCAGGCCCATGAGGCCCAATAGCTTCCCAGGGGGGTCCGGTAACCCCCGGTACTCTGGTTTTATCCGAAACTTATCTGGAACACTTTCGGTGTCCGAATATAGTCATCCAATATATCAATCTTTACGTCTCGACCATTTAGAAACTCGTCGTCATGTCCGTGATCACATCCGGGACTCCGAACAATCTTCGGTATATCATATCACATAAACTCATAATACCAATTGTCATCAAACATTAAGCGTGCGGACCCTATGGGTTCGAAAACTATGTAGACATGACCGAGACACTAGCAGAACCTGGATGCTCATATTGGTTCCTACATATTCTATGAAGATCTTTATCGGTTAAACCGCATAACAACATACATTGTTCCCTTTGTCATCGGTATGTTACTTGCCCGAGATTCGATCGTCGGTATCATCGTACCTAGCTCAATATCGTTACCGGCAAGTGTCTTTACTCGTTCCGTAATACTTCATCCCTTAACTAACTCATTAGCTACATTGCTTGCAAGGCTTTGTGCGTTACCGAGAGGGCCCAGAGATACCTCTCCGAAACACGGAGTGACAAGTCCTAATCTCGATATATGCCAACCCAACAAACACCTTCAGAGACACCTGTAGAGCACCTTTATAATCACCCATTTACATTGTGACATTTGGTAGCACACAAAGTGTTCCTCCAGTACTAGGGAGTTGCATAATCTCATAGTCTGAAGAACTTGTATAAGTCATGAAGAAAGCAGTAGCAATGAAACTAACACGATCATAATGCTAAGCTAACGAATGGGTCATGTCCATCACATCATTCTCCTAATGGTGTAATATCGTTCATGAAATGAAAACACATGTCTATGGTTAGGAAACATAACCATCTTTGATTAACGGGCTAGTCAAGTAGAGGCATACTAGGGACTATATGTTTTGTCTATGTATTCACACATGTACTAAGTTTCCGCTTAATACAATTATAGCATGAATAATAAACAATTATCATGAATTAAGGAAATAAATAATAACTTTATTATTGCCTCTAGGGCATATTTCCTTCACAATTGCCAATTGATGTAGGAGACAAAGATCCTTCGGAGGCAATCCAAGATTTGTCCATTGGCAAGATTTGCCCAACGGAGGTAAAGGAGAGTATTTCGTCTATTCAAGTGAAAGGCCCAACTTCACATCAAGGTGAACCACAAGTTGACTTGGAGGCATCCACAAGTGGAACATGTCAATATGAAGGAAATGAGAGAGTGCAACAAGATGAACCACCTCGACCTCCCTCCCCACCTCCACAAGAGAACGACAACACCAACAACGATGAAGGGGGAAAAGAAGAAGAAGAATACAATGAAGAGGATGTTCCACCCCAACCCAAACAAAATCTCTCACGAGTTAGAGCAAGAGGCACAAGAGACCATCCCATCGAACAAATCTTTGATGACATTCAAACCGGGAGAATCACTCGCTCTAAAACTCGTTTGGCTAACTTTTGTGAACACTACTCATTCATTTCTAGTGTTGAACCTATGAAGGTAGAAGAAGATCTTGAGGATTCGGATTGTGTAAATTCTATGCATGAAGAGCTACACAAGTTCGAGAAGAATCAAGTGTGGACAATTGGTTGAAAAGCCCAACAACAATCACAATGTCATTGGAACAAAATGGGTGTTTTGGAATAAGCAAGATGAAGATGGACAAGTTGTACGCAACAAGGCCCGTATCGTCGCCCAAGGCTACACTCAAGTCGAAGGTATGGACTATTGTGTGACATATGCCTGATGTCTACTACGCAACCTTCTTCTTGTAGACTCGTGTTGGGCCTCCAAGCGCAGAGTTTTGTAGGACAGTAGCAAATTTCCCTCAAGTGGATGACCTAAGGTTTATCAATCCATGGGTGACATAGGATGAAGATGGTCTCTCTCAAACAACCCTGCAACCAAATAACAAAGAGTCTCTTATGTCCCCAACACACCCAATACAATTGTAAATTGTATATGTGCACTAGTTCGGCGAAGAGATGGTGATACAAGTGTAATATGGATGGTAGATATAGGTTTTTGTAATCTGAAATAGTAAAAGCAGGAAAGTAACTAGTAACAAAAGTGAGTAGAAACGGTTCATACTTTCACTAGTGCAAGTTCTCTCAACAATTATAACATAATTAAATCATATGACAATCCCTCAACATGTGACAAAAGTCACTCCAAAGTTCCTATCATGGAGAACATAAGATGAAATTGCTTGTAGGGTACGAAACCACCTCAAAGTTATTCTTTCCGATCAATCCATTGAGCTATTCCTATAAGTGTCACAAACAGCCCTAAAGTTCGTAGTAAAATAACACCATATGATACACATCAACCAACCCTAATGTCCCCTAGATACTCCAATGCCACCACAAGCATCCGTGGGTCAATTATACGATATGCATCAAACAACTTCAGATTCATAATATTCAATCCAACACAAAGAACCTCAAAGAGTGCCCCAAGATTCCTACTGGAGAAACAAGGACGAAAACATGCATCAACCCCTATGCATAGATTACCCCAATGTCACCTCGGTAATCCGCGAGTTGAGTGCCAAAACATACATCAAGTGAATAAATAGAACACCCCATTGTCACCACGGGTATCCCACGCAAGACATACATCAAGTGTTCTCAAATCCATAATAGTATTCAATCTGATAATAGTGAAACCTCAGAGGTAAAACTCAATTCATCACAAGAAGGTAGAGCGGGAGAAACACCATATGATTCAACTATAGTAACAAAGCTCGCGGTACATCAAGATTGTGCCATATCAAGAACACGAGAGAGAGATATCAAACACATAGCTACTGGTACATACCCCAGCCCCGAGGGTGAACTACTCCCTCCTTGTCATGGAGACTGCCGGATGATGAAGATGGCCACCAGTGATGGTTTCCCCCTCAGGCAAGGTGCCAAAACGGCCTCCCGATTGTTTTTTCATGGCTACAAAGGCTTGCGGCGGCGAAACTTCCGATCTAGGTTTGTTTCTGGGGGTTTCAAGATTTATAGGAATTTTTGGCATCGGTCTCACGTCAGGGGGACTCTCAAGGGGCCCACAAGCTAGGGGCACGCCCTAGGGGGCGCCCACTAGGCTTGTGGACTCCTCTTCCACCTCCTGGCCTGGCTCCGATGCTCCGTGGGTCTCTTCTGGTCCGTAAAAAATCACCATAAATTTTCAGCTCATTTGGACTCTGTTTGATATTCCTTTTCTGTAAAACTCAAAAACAAGGAAAAATAGAAACTGGCACTGGGTTCTAGGTTAATAGGTTAGTCCCAAAAATAATGTAAAATAGCATATTAATGCATATAAAACATCCAAAACAGATAATATAATAGCATGGAGCAATAAAAAATTATAGATACGTTGGAGACGTATCAAGCATCCCCAAGCTTAATTCCCGCTCGTCCTCGAGTAGGTAAATGATAAAAATAGAATTTTGATGTGGAATGCTACCTAACATATTTATCCAAGTAATCTTCTCTATTGTGGCAAGAATATTCAGATCCATAAGATTCAAAAAAAAGTTTAATATTGACATAAAAAACAATAATACTTCAAGCATACTAATAAAGTGATTATGTCTTCTCAAAATATCATGGCCAAAGAAAGTTATCCCTACAAAATCATATAGTCTGGCTATGCTCCATCTTCATCACACAAAATATTTCATCATGCACAACCTTGATGACAAGCCAAGCAATTGTTTCATACTTTTGGTGTTCTCAAACTTTTCAACTTTCACACAATACATGAGAGTGAGCCATGGATATAGCACTATAAGTGGAATAGAATATGGTGGTTGTGGAGAAGACAAAAAGAAGGAGATAGTCTCACATCAACTAGGCGTATTAACGAGCTATGGAGATGCCATCAATATATATCAATGTGAGTGAGTAGGGATTGACATGCAACGGTGCACTAGAGCTATAAGTGTATGAAAGCTCAAAAGAAAACTAAGTGTGTGTGCATCCATCTTGCTTGCTCATGAAGACCTAGGGAAATTTGAGGAAGCCCATCATTGGAATATACAAGCCAAGTTCTATAATGAAAAATTCCCACTAGTATATGAAAGTGATAAAATAGGAGACTCTCTATCATGAAGAACATGGTGCTACTTTGAAGCACAAGTGTGGTAAAAGGATAGTAGCATTGCCCCTTCTCTCTATTTCTCTCATTTTTTCTCTTCCTTTTTTTGTTTGGCCTCTTTGGCCTCCTTTTTTATTTTGGGCTCTTTGGACTCTTTTTATTTTTTTAAGTCCGGAGTCTCATCCCAACTTGTGAGGGACTCATAGTCTCCATCATCCTTTCCTCACATGGGACAATGGTCTAATAATGATGATCGTCACACTTTTATTTACTTTACAACTCAAGGATTAAAACTCGATACTAGAACAAAAGATATGACTCTATGTGAATGCCTCCGGAGGTGTACCGGGATGTGCAATGATCAATAGTGACATGTATAAAAAATATGACGGTGGCCAAGCCACAAATACTATGCCAACTACATGATCATACAAAGCAATATGACAATGATGATGCGTGTCATAATAAACGGAACAGTGGAAGTTGCATGGCAATATATCTTGGAATGGCTATGGAAATGCCATAATAGGTAGTTACAGTGGCTGTTTTGAGGAAGGTATATGGTGGGTTTAATGCACCGGCAAAAGTTGCGCAGTACTAGAGAGACTGGCAATGGTGGAAGGGTGAGAGTGCATATAATCCATGGACTCAACATTAGTCATAAAGAACTCACATAGTTATTGCAAAAATTTATTAGCTATTGAAACAAAGTACTACAGGCATGCTCCTAGGGGGATAGATTGGTAGGAAAAATACCATTGCTCGTCCCCGACCGCCACTCATAAGGAAGACAATCAAAAAATAAATCATGCTCCGACTTCATCACATAATGGCTCACCATACGTGCATGCTTCGGGAGTCACAAACTTTAACAAAAGTATTTCTAACAATCCACAATTACTCACTAGCATGACTCTAATATTACCATCTTTATATCTCAAAACAATATGCAAGGAATCAAACTTCTCATATATTCAATGCTCTTTATATGAAAGTTTTTATTATATCCTTCTTGAAACTGACAAACTACTCCAAAAAGATATAAGTGAAGATCAATGAGTAGTTGAATAATTATGTAGTTGTGTGAAGACTGATAACCCACAAGTATAGGGGATCGCAACAGTTTTCGAGGGTAGAGTATTCAACCCAAATTTATTGATTCGACACAAGGGGAGCCAAAGAATATTCTCAAGTATTAGCAGTTGAGTTGTCAATTCAACCACACCTGGATAACTTAGTATCTGCAACAAAGTATTTAGTAGCAAAGTAGTATGATAGTAATGGTAATAGTGGCAAAAGTAGCGATAGCAGTTTTGTAGTGATTATAACAGTAGCAACGGTAAAGTAAATAAGCAAAGCACAATATGTGAAAAGCTCGTAGGCATTGGATCAGTGATGGATAATTATGTCGGATGCGATTCCTCATGTAATAGTTATAACATAGGGTGACACAGAACTAGCTCCAATTCATCAATGTAATGTAGGCATGTATTCTGAATATAGTCATACGTGCTTATGGAAAAGAACTTGCATGACATCTTTCGTCCTACCCTCCCATTGCAGCGGGGTCCTAATGGAAACTAAGGGATATTAAGGCCTCCTTTTAATAGAGAACCGGACCAAAGCATGAACACATAGTGAATACATGAACTCCTCAAACTACGGTCATCACCGAGAAGTATCCCGATTATTGTCACTTCGGGGTTGTCGGATCATAACACATAATAGGTGACTATAGACTTGCAAGATAGGATCAAGAACTCACATAGATTCATGAAAACATAATAGGTTCAGATCTGAAATCATGGCACTTGGGCCCTAGTGACAAGCATTAAGCATAACAAAGTCATAGCAACATCAATCTCAGAACATAGTGGATACTAGGAATCAAACCCTAACAAAACTAACTTGATTACATGGTAAATCTCATCCAACCCATCACCATCCAGCAAGCCTACGATGGAATTACTCACGCACGGCGGTGAGCATCATGAAATTGGTGATGAAGGATGGTTGATGATGACAACGGCGACGAATCCCCCTCTCCATAGCCCCGAACGGACTCCAGATCAGCCCTCCCGAGAGAGATTAGGGCTTGGCGGCGGATCCGTATCGTAAAACGTGATGAAACTTTCTCTCTGATTTTTTTCTCCACGAAAGCAAATATATAGAGTTGGAGTTGAGGTCGGTGGACGTCCAAGGGGACCATGAGGCAGGGGGCGCGCCCAGGGGGAGGGGGCGCGCCCCCCACCCTCGTGGACAGGGTGTGAGCCCCCTGGCCTTGATTCTTTCACCAGTATTTTTTATATTTTCCAAAAGTAATCTCCGTGGATTTTCAGGTCATTCCGAGAACTTTTGTTTCTGCACAAAAATAACACCATGGCAGTTCTACTGAAAACAACGTCAGTCCGGGTTAGTTTCATTCAAATCATGCAAGTTAGAGTCCAAAACAAGGGCAAAAGTGTTTGTAAAAGTAGATACATTGGAGACCTATCAACTATTCCAAGCTTAAACCTTTGCTTGTCCTCAAGCAATTCAGTTGACAAACTGAAAGTGATAAAGAAAAACTTTTACAAAATCTGTTTGCTCTTGTTGTTGTAAATATGTAAAGCCAGCATTCAAGTTTTCAGCAAAGATTATGAACTAACCATATTCACAATAAGACTTAGGTCTCATGTTTACTCATATCAATGGCATAATCAACTAGCGAGCAATAATAATAAAACTCGGATGACAACACTTTCTCAGAACAATCATAATATGATATAACAAGATGGTATCTTGCTAGCCCTTTCTGAGACCGCAAAACATAAATGCAGAGCACCTTTAAAGATCAAGGACTGACTAAACATTGTAATTCATGGTAAAAGAGATCCAGTCAAGTCGAACCCAATATAAACTAATAGTCATGCATGCAAACGATAGAGGTGCTCTCCAGCGGGTGCTTTTTAATAAGAGGGTGATGACTCAACATAAAAGTAAATAGATAGGCCCTTCGCAGGGGGAAGCGGGGATTTGTAGAGGTGCCACCGCTCGATTTTAAATTAGAGATGAATAAAATTTTGAGCGGTATACTTTTAGTATCAACGCAACAACTATGATATCTCGATATCTTCCATGCTACATACATTATAGGCGGTTCCCAAACAGAATGGTAAAGTTTATACTCCCCCACCAACAACAAGCATCAATCCATGGCTTGCTCGAAACAACGAGTGCCTCCAACTAGCAACATCCCTAGGGGAGTTCTGTTTAATTATTTTGAATTGCTTTGATCTTTTTGATCATGGGACTGGCATCCCGGTTACCAGGCATTTTCTCGTGAATGAGGAGCGGAGTCCACTCCCCTTTTGAATAACCCACCTAGCATGGAAGATACAGACAACCCTAGTTGAAACATGAGCTGCTCGAGCATACAAAACATAATTTCATTTGAAGGTTTGGAGTTTGGCAGATACAAATTTACTTGGAACGGCAGGTAAATACCGCATATAGGAAGGTATGGTGGACTCATATGGAATAACTTTGGGGTTTATGGAGTTTGGATGCACAAGTAGTATTCCCGCTTAGCACAGGTGAAGGCTAGCAAAAGACTGGGAAGCGACCAACTGAGAGAGCGACAACAGTCATGAACATGCATTAAAATCAATAAACACTGAGTGCAAGCATGAGTAGGATAAAATCCACCATGAACATAAATATCGTGAAGCCTATTGAGGGAGTCCTGGACTAGGGGGTGTCCGGACAGCCGGACTATCATCGTCCGCCGGACTCCAAGACTACGAAGATACAAGATTGAAGACTCCGTCCCGTGTCCGGATGGGACTTTCCTTGGCGTGGAAGGCAAGCTTGGAAGTACGGATATGTAGATCTCCTACCATTGTAACCGACTCTGTGTAACCCTAGCCTCCTCCGGTGTCTATATAAACCGGAGGGCTTCAGTCCATAGGACAACATACATTACAACAATCATACCATAGGCTAGCTTTAGGGTTTAGCCTCCTTGATCTCGTGGTAGATCCACTCTTGTACTACCCATATCATCAATATTAATCAAGCAGGATGTAGGGTTTTACCTCCATCGAGAGGGCCCGAACCTGGGTAAAACATCGTGTCCCTCGTCTCCTGTTACCATCCGCCTAGACGCACAGTTCGGGACCCCCTACCCGAGATCCGCCGGTTTTGACACCGACATTGGTGCTTTCATTGAGAGTTCCTCTGTGTCGTCACCGATAGGAAGGATGCCTCCACCCGTCTTCAAGGACGGTGTTTTCGCCGAAGGGGCCTTGGCCGCCGGCCAAACTATCCGGCTAGGTGGTTTTCTTATGACCGCCTGTCCGGCCACCGCTTCGACAATGACTTCTCAAGTCGTCAGAAGCAACCTTCACGTCAGCTCGAAAGCTGCCGAACAGTTGGATCCAATAGAGCTCTCGTCTGTTAACGAGCTCTTGGATCGCATCGCTGCTCTGGGAGTCGCTACCGACTACAATCAGATTGGGCTTAAAACCTATCTGAGAGAGATTAACTCTCCCCAGGCCACCCACCACATCGCCGTGGTAGAGCAGCAATACGGCAACTCTTCGCCTATATTGAAAACTAATTACGTCCGGATTCCCGAACCCTCCATGCCGGATTTCCGCGGAGGGACGGACTTCGATCGAGCATTGGGCTTAAAACCATGCATCGCTCCGGACTCGCTGGGTTGGGTCCAGCAACCCAAGCTTCCGAATTCGGAAACTCCTCGGCCTTTAAGCCCCAAGATGGGCAGGGATCCGGATTTTAGTCCACCCGCCCGCCCAGACATATGTGATCTATCTCTAATACGGCAAGAGCCCGCTGAAATAGTACATCACTACTGGGCCAGATTCCTCCTGGTTATGGACAGGATAAAGGACTGCCGAGAGGAAAACGCAATCTCAATCTTCTACAATAATTGCACGGACAAGGGAATATTGAACGCCATCGATCGTCGTAAAATTACACGCTTCACCGATCTGGCGTCCATAGTATGAAAGTACTGTGCGATGGAGAGTTTCTAGAAAACCGAAAACCAATTTTGGGATAATCCGGCCTCGACCCCAGTCCGCAACAAAAGGGTGCCTCACACTCAGGCCCCAGATGCAAAAACGAAAAAGCAAAAAACCAATAAAGGGCACGGAACCGTACTGGAGGGATGGCTCAATGGACCCTGTAAGCTTCATAGTACAGAGGGAGCCGTCCCAACACATAGCCTTCGAGCATGTTGGATATTACGGCAGGTGGCCAAAAGTGGCGAGGAGCTTCTAGCCCCGAGAATCCACTCCAACAATACCAGTACGGTATCGACAGTCTTCGAGACCTTCGCATCAAACAATATGCGAAACTAACAATCCGCGGGCTCGCCGAAGTCTACCAAGTAGCAACAGCAAATCCATGGAGCAACACAGCTATTACCTTCAACGCCAATGACGAGCCTAAGTTCCGAACAGCCAGAGCACCAGCCGCACTGGTGCTTAGTCCCATAGTGGACGGCTTTCGACTGACTAAAGTCCTCATGGATGGCGGCAGCGGATTAAACCTCATTTACGAGGAAACTCTGAGAAAAATGGAAATTGATTGGAGCCGTATTGAGCGAAGCAGCACAACCTTCAGATGAATAATCCCTAGCCGGGAAGCGCGCTGCATCGGAAAAATCACACTCGATGTGGTGTTCGGCTCGCCGGACAATTACAGATCCGAAGAAGTCACGTTCCAAGTGGCCCCGTTCAACAGCGGATACCATGCTATATTAGGACGAGAGGCATTCACAATTTTTCAAGCAGTACCCCATTACGGGTACATGAAGCTCAAAATGCCTGGGCCCGGCGGAATAATCACTCTCGCTAGTAATCTGGACATAGCACTCCGCGCCGAGAACAAGACAGCCGCACTAGCCCTGGAGGCGCTATCCGAAGCCTTAGCAGCAGAAGAACTCACCGCGCTGCGCTCTACGGTGAACAGGGACGATGTGATACTCGATAAAAGATCCAAGTCCACCTCTTTCAAACCAGCAGATGAAATAATAAAATTCCAGGTCCAGCCGACGGACCCAACAAAGACGGCCTCCATCGGGGCACAATTGAACCCCGAAGTAGACGCCGCACTACGCGAATTCCTTCGGGAAAATTGGGACATTTTCGCCTGGCATCCTTCTGATATGCCCGGAATCCCACGCAGGTTGGCAGAACACAGCCTAAACATCCTAAAAGGGTTTAAGCCAGTCAAACAGGCTCTTCGACGATTTTCCGAACCCAAAAGACAGGCAATGGGAGAAGAGCTAGCGAAGCTATTGGAAGCCGGATTCATCAGAGATATCCAACATCCGGATTGGCTAGCAAATCTGGTAATGGTACCAAAGAAGGACAAATCCTGGCGCCTTTCTGTCGATTTTAAAGACCTCAATAAGGCTTGCCCAAAGGATCCCTTCCCTCTCCCCCGCATCGACCAAATTATCGATGCTACTGCAGGGCATGATTCATTGTGCTTCCTCGACGCATACTCTGGCTACCATCTAATCAAGATGGTAGAAGCAGACCAAGCCGCAATGGCATTCATCACTCCTTACAGACCATTCTGCTTCAACACGATGCCCTTCGGACTTAAAAACGCCGGGGCAACATATCAGCGCATGATTCAAACATGCCTGGCTACCCAGATCGGCAAAACAGTCGAGGCATACGTAGACGACGTAGTCGTCAAAACAAAACACGTCGAAACTCTAGTAGACGATTTGAGGCTCACGTTCGACAACCTCAGAGCATACGACATCAAGCTGAACCCGGAAAAATGTGTTTTCGGCGTACCAGCCGAAAAGCTGCTGGGCTTCATTGTATCCGGTAGAGGAATCGAAGCAAACCCATCTAAAATCTGAGCTCTGTCATAGTTGGACATTCCAAAAGACCTCAAACAAATACAAAAATTAATAGGATGCATGGCAGCTCTAAGCCGCTTTATCTCCCGTCTAGGAGAAAAGGCGTTGCCCCTCTATCGCCTCCTCAGGCGCACCGAACACTTCGAGTAGACGGATGCTGCCACTGCCGGACTCGACGAAATAAAGGCCATATTGGCAACAAATCCGGTCCTGGCTGCGCCCAATCTGGGCGAACCAATGTTGTTATACATCGCAGCAACGCATCAAGTTGTAAGCGCGGTACTCGTCGTCGAACGAGAGACAGAAGGGCACAAATTCCCTCTTCAAAAACCAGTGTATTATGTATCCACTATGTTAACCCCCTGCAAGTCCCGTTACCCGCACTATCAGAAGATAGCATATGCGGTATTCATGGCGTCCCGGAAGCTCCGACACTACTTTCAAGAGTGTTCGATAACAGTGGCCTCTGAAGTACCACTCAATGACATTATAAATAACCGTGACGCAACGGGCAGGATTGCAAAATGGGCCATTGATCTCTTACCATTCGACATAACTTACAAACCTCGGCGAGCTATAAAGTCACAAGTTTTAGCTGACTTTGTCGCCGAATGGACCGAAGCTGAACTCCCTAAAGAGTACGGCGCATACTCCAATTGGACTATGCATTTCGACGGCTCTAAAATGTTGGCCGGACTAGGGGCTGGCGTCGTACTGACGTCCCCAACCGGAGACACAGTCCAGTATGTACTTCAAATAATGTACACGGACTCCAACAACGCAGCCGAATACGAGGCCCTGTTACATGGTCTCCGGATGGCAGTCTCCATGGGCATTCAACGCCTAGAGGTGCGCGGGGATTCAAACCTTGCAATATCCCAAATAAACGGAGACTTTGACACCAAGGATCCAAAAATGGCAGCATATCGCAACGCTGTCCTAAAAATGTCAGCTCGGTTTGAAGGACTCGAATTCCATCACATAGCCCGAGATAATAACCAAGCGGCCGACGTATTGGCACGCATCAGTGCGAAACGTGATGCTGTCCCTCCAAATATCTTCCTCGAACAGCTCTTCAAGCCATCCGTACTATGGGAAGAGGAGCCCGGAAGTGACAAACCGGAAAAAACCGCGCCAATCGGTGATTCAGCCGATGAGATAACAACTTGAGCCCACGTCATAATGGCAGTAATCGCCCCATGGACAGAACCATTCCTAGCCTACTTGCTTAGGCAGGAACTTCCCGAAGACCAAAATGAGGCCCGCTGCATAGTCCGGCGATCGAAAGCCTACAAGGTCCATGAGGGAGAACTTTATAAGAAAAGTACAACCGGAGTCCTTCAAAGGTGTATCTCCGAAGACGAAGGACGAAACCTCCTGGCTGAAATTCATGCCGGATTAGGCGGACACCACGCAGCAGCCCGGGCCCTTGTAGGAAAGGCATTCCGTACAGGATTTTATTTGCCGACGGCCCGGGCAGATGCCCAGGACTTAGTCCAGAAATGTGTTGGTTGTCAGCTCTTCGCTAATCAGAGCCACATGCCGCCCACCGCCCTCAAAACCATACCCATTACCTGGCCGTTCGCGGTCTGGGGGCTTGATATGGTTGGACCCCTTAAAGGGGGAACCCACAAGCAAAGATACCTATTGGTCATGGTGGATAAATTCACCAAATGGATAGAGGCCAAACCGGTCAAAACGGCAGAGTCCGGACCAGTGATAGACTTTATATCCGGGGTAGTACACCGCTATGGAGTCCCCCACAGCATCATCACCGACAACGGCACGAACTTCACAGCCGATGAGGTTAAGTCATGGTGCAAAAATATGGGCATCAAGCTCGACTACGCTTCTGTCTATCACCCTCAAACCAACGGTCAAGTGGAACGAGCAAATGGTCTAATAATGAGCGGCATTAAACCCAGACTAGTGCGGTCACTTACTAAATCTGACACGCACTGGGTCGAGGAGCTTGACTCCGTACTCTGGGGGCTGTGGACAACGCCTAACCGCACTACCGGATTTACACCATTCTTTATGGTCTACGGCGCAGAGGCAGTCTTGCCCTGCGACATTATTCATGACTCACCTCGAGTGCGCATGTACGAAGAAAGAGAGGCCGAGCTGGATCGGCAGGACAGCTTGGACACATTGGAGGGAGAACGTGACGTCGCCAAGGCTCGTTCCACATTCTATCAGCAGCAGGCCCGAAGATATCAAAGCAGAGAAGTACGGGCCAAGACTTACAACGTCGGTGAACTAGTTCTACGACTGCCGGACAAGAAAAAGGACAAGCTCAAGCCCAAATGGGAGGGCCCCTTCATTATCGATCAAGTCCTGACCGGCAGGGCGTACCGTCTACGAAATGCATCGGATAACCGACTCGAGCCGAACCCATGGAACGCAGCCCGCCTCCGAAGTTTCTATGCCTAGCGCCGGACTAAGAGTTCGTCCCCTTCCTCCGTCCAAATTTTTTCACTTCGGCTGTCTTTTGTTTCTCTCTTCATAACCTTTTTTACTAAAAAGCCCCTAAGGGCCTACTTTCGCATTGTTCACATACATTTGATGGGCCATCCGCACTCATCATACTTGGGGGCTTCTTTTACAGAAGCTCAAATTATAAGGGTTTTATGCCCAGCACATGTGTCAAGCTTCCACATGTACCTTTTGCTCACCATTATACGCATCGATATGACTTAAGTTTTGGCCAAGCTGGGTTGCCTGGCTCCTGTGCTTACCCCTACGTTCCCGATTGTTCAGCTAGGAGGTAAAGGGAGCACCTCTGCGATTGTTACTGCCGGGTCAGCCGGATGTGTACCTCAGACTGGGTGAAGCCGAAAGCTAGCATTCTTAAGGGAATATTCGGTCGGT
Source organism: Triticum aestivum (assembly GCF_018294505.1). Taxonomy (NCBI): domain Eukaryota; kingdom Viridiplantae; phylum Streptophyta; class Magnoliopsida; order Poales; family Poaceae; genus Triticum; species Triticum aestivum. The sequence continues at coordinate 219,207,314 of NC_057813.1, read as the reverse complement.
GACCTAAAAGATGACTTTTTACCTAGTCATTTATTCGCCCCCAGATGTTTTTCCTGCTTTTTTCGCAGTCCGGACATGCACTTTAGGGCATGCCTCCCAGGGAAAGGAACCCTTAACGGAACTATTCTCTCTGGAAGATGTTTCTTACTAACCATGTAATATAACATAACTAGTTGGGCACTTGTCTGATAAAGCACTAATGACCCCTACGCCTGGTCTCCATGCATACCCCGGTTGTTTTTAACCAAAAAGGTATTCGGACACACTCCGGACTCTAGGGTCCCGAGGTTGAAGCGAAAAGGTCGGCAAAGACAAACGATCTACAATCCGGCTAGAAGGCATTTCATATGTCACTTTAAAGGAAAACATACATCATCAAAATTACTGATTGTATTCCTCCTCAATCCCGTCTAACAGGCTGTCTAACTTACAGTCCCGTTGGGAAAATTTAGCAGCCAACTCTACTTGGCTGTACACTAAACTCACAGGGATCTCCTTCCCGTCGGGCCCCACCGGTCCAACTTCGGCCATGTGGTTGGGATCCGCCTTCTTGTAACGCGTCTTCACCATGGCCCAAGCCTCCCTGGCACCTTGACGCCAAGCCGAAATCTTCCACAAACGGAAGCGCTGCCGCACTCCCTGAAGCTTCTCCGCAAGCTCCCCAAGGCCCTCGGGTAGGGAGAGGGCTGGCCATAAAGCCTGGACGACGCCGCTCATTGCCTGCCGAACTCGTTCGAGCAGTTGCAACAGCTCGGGAAGTTGATCACCCGTTGATATGGGCATCTCCTCCGCAGGGCGACCTGTGAGTATACCTACAAGACATACTATGTCAATTTACTTCCTCGCCGAACTCTTCTTTTCAAAAGAGTCCGCTCAAGCACTTACTATAAATGCCGCGACGAAGCCGCTGATTCTCCTTAATGGAGCTGGACAGCCCGGCTTGAGCGCCTTTCAGCTCTTCTCCGAGCTTGGCGTTGGCATCTTGGAGCTGGTTCCTTTCTTGCTGCACCCTATTCAGCACTCTCTCGCCGGCCTTTAGCTGGCGTAGTAATTCTTGCCTGTCCGGATCTTGTCCGGCGGCACCTGCAATGTCACTATTAGACTTGCGCGCACGCCGCACAGCGCTTATATTTCTTAATAAAAATGTGTTACCAGGAGGGGTCTCTGCGTCTCCTCCTGCGGCAGCAAGCGCGGCCTCAAGTTGGGCCTTGCATTCTTGCAGCTCCTGAGACAGCTGGGCATTCTTCTCGGTAAGAGCCTATGTTTCAAATGATCCTTAAATCAGTTAACATAACTACTTTAAGTCCCGGGGGCTACTGGTATATATAACCATTAAAATCCCCTTACCCGTATGTCTTTCACATACTGCTCTGTGGCTCTGGTAAAACCATCTTGAGCGGCACGGAGGTGCGCGTCCCCTGCGTTAAAGGCGTCCAATGCCTCAGGGGAGAAGCACCCTTCTCGAAATACTGTCCGGCGGCGCCTATGGTTCATGGCGCTCTCCACCTCAGACTTGGTGGAAGATAGTCTGTCGGTGTCCTCCGTTGGAGAAGGATCCGGCCCGCGTCTTGCACTTGCCTCCCCCTCCAGGCCGGGCGCTGGAGCCTGGCCGGTGTGGGTTGGATCGGCAACTTCCGCGCCCGCAGTCCGGCGAGCACTTTTTCTCCTATAAAGATCATGAGCACTCAGACGCTTCCTAGGAACGTTGCTCTGAAAATTTAAACACGAATTATACCTTTGCGGTGACGTTTCAGTCCGCACCGCGCTCCTTTTCCGCCTGCTGGTCCGGACTGACCTTTGTTGGTCAGCCGCCGCGGGCTCGGCTTCCCGCCGTGAAGGCGCTTCCTGTAAAATGCCATCGTTCGCGAACGTTAGAAATGGGCAAGGAAGAGATAATGGTGTCCGGGCCTTGGTCACAGTCACCTGGGAAGCCGAATACAGTCCGGGGTAGTCCGCTGTAATGGCGACCAAAGCATTATCCATGCTGAGCTGGTGAAATACCCCGTCGATCAGCTCCACCTTGATGTCCGGATCCTCTTCGGAGGCTAGATCCAGGGATCTTTCTGGATCCTCGGGTTGCGGAGCAGGACTTACCAAGTCCTTCATAGTCCGGCATAGATCCTGCGTCGAAGACATAATGTAAGAAGCCTAAACTTCGAAAGCATGGGTTGAGCCCTTAAAAGTGTTCGCTTACCCATCCTCTAGGGTTGTTCATGGAAAACCCATTCAAAGGGTTCGTTCGAAGGAAGTCCTCCTTCTCCCCCTTGTACAGGTTGGACAGGATCTCCACCAGATCCTCGGTCGAATCCGGCCCATCGCGGCCATGACGGGTGGCATCGTCTTCCCCATTGAAATCCCACATTGGGTGGCCTCTGTATTGCAATGGATGTACCCCCCGCATGATGCATGTCGCCATGACTCCAATCATGGTCAACCCGGAATGGGCCAGTAATCTTATTCGGCCCATCAAGTAATGGACGCTCCTGTCTTCCTCCAATCGGGGGCTCCGCGGGCGCCAGCTGAGGCGCTTCTTCAGAGGAGCACCACTAAACTCCGGGAGGCTAATCCGGACTGGGTCCGGCAGCGGAGCGTCTCCTATATAAAACCACTCTAAAGGCCAGTCTTCGGACGCCTTCTTGGGAGTACTGGATGGGTATCCGGTCCCGACGATGCGCCATATTTCGGCGCCGCCCACTTGATATATGGACCCCTCGTAAGAATGGGGTACGAGGCAGAACAGCCTCTTCCACAATGCAAAATGGGTCTCAATGCCCAGGAATAGCTCGCAAAGAGCTACGTATCCCGCGATATGCAAGACAGAAGCGGGTGCGAGGTGGTGGAGCTGGAGTCCGTAGAACTCCAGGAGCCCGTGGAGGAACGGATGTATTGGGAATCCGAGTCCCCTTATCAGATAAGGAACGAAGCATACCCGCTCCCCCTTATTGAGGCTTGGGGTAGCCTCCGCTTGCCTCCCACCTTGATAAGTAACTAGCCCGGCTTGAACCGGGACCATGAAGGCCGGAGGGAGATATCCCCCCGCTTGGAGCTTCACTAGCTCGTTGTGCGGAACAGAGCACCTCCTCCAATCCCCTGGCGGTGGGCTGGGAACGCGAGAAGAGGAGCCGCGTCGACGGTCCATGATGGAATGGATTTTTAGGTCAAAGGCGCTCGGATGAAGTATTCGCGGGAGGAAGATGGTGTGGTTTGGATCTGGATTCTTGCCTCTTTTGTAGGCGGACGACTCGCACGACTAGGGGGTGAAACGTAAAAGACACCCTGGCTTTTCGCATTCGTGCGACGCGTGGAAAAAGGATATTATTGGACGTAGAAGCCGAGGAACACAGTATTTATGATGAGGCCGGACACTGTTCGGCAGGTACATGGAACTTGAAGGGAGAACCCGCCTTGCAACGTCGAAGACTATGTACGCGCTGGACTTATCGTCATTGAAGCCTGGTTCTGGGGCTACTGAGGGAGTCCTGGACTAGGGGGTGTCCGGACAGCCGGACTATCATCGTCCGCCGGACTCCAAGACTATGAAGATACAAGATTGAAGACTCCGTCCCGTGTCCGGATGGGACTTTCCTTGGCGTGTAAGGCAAGCTTGGCAGTACGGATATGTAGATCTCCTACCATTGTAACCGACTCTATGTAACCCTAGCCTCCTCCGGTGTCTATATAAACCGGAGGGCTTCAGTCCATAGGACAACATACATTACAACAATCATACCATAGGCTAGCTTTAGGGTTTAGCCTCCTTGATCTCGTGGTAGATCCACTCTTGTACTACCCATATCATCAATATTAATCAAGCATGACATAGGGTTTTACCTCCATCGAGAGGGCCCGAACCTGGGTAAAACATCGTGTCCCTCGTCTCCTATTACCATCCGCCTAGACGCACAGTTCGGGACCCCCTACCCGAGATCCGCCGGTTTTGACACCGACAGCTATGTTGATTTGTTTTCGACTACATGCGTGAACATGTGCCAAGTCAAGTCCCTCGAATCATTCAAAGGAGGATACCACCCTATCATGCCACATCACAACCATTTTAATAGCATGTTGGCACGCAAGGTAATCCATTATAAACTCCTAGCTAATTAAGCATGGCATAAGCAACTATGATCTCTAATTGTCATTGCAAACATGTTTACTCGTAATAGGCTGAATCAGGAACGATGAACTCATCATATTTACAAAAACAAAAGAGGTCGAGTTCATACCAGCTTCTCTCATCTCAATCAGTCCATCATATATCGTCATTATTGCCTTTCACTTGCACGACCAAATGGTGTGTATAATAATAATAGTGCACGTGCATCGGACTATGCTGGAATCTGCAAGCATTCAATTCAAGGGAGAAGACAAAGTAATATGGGCTCTAAGTTAAATCAACAATCATGCATATAAGAGCCACTAAACATTTTTTATTAAGGTCTTCTTCTCTCGACCCCCAAAGGAAAGAAAAGAAATAAAACTATTCACACGGGAAAGCTCCCAACAAGCAAAGAAGAACGAGAAATATTTTTGGGTTTTCTTTTTAATTACTACTACAAGCATGGAAATTAAACTAACTAATTTTTTTGGTTTTTCTTAAGGTTTATCAAACACACAAGAAGAAAGCTAGAAAAAGAAATTAAACTAGCATGGATAATACAATGAAAAAGTATGAGCACCGACAACTAGAATAAGTGTGTGAACATGAATGTAATGTCGGTGAGAAATACGTACTCCCCCAAGCTTAGGCTTTTGGCCTAAGTTGGTCTATGGCCATGGATAGCCTGACTGATATCCAAAGTTATAACTAGGGTCGTACTGAGATGCAACAGCCATTGCCTCCTGAGCTGTGGCATGGTGATGAGCTGCCTCTGCTCTCCTGTCGTGTTCATTTGCCTCCTCCCTGGTGACAACATATCTTCGTTTTGCATGGTAATCAAAAAGGGAAGGAGCAGGGAGAGTAACATGGACAGTGCGACGTCTGTCAAAGATTAGTCAATACTGGAGGAATTGTTCATTCCTCACAAGAAAATGATGACCGACCATAGCGTCATAATCTAAATAAGCGGGAAGCAACTCCCTATCACCCTCACGTGGAGGTATACCAAGATAATTAGCAACACGGGTCGCATAAATCCCTCCAAATAAATCTCCAACTAAACCATTATTATGCAACCTACGTGCAACAATTTCCCCCAAGTTGTAATCTTTATTACCTAATACAGCACTCTTGAGAACACAAAGATCAGGGACACACATGTGACATGCTTCATCTTTACCGTTAATGCATCTACCAATGAAGAGAGCAAAATAATGTATAGCAGGAAAATGAATGCTCCCTATGGTACCTTGTGCTATATCTCTAGATTCTCCTACAGTGATACTAGCTAGAAAGTCTTTATATTCAGATTTATGGGGTTCATTAACATTACCCCACTGCGGGAGTTTGCAAGCAGTAGTAAAATCTTCTAGGTCCATGGTATATGATTGATCATAAATATCAAACAAGACATTTTGAGAATTATGCGAAGATGTAAATTTAAACCTTTTCACGAATGAATCAGTCAAATAGTAGTACTGAGGACACTTATCTTGCATGAAGTCCTCAAGATCGGCATTACGCACATATGCGTCAAATTCATCCTTGATGCCTGCATTGACCATAAATCCTTCTGACGGCCATTCACAAGACCGCACATCAGCTTCCCTTGGTGGTTCATCGTCTTGCTCACGCATTGCGCGCCTGGGTCCTTTCTTTGTTGAAGAACCACCTTGGTACATTTTCCTAAACATATTTCTTCCTTTGAAAAATTCTGAAATTTTTAGTAACTCAAAATAAAAGTGAATCAAACTCAATAAAACTGATAGCAACTACTCCTACAAGTGCCTAGAGCCTATATCATGCATTAGAATTACTTGGACCACATAAATTTGACATGCAAGCTCAAGAATAGGGTCACCTAGGCAGAAAACATTTGCAATGAATAAAGCACTAGAACAAAAACTAATTGGACCATTGGAGGAGTCACATACCAAGGAACAATCTCCCAAAGCAGTTTTGTGAATGGAGCTTTGAGCAAGGAGATCAAAAATCGCAGCAAAATGAGCTAGAACTTGTGCTTGAGCTGAATGGAGATTTTTTTTGGGAGGAAGATGGAGTGTGTGGGTGCAGGAATAAGTGGAGGGGGGCCATCGTGGGCCCATGAGGTAGGGGGTGCGCCCAGTCAGAGTGGGCGCGCCCTGGACCCTCGTGGCCAGGTGCTTGCCCCCCAGCTATGTTCTCAGTGCCTAAAATCCTCAAATATTCCATAAAAAATCATACTAAATTTGCAGGGCATTTGGAGAACTTTATTTTCGGGTATTTTTTTATTGCATGGATAATTCAGAAAACAGACAGATAATACTATTTTTGCTTTATTTATTCTAAATAACAGGAAGTAAAAAGAGGGTACAGAAGGTTGTGCCTTCTAGTTTCATCCATCTCATGATCATCAAAAGGAATCCACTAACAAGGTTGATCAAGTCTTGTTAAAAACTCATTCCGAATAACATGGAACTGGAGAAATTTCGAATAACACTAGGTTACCTCAACGGGGATATGAACATCCCCAATAATAAGAATATCATATTTTTTCTTGACAGTAGGAAGAGGAAATTCAAAACTTCCAATAATGATAGTTGGAACTTTTCCAATAGAATTGATGCTATGAACTTGAGGTTGTTTCCTCAGAAAGTGTACCGTATGCTCATTACCATTAACATGAAAAGTGACATTGCCTTTGTTGCAATCAATAACAGCCCCTGCAGTATTCAAAAAGGGTCTACCAAGGATAATTGACATACTATCGTCCTCGGGAATATCAAGAATAACAAAGTCCGTTAAGATAGTGACATTTGCAACCACAACAGGCACGTCCTCACAAATACCGACAGGTATAGCAGTTGATTTATCAGCCATTTGCAAAGATATTTCAGTAGGGGTCAACTTATTCAATTCAAGTCTACGATATAAAGAGAGAGGCATAACACTAACACCGGCTCCAAGATCACATAAAGCAGTTTTAACATAGTTTCTTTTAATGGAGCATGGTATAGTTGGTACTCCTGGATCTCCAAGTTTCTTGGTATTCCACCCTTAAAAGTATAATTAGCAAGCATGGTGGAAATTTCAGCTTCCGCTATCTTTCTTTTATTTGTAATGATATCCTTCATATATTTAGCATAAGGATTTACTTTAAGCATATCAGTTAAACACATACGTAAGAAGATAGGTCTAATCATTTCAGCAAAGCGCTCAAAATCCTCATCATCCTTTTTCTTGGATGGGTTAGGAGGAAAAGGCATGGGTTTCTGAACCCATGGTTCTCTTTCTTTACCGTGCTTCCTAGCAACAAAGTCTCTCTTATCATAACATTGATTCTTTGATTGTGGGTTATCAAGATCAACAACAGGTTCAATCTCTATATCATTATTATTGCTAGGTTGAGCATCAACATGAACATTATCATTAACATTATCACTAGGTTCATGTTCATCACCAGATTGTGTTTCAGCATCAGAAATAGAAATATCATTGGGATTCTCAGGTGTGTCTACAACAGGTTCACTAGAAGCATGCAAAGTCCTATCATCTTTCTTTTTCTTCTTTTGAGAAGGACTAGGTGCATCTACATTATTTCTCTGAGAATCTTGCTCAACTCTCTTAGGGTGGCCTTTAGGATACAAAGGTTCCTGAGTCATTCTACCAGTTCTAGTAGCCACTCTAACGGAAAAATCATGTTTATTATTTAATTCATCAAGCAAATCACTTTGAGCTTTAAGTACTTGCTCCACTTAAGTGGTAACCATAGAAGCATATTTGCTAATGAGTTTAAGTTCACCTTTAACTCTAGCCATATAATCACTCAAGCGTCCAATCATGTGAGCATTACTCTTTAATTCTCTACCAACATAAGCATTGAAACTTTCTTGTCTACCTATAACGTCATCAAATTCATCTAAACATTGGCTAGGAAATTTAGTAGACGGGATTTCAACTTTATCATATCTATAGAGAGAATTTACCCTTACTACCTGTGTCGGGTTATCAAGACAATGTGTTTCTTCAATAGGTGGTATATTAAGACCATGTATTTCTTCAATAGGAGGTAAATTCTTAACATCTTCAGCTTTAATACCTTTTTCTTTCATTGATTTCTTTGCCTCTTGCATATCTTCAGGACTGAGAAATAGAACTCCCCTTTTCTTCGGAGTTGGTTTAGGAATAGGGTCAGGAGTTGGCTCAATTTGCTCAGGAATTGGCTTAGGAAGAGTCCAATTATTTTCATTAGTCAACATATTATTCAATAGAAATTCATCTTGGTTGACTGTTCTTTCCCTGAAAACACAACCAGCACAACTATCCAAGTGGTCCTTGGAAGCATCAGTTAGTCCATTGTAAAAGATATCAAGTATTTAATTTTTCTTAAGAGGATGATCAGGCAAAGCATTAAGTAATCAGAGGAGCCTCCCCAAGATTGTGGGAGACTCTTTTCTTCAATTTGCACAAAATTATATATTTCCCTCAAGGCAACTTGTTTCTTATGAGCAGGGAAATATTTAGCAGAGAAGTAATAAATCATATCCTGGGGACTACGCACAAAACCAGGATCAAGAGAATTAAACCAAGTTTTAGCATCACCCTTTAATGAGAACGGAAATATCTTAAGGATATAATAATAGCGGGATTTCTCATCATTAGTGAACAGGGTGGCTATATCATTCAATTTAGTAAGATGTGCCACAACAGTTTCAGATTCATTGCCATAAAAAGGATCAGATTCAACCAAAGTAATTATCTCAGGATCAATAGAGAATTCATAATCCTTATCCGTAACAAAGATAGGTGAAGTAGCAAAAGCAGGGTCATATTTCATTCTAGCATTTAGAGATTGCTACTTCCATTTAGCTAATAACTTCTTAAGATCATATCTATCATTGCAAGCAAGAATAGCTCTAGCAGCTTCTTCATCCATAACATAACCCTCAGGAACAATAGGCAATTCATACTTAGGGGGAGAACCTTCATCATCACTATCTTCAATAATATCATCTTCAATAATTTCATTCTCTCTAACCCTAGCAAGTTGTTCATCTAGAAATTCACCTAATGGCAAAGTAGTATCAAGCATAGAAGTAGTTTCATCATAAGTATCATGCATAGCAAAAGTGGCATCATCAATAACATGCGACATATCAGAATTCATAGCAGTAGCAGGTTTAGGTGTCGCAAGCTTACTCAAAACGGAAGGAGAATCTAGTGCAGAGCTAGATGGCAGTTCCTTACCTCCCCTCGTAGTTGAGGGGAAAATCTTAGTTCTTTCGTCTTTCAAGTTCTTCATAGTGATCAGCAGATATAAATCCCAAGTGACTCAAAGAATAGAGCTATTCTCCCCGGCAACGGCGCCAAAAAATAGTCTTGATAACCCACAAGTATAGGGGATCGCAACAGTTTTCGAGGGTAGAGTATTCAACCCAAATTTATTGATTCGACACAAGGAGAGCCAAAGAATATTCTCAAGTATTAGTAGTTGAGTTTTCAATTCAACCACACCTGGATAACTTAGTATCTGCAACAAAGTATTTAGTAGCAAAGTAGTATGATAGTAATGGTAACAGTGGCAAAAGTAACGATAGCAGTTTTGTAGTGATTATAACAGTAGCAAGGTAAAGTAAATAAGCAAAGCACAATATGTGAAAAGCTCGTAGGCATTGGATCACTGATGGATAATTATGTCGGATGCGACTCCTCATGTAATAGTTATAACATAGGGTGACACAGAACTAGCTCCAATTCATCAATGTAATGTAGCTAGGCATGTATTCCGAATATAGTCATACGTGCTTATGGAAAAGAACTTGCATGACATCTTTTGTCCTACCCTCCCATGGCAGCGGGGTCCTAATGGAAACTAAGGGATATTAAGGCCTCCTTTTGATAGAGAACCGGACCAAAGCATTAACACATAGTGAATACATGAACTCCTCAAACTACGGTCATCACCAAGAAGTATCCCGATTATTGTCACTTCGGGGTTGTCGGATCATAACACATAATAGGTGACTATAGACTTGCAAGATAGGATCAAGAACTCACATATATTCATGAAAACATAATAGGATCAGATCTGAAATCATGGCACTCGGGCCCTAGTGACAAGCATTAAGCATAGCAAAGTCATCACAACATCAATCTCAGAACATAGTGGATACTAGGGATCAAACCCTAACAAAACTAACTTGATTACATGGTAAATCTCATCCAACCCAGCACCGTCCAGCAAGCCTACGATGGAATTACTCACGCACGGCGGTGAGCATAATGAAATTGGTGATGTAGGATGGTTGATGATGACGACGGCGACGAATCGCCCTCTCCGAAGCCCCGAACGGACTCCAAATCAGCCCTCCCGAGAGAGATTAGGGCTTGGCGGCGGCTCCGTATGGTAAAACGTGATGAAACTTTCTCTCTGATTTTTTCTCCGCGAAAGCAAATATATAGAGTTGGAGTTGAGGTCGGTGGACATCCAGGGGGCCCACGAGGCAGGGGGCGCGCCCCCCACCCTCATGGACAGGGTGTGGGCCCCCTGGCCTTGATTCTTTCGCCACTATTTTTTATATTTTCCAAAAGTAATCTCCGTGGATTTTCAGGTCATTCCGAGAAATTTTGTTTCTGCACAAAAATAACACCATGGCAGTTCTGCTGAAAACAGCATCAGTCCGGGTTAGTTTCATTCAAATCATGCAAGTTAGAGTCCAAAACAAGGGCAAAAGTGTTTGGAAAAGTAGATACGTTGGAGACGTATCAAAGACTCTCTCCCATAAATAAAATTTCAGATCTTAAGTACTTTATTCAAACAGCAAGCAAAAACAAAATAAAATGACATTCCAAGGATAGCACATATCATATGAAGAAGCAAAAACTTAGGTTCAACCAAAACTGACCGATCATTGTTGAAGAAGAAAGGTGGGATGCCAACCGCGGCATCCCCAAGCTTAGATGCTTGAGACTTCTTGAAATATTATTTTGGGATGCCTTGGGCATCCCCAGGCCTGAGCTCTTGTGTCTCCTTAATTCCTTTTATATCATGGTTTCCCTAAATCACCGACCATGAGGTGGTGAAGAAATTGCTAAGATCACTTGATTCCTCATTCGATACTCTTGCACTGATGATTCAAGAGCGAGTTGATTACAAGTCACTTGATCCCGCTGATATCCTCGAGAGGTTAAACACTCATGAGTTCCAGTTTGCTGAGAAGAGAGATCTCTATGGACCGAGCTACGGAAGATCACGTGCACTGAAGGCCAAGGCAGTCTCTGAGTCCGAAGCTGAAGATTTTGGTAGCAGCCCTGGTGATCCTGAAGAAGTGAGCCAGGAGCTAGCAATGCTCGTGAGGAAATTCCAGAAGTTCTCTCGCCCTGGTCCTTTTGGAAAGTCTTCAAGAAATTATGATTCCTTGTCTCGTGACTACAAAAAGAGAACTCGTCACAAATGCAAGAAACCTGGTCACTACATGTCTGCTTGTCCTCTGTGGGAAAAGGAATCAAAGAAGAAGAAGTACAAAGATGATGATTCTGATGACTCAAGAAGAATAAGAAATCTTCAAAGTCTTCATCATCAAAATCTTCAAAGTCTTCATCTCACAAGAAGAGCAGTTCCAAGAAGGCACGGGCATTCATTGGCAAGGAAATGGACTCTGAAGCGGAATCTGAGGATAATGTGGAAGAGGAGGAATCTGAGGAATCAGACTCTGGTGTGACGAGCCTAGCCCTCGCTACTGCTTATGTCAGCAAGTCCATCTTCAACACTGAAGAAAATGACCTCCCCAACTCTGCTGACAAGAGCGTCGATGACTATGCTCCCACCTACTGCTTCATGGCAAAAGGTGCCAAGGTACTCAAACATTCCCCCTCTGACTCTAGTGAGGATGAATCTGATGACAATCTCAAGCCTAGCTATTCCAAACTTGCTAAAATTGCTGTTAAACAACAGAAGGCTTTAGAAAAGATACAAAATCTACTAGACAGAAGCGATGACATGTTGGGTGAGGAACTGAATCGAACCAAGACTCTAACAGATAATCTTCAGAGACTTAAAACTCGGTTTGACAACCTTCAAAATCATCATAACACTCTCTTAACTGATCATGAGAAGCTTTCTTATGAATTTCTCAGAGAAAGCAAGATCTTGAGAAGTTAAAAGTGAGTTATGAAGATCTTCAGAAGGAAAACGATTCATTGCTTGCTAAACAGATCGGTTCTGCTCAGGAAGAATTTATTCCATCATGTGTGAAATGCATTGAGAGCAAATCTGCTAATTCATCACTTGAATGTTCAAATGCTTCTATTACTGCAAATTCTTCAACTATCTCTATGGTCTCAAAGTCCTCATCTGAGGATACCACAAGTATCACTAATGATAATGCAGGGTTGAAGGAATTGTATGTGACATGCATTTACAAAAGCCTCAAAGGGCATCAGACTCTATGTGATGTGCTCAAAAAGCAGATCTTGAACAGAAACCCTAGGAAAGAGGGTATTGCCTTTGAGACGAAACTCAATGCTGATGGGACCTACTGGAAACCTGAGCAGTATCCCAAAACCTCATGGGTTGCTGCTAAAGGACCTCTTGTAGATCCATGCACTTTATCTGGCTTTACTTGTGATTCTTCCTATTCCTCTGTTGAGTCATTTGACTCCAACTATAAATTGTTCAAGAATAAGAATGGTGAAGTATTTGCTCGATATGTTGGAACTAACTACAAGAACGGCCCCCCTATGAAGAAAATCTGGGTTCCCAAAAGGTACCTTGAAAATCTTCAGGTGAATGTCATCATGACACCACCTATATATGAAGAATAGGAACGCCAGATCAAATGATTCATATGGACCCAATTTTTCACATGGATCAAAATCCTCATATGAACATCATCATGCTAACACTTCTATTTCGCAGGGAAAGTCTAAAAGCCATGAATATGTGCATTATTCTTCAAACCGTTATGTTCATAAGTCCTTGAAGAATTTCTCTGTTTATTCATATGCTTATCCTAACCACTCTTCTGTGAAACGAAGTGCACTGGCTTCAATGCCATCTTTTTCTTATGGAGCTCACAGAATGATGAATTCTTTGCCACCCCTCCAGATGTGGGTGGTGAATAAAAAGAACTAATCTCTTATGCAGGGTCAGGTCTCCAGACGAGCTTGATCATTTGAAGAATTTGTTGGAGACCTGAATGTGCTTCAATGGATGCAAGCTAATCATGAAGAAATGAATTACTCATTTCTCAAGTCCTCATATTACTATATCTATTACTGTTGATGAAATAGATATCATATTCTTCATTGATGAAGTATATGGGTTCGTAAGTTGCACTAATTCATCTGCAGGATGAACAACCTAAAGCTACTGAGTGGGTCCTCGACAGTGGATGCACAAACCACATGACCGGTGACAGGAACTTGTTGATGGACACTGATTTGTCACCATCTCATCTGAAGCATATCACCTACGCTGACAAAGGCAAAAGCAAGTTATTGGGTCTAGGTAAGGTTGCGATCTCAAAGGATAGACACATGGACAAAGTCATGCTTGTTGAGTCCTTAGGATTCAACCTCATGTCTGTCTCAATGCTTTGTGATCTTGATATGGTTGTCATCTTTGGCAAATATTGTTGCATTGTGCTGATGGAATCTGACAATTCCAAAGTCTTCGAAGGCTTTAGCAAAGGAGACTTGTATATTGTTTATTTCTCTGCAGGACCACAGCCTGCCACATGTCTACTTGCCAAAGCTTCAGAATGCTGGCTATGGCATCGACGACTTGGTCATGCTGGGATGAGGAACTTGTATACACTCGCGAAGAAGAAGCATGGCATTGGCATCCAGAGTGTTAAATTCCTCAAAGATCATCTTTGTGGGGCTTGTGAGGCTGGAAAAATCACCAGAGCCAAGCATCCCTCAAACACAATCATGACCACTTCTCGTCCCTTTGAATTACTTCATATGGATCTCTTCGGCCCTACTTATTATGCCACATTCTCTAGTTCTTCATCATTATATGGCTATGTCATAGGTGATGACTATTCTCGTTACACATGGGTGCATATCATCACTTACAAAAATGAAGTGCAGGAAGTCTTCAGGCGATTTTCCTCAAGAGCGTCTACTAAGTTCGGTGTGAAGATCAAGCATATCATGAGTGATAATGGAACTGAGTTCAAGAACATTGGTCTCGATGAATATCTTGATATACTTGGTATTACTCATGAGTTATCTGCTCCTTATACTCCTCACCAAAATGGCGTCGTGGAGCACAAGAACAGAACTCTTGTTGAGATGGCTCGCACCATGCTTGATGAATACAAGACACCTTAGCGCTTTTGGCATGTAGCCATTGACACTGCATGCCACATCATCAGCAGGGTATATCTTCACAAATTCAAAAAGACCTCATATGAACTCCTCACTGACAAGAAACCCAATGTAAGTTATTTCAAAGTCTTCGGTGCTAACTGCTGGATTAGAGATCCTCACCATCACTCTAAATTTGCACTGAAAGCACATGAGGGTTTTATGCTTGGTTACGGAAAGGACTCGCACACTTACAGGGTCTTCAACATCAATCATCACAAGATTGTTGAAATGATAGATGTGCGGTTCGATGAAACTAATGGCTCGCAAAGAGAGCACCTACCTCCTGTGCTAGATGAAATGTCACCTGAGGAATCCATCAAGTTCAAAGCTACTGAGGACATCATCCCTACCGAAGAATCTGCTAAAGAAGTCATTCCGGATCGTGAAGAAAATCACACTGGTGCTGCTGAAGAAATTGGTCCTGAAGAAATTGTTGGGCCTAAGCAAAGTTGTCAACCCGCACATCCTCGCATTGCAAACGAAGTGCAGATCGAGAAGATCATCAATGACATTAACGCACCAGGTCCTCTCACGCGCTCAAAAGCTTCACACTTATCTAACTTTTGTGGGCATTTTGCATTTGTCTCTATCACAGAGCCCACTAAAGTTGATGAAGCATTCATGGAATCTGAGTGGATTCAAGCCATGCAAGATGAATTGCATCAATTCAAGCTCAACAATGTGTGGGAACTTGTCAAGCGACCAGACCCATGCAAGCACAACATCATCAGTACCAAATGGATCTACCGCAACAAACAGGATGAAAATGGCCTTGTGGTGAGGAATAAGGCTTGTCTTGTAGCTCAAGGCTACACACATGTTGAAGGAATTGATTTCGATGAAACTTTTGCACCTGTTGCTAGACTTGAGGCTATTCGCATATTGCTTGCTTATGCTAACCATCATAATATCATCTTACATCAAATGGATGTGAAAATTGCATTCCTCAATGGTAAGCTTGAGGAAGAAGTATATGTTGCTCAACCACCAGGTTTTGAGGATCCAAAATTTCCAGATCACGTCTACAGACTCAACAAGGCCCTCTATGGCCTCAAGCAAGCACCTCGGGCGTGGTATGACACACTGAAGGAATTCCTCATGAAGAAAGGCTTCAAACCCGGTTCACTTGACCCAACTCTTTTCACCAAAGCATACGATGATGAATTATTCGTGTGCCAAATATATGTTGATGATATTATCTTTGGCTGTACTAATCAACATTACAGTGACAAATTTGCCTATATGATCAGTGAAGAATATCAAATGTCTATGATGGGAGAATTGAAACTCTTCTTAGGTCTCCAAATTCGTCAACAATACAATGGCATATTCATATCTCAGGAGAAATGCCTCAAGGATGTGTTGAGGAAATTCGGCATGCAAGATTGCAAAGGCGTCAAAATCCCTATGCCCACTAATGGCCATCTATGCACTGATGAAAATGGTAAAGACTTCGATCAAAAGGTATACCGCTCCATGATTGGCTCCTTATTGTACCTATGTGCATCTAGGCCGGATATTATGCTTAGTGTTTGCATGTGTGCCCGATTTCAAGCTACACCGAAGGAATCACACCATAAGGCTGTGAAGCATATTCTTCGATATCTAGCTCACACACCAACACATGGATTATGGTATCCCAAGGGCTCTTCCTTTGATCTCATTGGATATTCAGACTCTGACTATGCTGGTGATCGGGTGGACCGCAAGTCAACGTCAGGCACATGTCATTTCCTCGGACAATCCTTGGTATGTTGGTCCTCGAAGAAGCAGAACTATGTATCACTCCCTACTACTGAAGCCGAGTACATTGCTGCTGGATCTTGCTGCGCTCAATATCTATGGATGAAGCAAACCCTCAAGGACTATGGCATCAATGTGAAGAATGTGCCACTCTACTGCGACAATGATACTGCCATCAAGATTGCTCACAACCCAGTTCAACACTCGAAGACAAAGCACATCCAGATTCGTCATCATTTTCTTTGTGACCATGTGTTGAAGGGTGACATCTCCATCGACCACGCAAATACTAAAGACCAGTTGGCCGATATCTTCACAAAGCCCTTGGATGAGAGGAGATTTAGCAAGTTGCGGTGTGAGCTAAATATCTTAGAATCTTCGAATATTCTTTGAAAAGTACACACATCCTAACACTTATGCAAACTTGATGACTTAGATGTGCAACACACGAAGTAACGTTTTTCTTCAGTCAATGAAGACTAATGATACGTCTCCGTCGTATCTACTTTTCCAAACACTTTTGCCCTTGTTTTGGACTCTAACTTGTATGATTTAAATTGAACTAACCCGGACTGACGATGTTTTCAGCAAAACTGTCATGGTGTTGTTTTATGTGCAGAAAACAAAAGTTCTTGGAATGACCTGAAACAAAAGTTCTCGCCCACACCCTATTCACGAGGGTGGGGGGCGCGCCCCTCCCCCCTGGGCATGCCCCCCTACCTCGTGGGCCCCTTGGTGGCCCTCCGACGCCAACTCCAACTCCATATGTTGGCTTTCGGGGAGAAAAAAATCAGAGAGAAAGTTTCATGGCGTTTTACGATACGGAGCCGCCGCCAAGCCCTAATCTCTCTCGGGAGGGCTGATCTGGAGTCCGTTCGGGGCTCCGGAGAGGGGGATTCGTCGCCGTCGTCATCATCAACCATCCTCCATCACCAATTTCATGATGCTCACCGCCGTGCGTGAGTAATTGCATCGTAGGCTTGCTGGACGGTGATGGGTTGGATGAGATTTATCATGTAATCGAGTTAGTTTTGTTAGGGTTTGATCCCTAGTATCCATTATGTTCTGAGATTGATGTTGCTATGACTTTGCTATGCTTAATGCTTGTCACTAGGGCTCGAGTGCCATGATTTCAGATCTGAACCTATTATGTTTTCATGAATATATGTGTGTTCTTGATCCTATCTTGCAAGTCTATAGTCACCTACTATGTGTTATGATCCAGCAACCCTGAAGTGACAATAATCGGGACCACTCCCGGTGATGACCATGGTTTGAGGAGTTCATGTATTCACTATGTGTTAATGCTTTGTTCCGGTTCTCTATTAAAAGGAGGCCTTAATATCCCTTAGTTTCCAATAGGACCCCGCTGCCACGGGAGGGTAGGACAAAAGATGTCATGCAAGTTCTTTTCCATAAGCACGTATGACTATATACGGAATACATGCCTACATTACATTGATGAACTGGAGCTAGTTCTGTGTCACCCTATGTTATGACTGTTACAAGATGAACCACATCCGACATAATTATCCATCATTGATCCGGTGCCTACGAGTTTTCCATATACTGGTTTACGCTTATTTACTTTTCCGTTGCTACTGTTACAATCACTACAAAATACCAAAAACATTACTTTTGCTGTCTTTACTTTTGTTACCATTACCACCACTATCATATTACTTTGCTACTAAACACTTTGCTGCAGATACTAAGTTTCCAGGTGTGGTTGAATTGACAACTCAGCTGCTAATACTTGAGAATGTTCTTTGGCTCCCCTTGTATCGAATCAATAAATTTGGGTTGAATACTCTACCCTCGAAAACTGTTGCGATCCCCTATACTTGTGGGTTATCAAGACCTTTTTCTGGCGCCATTGCCAGGGAGCATAGCTCTATTCTTTGAGTCACTTGGGATTTATATCTGCTGGACACTATGAAGAACTTGAAAGACGCTAAGACAAAAATTTATCCCTCAACTACGAGGGGAGGTAAGGAACTGCCATCTAGCTCTGCACTTGATTCACCTTCTGTTATGAGTAAGCTAGCGACACCTAAACCTACTACTGCTATGAATTCCGATATGTCGCATGTTATTGATGATGCCACTTCTGCTATGCATGATACTTATGATGACACTACTTCTATGCTTGATACTATTGTGCCACTTGGTGAATATCTTGATGAGCAAATTGCTAAGTCTAGAGAAAGAGAAATTAGTGAACCTGAACACGATAATGTGAGTGATGATGAACCTATGCCTGTTATTCCTAAGGGTTATCTTTTTAATAATGAATCTTATGAAGCTATTCTTGCTTGTCCGGATAAACCTGGACGTAAGAGGTTATGAATTAAGTGGAGTAAAGAATATTTTAGAGGTAGGATGAGACCTGACCCTGCTTTTGCTACTTCACCTATCTGTGTTCCTGATCAGGATTATTATGATATGTCTGTTGATCCAGATATAATTACTTTGGTTGAATTCGATCCTTTTTATGGCTTTGAATCTGAAACTGTTGTGGCACATCTTCGTAAGTTAGATGAAATAGCTGCCCTGTTTACCAATAATCTGAGATCGCGCCACTTTTATATACTCAAAATATTTCCATTCTCATTAAAGGGTGATGCTAAGAAATGGTTTAATTCTCTTGATCCTGCCTGTGTGCAAAGTCCCCAGGATATGATTTATTACTTCTCTGCTAAATATTTCCCTGCTCATATGAAACAAGCTGCTTTGAGGGAAATATACAATTTTGTGCAAATTGAAGAAGAGAGTCTCCCACAAGCTTGGGGGAGGCTTCTCAAGTTACTTAATGCTTTGCCTGGTCGTCCTCTTAAGAAACCTGAAATATTTGATATCTTTTATAATGGACTAACTGATGCTTCCAGAGATTACCTGGATAGTTGTGCTGGTTCTCTTTTCAGGGAAAGAACACCGGATGATGCTGAAATTCTATTGAATAATATGTTGGAAAATGAAAATACTTGGGCACCTCTTGAGCCACCTCTTGAGCCAACTCCTGAGCCAATTACTGAGCCTATTCCTAAACCAACTCCGAAGAAGAGAGGTGTTCTATTTCTTAGTCCCGAAGATATGCAAGAGGCAAAGAAATCTATGAAAGAAAAAGGTATTAAAGCTGAAGATGTTAGGAATTTACCTCCTATTGAAGAAATACATGGTCTTAATTTACTGCCTGTTGAAGAAGTATATGATCTAAATCACTTATTTACTGAAGAACCTCATGATATCCCGACATAGGTAGTAAAGGTAAATTCTCTCTATAGATATGATAAAGCTGAAGTTCCTCCTACTAAAATTGCTAGTCAGTGCTTGGATGAGTTTGATGACTTTATGTTTAAGCAAGATGACTTTAATGCTTATTTTGGTAGACAATTAAAACAGAATACCTTTATGATTAAACGCTTGAGTGATTATATGAATGATATTAGAGGTGAACTTAAACTTGTTAGCAAACATGCTTCTATGGTTACCACTCAAGTAGAACAAGTACTTAAAGCTCAGAAAGAAATTCTAGATGAAATGAATAGTAAGAAAAATGATTATGCTGTTAGAGTGGCTACTAGAACTGGTAGAATGACTCAGGAACCTTTGTATCCTGAAGGCCACCCTAAGAGAATCGAGCAAGATTCTCAAAGAAATAATGTTGATATGCCTAGTCCTTCTAAGAGGAAGAAAAAGAAAAATGATAGAACTATGCAAACTTCTAGTGAACCTATTGCTGAACCACCTGATAATTCAAATGATATCTCTATGTCTGATGCTGAAACACAATCTGGTAATGAACATGAACCTAGTGATAATGTTAATGATAATGTTCATGATGATGCTCAACCTAGTAATGATAATGATGTAGAAGTTGAACCTGATGTTGATCTTGATAACCCACAATCAAAGAATCAACGTTATGATAAAAGAGACTTCGTTGCTAGGAAACATGGTAAAGAAAGAGAACCATGGGTTCAGAAACCCATGCCTTTTCCTCCCAAACCATCCAAGAAAAAGGATGATGAGGATTTTGAGCGCTTTGCTAAAATGATTAGACCCATCTTTTTGCGTATGCGTTTAACTGATGTGCTCAAAACAAATCCTTATGCTAAGTATATGAAGGATATCATTACTAATAAAAGAAATATACCTGAAGCTGAAATTTCCACCATACTTGCTAATTATACTTTTAAGGGTGGAATACCAAAGAAACTTGGAGATCCAGGAGTACCTACTATACCATGCTCCATTAAAAGAAATTATGTTAAAACTGCTTTATGTGATCTTGGAGCCGGTGTTAGTGTTATGCCTCTCTCTTTATATCGTAGACTTGACTTGAATAAGTTGGCACCTACTGAAATATCTTTGCAAATGGCTGATAAATCAACTGCTATACCTGTCGGTATTTGTGAGGATGTGCCTGTTGTGGTTGCGAACATTACTATTTTAATGGGCTTTGTTATTCTTGATATTCCCGAGGATGATAGTATGTCTATTATTCTTGGAAGACCTTTCCTTAATACTGCAGGGGCTTTTATTGATTGCAACAAAGGCAATGTCCCTTTTCATGTTGATGGTAATGAGCATAATGTACATTTTCTGAGGAAACAACCTCAAGTTTATAGTATCAACTCTATTGGAAAAGTTCCATCGATTATATTTGGAGGTTTCAAATTTCCTCTCCCTACTGTCAAGAAAAAGTATGATATTCTTATTGTTGGGGATTTTCATATCCCCGTTGAGGTAACTTAGTGTCATTCAAAATTTCTCCGGTTCCGTGATTATTCGGAATGAGTTTGTTAACAAGACTTGATCAACCTTGTTAGTGGGTTCATTTTGATGATCACGAGATGGATGAAACTAGAAGCACAACCTTCTGTACCCTCTTTATATTTTCTGTTATTCAGTAGAAATAAAGTAAAATAGTATTTTTCTGTCTGTTTCCTGACTTATCTGTGCAATATAAAAATATCCCGAAAATAAAAGTCCTCAGAATGCCATGCCAATTTAATATGATTTTTTCAGGAATATTTGAGAATTTACTGTGCAAAAATTGCCACGGGATAAATGCCACCTGGCCACGAGGGTGGAGGGCGCGCCCTACCCCCTGGGCGCGCCCCCCCTGCCTTGTGGGCCCATGGTAGCCCTCCTCCACCTATTCCTGCACCCATCTTCTTCCTCTGTCTCACACAAACACGAAAAACCAACTCAAGCATGAGTTCCAGCCCCCATTGCTGTGATTTTCGATCTCCTTGCTTAAAGCACCTCTTGCAAAAATGCTTGGGGAGATTGTTCCTTGGTATGTGACTCCTCCATTGGTCCAATTAGTTTTTGTTCTAGTGCTTTATTCATTGCAAATTTGTGCTTAATAGGTGACCATGTTTGAGGGAGTCCTGGACTAGGGGGTGTCCGGACAGCCGGACTATCATCATCAGCCGGACTCCAAGACTATGAAGATACAAGATTGAAGACTTCGTCCCGTGTCCGGATGGGACTTTCCTTGGCGTGGAAGGCAAGCTTGGCGATACGGATATGTAGATCTCCTACCATTGTAACCGACTCTGTGTAACCCTAGCCCTCTCCGGTATCTATATAAACCGGAGGGTTTTAGTCCGTAGGACGAACAACCATTACAACAATCATACCATAGGCTAGCTTCTAGGGTTTAGCCTCCTTGATCTCGTGGTAGATCCACTCTTGTACTACCCATATCATCAATATCAATCAAGTAGGAGTAGGGTTTTACCTCCATCGAGAGGGCCCGAACCTGGGTAAAAACATCGTGTCCCTTGTCTCCTGTTACCATCCGCCTAGACGCACAATTCGGGACCCCCTACCCGAGATCCGCTGGTTTTGACACCGACATTGGTGCTTTCGTTGAGAGTTCCTCTGTGTCGTCACCGATAGGCTTGATGGCTTCTTCAATCAACAACAACGCAGTCCAGAGTGAGACATTTCTTCCCGGACAGATCTTCGTGTTCGGCGGCTTTGCACTGCGGGCCAATTCGCTTTTCCATCTGGAGCAAATCGAAAGCTACGCCCCTGGCCATCAGGTCAGGTTTGGAAGCCTAAACTTCACGGCTGACATCCGCGGAGACTTGATCTTCGATGGATTCGAGCCACAGCCGAGCGCGCCGCACTGTCACGATGGGCACGATTTAGCTCTGCCCCCGGACAGTACCCTGGAGGCCGCACATGAGTCCGCTCTGACCCATAGTTCGGAGCCGACCGCGCAGATCGAGGACAGGTGGCTGGACACCGCCTCGGGGGCTGCAACTTCTACAGCGATAGAGCTGAATACTAACCTTGTCCTTTGCAAAGCTCGTGACTCCGAGGTGCCGGACTCCTTGCCAGACTCCGAACCTCCTGCGCCCCCGCCAATCGAATCCGATTGGGCGCCGATCATGGAGTTCACCGCTGCGGACATCTTTTAGCACTCACCCTTTGGCGACATCCTGAATTCGCTAAAGTATCTCTCGTTATCAGGAGAGCCCTGGCCGGACTGCGGTCAGGATGGTTGGGATGCGGACGACGAAGAAATTCAAAACCCACCCACCACCCACTTTGTAGCCACTGTCGACAATCTAACCGGCATGCTAGACTACGACTCCGAAGACATCGACGGTATGGACGACGATGCCGGAGACGACCAAGAACCAGCGCCTACGGGGCACTGGAAGACCACCTCGTCATATGACATATACATGGTGGACATCCCAAAGGATGGGAATAGCGAAGAAGCAGCGGAGGCAGATTCCTCTAAGAAACAGCCCAAGCGCCGACGTCAGCGGCGCCGCTCTAAATCCCGCCACGGCAAGAATGGAGATTCCGGCACCGGAGATAATAACACCCCAGAGAGTGCCGAAGACAACCCCCTCCAACAAGATTTAGCATAGGAGGACGGAGTAGCCAACCCTCAAGAGAGAGCGGCAGACGAGGAGGTAGAGGATGATAATTACATGCCCCCCTCCGGAGACGAGGCAAGCCTCAACAACGACGAATTTGTCGTGCCCGAGGATCCCGTCGAACAAGAGCGTTTTAAACGCAGGCTAATGGCCACGACAAACAGCCTAAAGAAAAAGCAGCAACAGCTTCAAGCTGATCAAGACCTGCTGGCCGACATATGGACCGAGGTCCTCGCGGCCGAAGAGCATGAACTCGAACGCCCCTCCAAAAGCTACCCAAAACGCAAGTTGCTCCCCCGATTAGAGGAGGAGGCATACAAACCTTCATCACCAGCGCACAATACGGCAGACCGGCCACCTCGTGGCCACGACAGAGAGGCAGCTAGGCCCTCCGCCAGAACCATACCCCGGCACCGCTCGAAAAGCGCGAAGCCACGGGGGAATGCGCCGGACTTGCGAGATATATTGGAGGACAAGGCAAAACAATCAAGATCTATCTATGGATCACGTGGGCGCCCCATGATCCACGACGACTACCGTCGCGCCGAATACAGCAACTCCGGCCAGGCCGAACACAGCAAACAAAGCTCTCTTGAGCTACGTCGTGATATTGCCCAATACAGAGGCGCCGCACACCCACTATGCTTCACAGATGAAGTAATGGATCATCAAATCCCTGAAGGGTTTAAACCCGTGAACATTGAGTCCTACGAAGGCACAACAGACCCCGCGGTTTGGATCGAAGATTATCTTCTTCATATCCATATGGCCCGCGGTGACGATCTCCACGCCATCAAGTATCTCCCACTCAAGCTTAAAGGACCAGCTCGGCATTGGCTTAACAGCTTGCCAGCAGAGTCAATTGGATGTTGGGAGGACCTGGAAGCCGCATTCCTCGACAACTTCCAGGGCACATATGTGCGACCACCAGACGCCGATGACCTAAGCCACATAATTCAGCAGCCAGACGAATCGGCCAGACAGTTCTGGACACGGTTCCTAACAAAGAAAAATCAAATCGTCGACTGTCCGGATGCAGAGGCCCTCGCAGCCTTCAAACATAACATCCGCGACGAGTGGCTGGCCCGGCACCTAGGACAGGAAAAGTCAAAATCCATGGCAGCCCTCACATCACTCATGACCCACTTCTGTGCGGGGGAGGACAGCTGGCTAGCTTGCAGTAACAACCTTAGCAAAATTCTGGCAGTCCGGATAACAAGGACCGCAATGGCAGGTCGTGCCGTAACAAAAACAAACGCTGCGTTAACGGCGATAACACTGAGGATACGGCAGTCAACGCCGGATTCAGAGGCTCTAAACCCGGTCAACGGAAAAAGCCATTTAAACAAACTACTCCGGGTCAGTCCAATTTGCACCGAATACTCGACCACTCTTGCCAGATACATGGCACCCCCGAAAAGCCAGCTAATCACACCAACAGGGATTGTTGGGTGTTCAAACAGGCAGGCAAGTTAATTGCCGAAAACAATGACAAGGGGCTGCATAGCAATGATGAGGAAGAGACCCGGAGGCCGAACAGTAGAGGATAGAAGGGTTTTCCCCCACAAGTGCGGACGGTAAACATGATATACACAACCCACATACCCAAGAGGGAGCAGAAGCATGCACTTAGGACGTATATGCGATGGAGCCAGTCGCCCCAAAGTTCAATCCATGGTCCTCTTGCCCGATCACTTTCGATCGAAGGGACCACCCCACTAGTATCCGCCATGGCGGATTCGCCGCATTGGTTTTAGACCCAATTGTCGATGGATTTCACCTCACCAGAGTCCTGATGGACGGCGGTAGCAGCCTGAACCTGCTTTACCATGATACAGTGCGCAAGATGGGCATAGAACCCTCAAGGATTAAACCTACGAAGACGACCTTTAAAGGCGTCATACCAGGTGTAGAGGCCAATTCTACAGGCTCAGTCACACTGGAAGTGGTCTTCGGATCCCCGGATAATTTCCGAAGCGAGGAGTTAATCTTCGACATAGTCCCGTTCCGCAGTGGCTATCACGCTCTGCTCGGACGAACCGCGTTTGCAAAGTTCAACGCGGTGCCGCATTATGCATACCTTAAGCTCAAGATGCCAGGCCCTCGCGGAGTCATCACGGTCAACGGAAACACTGAACGCTCCCTCCGAACAGAGGAACACACAGCGGCTCTCGCGGCAGAAGTATAGAGCAGCCTCTTAAGGCAATTTTTGAGTCCGGCCGATAAACGACCGGACATGGCCAAACGCGCCCGGAGTAACATACATCAAGACCACCTGGCACATTCCGAGCACGCGTAGCAATGCAGCCCCAACCCCAGCCCTTGCATGATTGCAAGACTAGCCCTTCGCGTACATCATTACGCTCTGGAGATACCATGGGCATAGGGGGAGGGGCACGACCACGACAGGCCCAAAGTGCAGCTCAACCACACCAGGGGCTCCCAAGTGTGTAGCTCTTTTTCTTTTCCTTTTTTTTATTTTTTATTTTTTATCCACAGGACTCCGTTCACCAGAGGCCCTGTCCCGCAGCGGATCTGCCGAACTCACGATGCAACAGCCAGGGAAGGACAAAGGCTACGACGAATACTCAGGTGGTCTCCATTATGAGCATTAAATCTGTTTAATACACCATTCCGCAGCCTACCCCTGGAGGGAGACATGTCTGATCGTCCAATCCCTTGCTTACCGCACTATTTGTATCATTCTGCACTCATGGTAGCATTCTTTGAATAAAACAATGCATCACCTTTTCGCTTATAATTGCATTCCTTTCTTACATATATGTTCATTTATGACGTTTTGCATCCGTACACTTTGGTACGGCCGAATACACCAGGGGCTTATGTTCCCCACATTATGGTGTGATAAGTCCGAACACTTACACAAGTGCGGCACCCCGAACTTATAGCACTATATGCATCGTCTCCGAATCATGTCTTGGGTCAATAGTTGGGTTTGCCCGGCTCCCATGTTTTGGTACCTTACGTTCCATTCCATCGGCTAAGGTAGCACTGGGAGAACCACTGCGATTGCGCCCCGGTTGAGCTGGGCGAGCGCCTCAGTGGAGAAAGCTAAAACTGACCATCATGATAAGGCGAGAGCTGGTCGCTGTTCGAGAGGTCCTTTCGAGTCCCTAAAGACTTATGCCGCTTAGAGTGAGGAACCGGCTTTGTCCGGCCCAGGCGTGGATAGCGCCCCGAACTCGGTCTTCCGAACACTAGGGGCTTCGCCGAAATTTAAAATTATAGAATTCTATGGCTAAGTGAGAGTGTTCAAGCATTATAAGTCCGGTTGCCTTGTTCGTCGCGTTGAACGCCTCCCTAGATGGACCCAAATATGGGAACAAGAGCGCTCAAGTTTATCCCGAACACCCCAGCACTCGTGGCATGGGGGCTGAAGCCAACGACTTGCCATCTCTCAGATTTGATAAACGGCCGCACAGAAGGTAATATTTTAAATCAATAAGCGTTGCTTAGCGCATATGAACAAAGTTTTCGGCGCACAGGATAACACACTGCGAGTCTACTCAAATATTACATCTTTGGAGCACTCATCCGCAATCTTGCGGGCACCCTTCAGGACACTTTTATAATACATTTCGGGCGTGCGATACTCCTTGCCTGCCGGCGGCACGTCCGTCAGAAGCTTCTCAGCATCCAGCCTGCCCCAGTGCACTTTTGCGCGGGCAAGGGCCCGACGGGCACCTTCAATGCAGGCGGAGCGCTTGATGACTTCCACCCAGGGACACGCATCCACCAGCCGCCGCACCATGCCGAAATAGCTCCCAGGCATGGCCTCTTCAGGCCACAGCCGGAATATGAGGACCTTCATGGCCTGCTCGGCTACCTTGTGGAGCTCGACCAGCTGCTTCAGCTGGTCGCTAAGGGGCACCGGATGTCCGGCCTCAGCATACTGAGACCAGAAGACCTTCTCCATTGAGCTCCCCTCCTCGGCCCAGTATAATGCTGCAGCATCGGACACGCTGTGAGGAAGATCTGCAAATGCTCCTGGAGAGCTCCGAATTCGGGTAACTAACAGGTAATTCACTTTAACATGCTTGCTTTGCATGAAAAATGCCTTACCGCCACTATTTTCTTCACTGCCTCAATCTCCTGGAGGGCCTTCTGGGCCTCGGCCTTAGCGGCTTTGGCACTCTCAAGAGCCGAGGCAAGCTCGGACTCTCGAGTCTTCGAGTCGCGCTCCAAATTCTCATGCTTTTTCATGAGAGCCTGGAGCTCTTGCTGCACCTCCGCCACCCGCGCCTCCTGCTTCTCTCGCTCCACTCGCTCCGCGGCCACATTACGCTCGGCCGCGGGCAGGGCCCCCTTCAGGGTCGCCACCTCATTCGTGGCCCCTGCAGTGCCCACGTTATCCTTGTTATTTCTCTTGCAACCAAAATCCTTTTCTGTAAGGTACAAATTTAATACGGTGTTACTCACCTTCTTTGTCCTCGAGTTGGTTTTTGGCAAGGCCGAGCTCGCTCTCGGACCGCTCGAGGTTTTGCTTCAAAGCATCGACCTCCGCAGTCAGTGCGGCAAAGGTCAGCAGTGCAGCCTGCAAACCCATATTGACATAATTTTTAGAACTCCTGCGTATATCTTTTTAGATCCTCAGTCCGGTTTTTCTTTCCGAACACTAAACCGAGCATCAGGGGCTACTGTCTATGCAGTATTACATTACATATTTTAAAATTTCTTACCTCAAAGCCTGTTAGAAGGCTGCTACAGGCTTCGGTCAGCCCGCTCTTGGCGAGCTGAACCTTCTGAATCACCGCACTCATGATAGTGTGATGTTCTTCCTCGATGGAAGCACCGTTGAGCGCCTCCAACAAGTTGACCGGCGCCTTCGGTTGGAAGGAGGCTGCCGGTGTCACGGTCTTGCCCTTCTTACGAAGGGGCCGCCTGCTGGACCCCGGAACCACTGCGGGTTCCGGTGCGGAGTCCGGGAGGTTGCCCTGTGGCACCTCCGGAGCCTCCCCCTCCTGGCGGGTCCCCTCCTGGGATCCCACCTTGGCATCCTCAGCGTCACGACGGGTGGAGGCAGTCGGAATGGAAT
This sequence comes from Triticum aestivum, assembly GCF_018294505.1. Lineage (NCBI taxonomy): Eukaryota > Viridiplantae > Streptophyta > Magnoliopsida > Poales > Poaceae > Triticum > Triticum aestivum. The sequence goes on along the minus strand of NC_057813.1, from coordinate 219,179,149 downwards.
CCACATCCGACGGAGCCAAGGACCCGCTCGAAGAAGCGGGAAAATCGTCCTCAGCCGGACTACAGGTTGTATGCGGAATTAGAAGGACACCATGTGGCAAAAAAGAGAAATTATAAATCATTAAGGAATCCGAATACTTACGATCTCGCCGGGGGCTTGGCCCTTGAGGGCCACCCCTTGTCGCCGTCGTCGGTGTTGGCGGAGCTGTCCGTAGGAAGGGTCCTTCCCCTCTTGGACCCTTCAGCCTCCCTCGTTGGGGAAGCCTTCCTCTTCTTCTCTCCCCCCTCCTGGGGAGAGTCCTCTTTCTCCTCCTCGTCCTCGGGGGAGGAGTCCGCCTCGGAGCCATCGAACGATGAGTCCGATACCACCTGGCGCCGGGAACTCCTTCGGGTTCCCGTGGCCTTCTTCTTGGCCTTCCTCTCCGGCACCACGTAAAGGGCCGGAACCAGCAGCCCTGTCAAACGGGTGTCCGCTGGGTCTTCAGGAAGGGGAGCCGGACAATTAACCTGTCCGGACGTCCTCTGCCAGTCCTGTTAAAGGCATTGGGAGTTTTAGATCCCACATAGAGTCAAACTATGAAAGAAATAAGTGTCTCGTAAAGGATAACAAAGCTTACCTCGCCGGCCGGGCGCTTGGTGCTGAATTTGCGATCTTCATTTGCGGATGCAGGGGCTTCTCCACCCTTGAACAGCACCCTCCAGGCAGCTTCGTACGTCGTGTCGAAGAGCCCGCTCAGGGTCGGTGCTGTGCCGGATCGAACTCCCACAAATTGAAGGCCCCTTGCTGGCATGGGAGAATCCGGCGGACGAGCATGACCTGGATCACGTTGACAAGCTTAAGCTTCTTGTTCACCAGGGTCTAAGGACAGGACTGGAGTCCCGTCAGCTCCTCTGAACTACCACATAGCAAGCCCTTCTCTTTCCAGGAGGTGAGCTGCATGGGGATACCAGATCTGAACTCGGGGGCCGCTGCCCATTTAGGGTCACGCGGCTCGGTGATGTAGAACCACCCCGATTGCCACCCTTTGATGGACTCCACGAAGGCACCCTCGAGCCAGATGACGTTGGGCATTTTGCCCACCATGGCGCCTCTGCACTCCGCTTGGACGCCCTTCACCACCTTCGGCTTAACATTGAAGGTTTTTAGCCACAAGCCGAAGTGGGGCTGGATGCAGAGGAAGGCCTCGCACACGACGATAAACGCCAAGATGTTGAGGATAAAGTTTGGCGCCAGATCGTGGAAGTCCAGGCCGTAGTAGTACATGAGCCCCCGGACGAAGGGGTGAAGTGGGAAGCCCAGTCCACGGAGGAAGTGGGGAAGAAATACGACCCTCTCATGAGGCCTAGGGGTGGGGATGAGCCGCCCCTCATCAGGCAGCCGGTGCGCGATGTCGCTGGATAGGTATCCGGCGTCGCGCAGCTTCTCGATGTGCCCCTCCGTAACGGAGGAGGCCATCCACTTGCCTCCAGCTCTGGACATGGCTGGAGAAGGTTGAGACGAGATGTGTGGACTTGGGCGCTGGAGCTCGAGTGCGCGGAGATGGATAAGCAAAGGAGGAAGAAGGCGTAGGTAAAAAAGGCGGATCCTTATCCCCTTATATATGGGCAGACGAAGACTATGCGTCCCCACCGGCCTGGTAAAACTCGCTTATCTCCCAAGCGCCACAATCAATGGCGCGGTTGGGTTACCCATGTCCGTATTGATGGGAATCCCGGAATAAGGGGAACACGATCTCTTCTTCGAGAAGACGTGCCAAGGAAACTGCTTCGATAAACGCGCTGAGGTGGTATAATAAAAATGATTCAAGTAAAGGCTTGGTAGTGGTGTGACGTCATGCCACAAAATACGTCAGCAGATTGAACTTGTGTACATATTATTCTCTCTACGGTGGAATGTGGAATTTATTTTGCAGAGCCGGACACTATCCTAGTGTTCACAAATCTTCTATGAATTATTCGGAGGGGGAACCCGCCTTGCAATGCCGAACAATATGCGCACCGGACTCATCGTCATTGAAGCCTGGTTCAGGGCCTACTGAGGGAGTCCTGGACTAGGGGGTGTCCGGACAGCCGGACTATCATCATCAGCCGGACTCCAAGACTATGAAGATACAAGATTGAAGACTTCGTCCCGTGTCCGGATGGGACTTTCCTTGGCGTGGAAGGCAAGCTTGGCGATACGGATATGTAGATCTCCTAGCATTGTAACCGACTCTGTGTAACCCTAGCCCTCTCCGGTGTCTATATAAACTGGAGGGTTTTAGTCCGTATGACGAACAACCATTACAACAATCATACCATAGGCTAGCTTCTAGGGTTTAGCCTCCTTGATCTCGTGGTAGATCCACTCTTGTACTACCCATATCATCAATATCAATCAAGCAGGAGTAGGGTTTTACCTCCATCGAGAGGGCCCGAACCTGGGTAAAAACATCGTGTCCCTTGTCTCCTGTTACCATCCGCCTAGACGCACAGTTCGGGACCCCCTACCCGAGATCCGTCGTATTTGACACTGACAATGTTCTTGAGCTTGCATGTCAAATTTATATGGTTCCAAGTAATTCTAATGCTTGATATAGGCCCTAGGCACTTGTGGGAGTTGTTGCTATCAATTTTATTGAAGTTGGTTCACTTTTATTTGAAGTTACTAAAAATTTCAGATTGTTTCAGAAATAATGAAGAGACTTTTGAGGGGCTCGTCGAGCCTAAGCTCTAAGGAAAAACAAAAGGAAGAAGAGGAGAAGCCCAAATTTAATTTACCTCGCACCGCGGAGGTCCGGCCGTGTGAATGGCCCTCCGATGACTTCTTGAGGAGAGCCTGGATTTATGATGATTTCTATTTATTGATTGAGAACACCGGCCTCACCAACTTCCTCCACGACCAATGTCATCAGTATCTCTTACTCACAAATACTTTCGTGCAAAACTTCTACTTTTTCCCTAAGAAATCTCCTCCAACAGTAGAGTTTCATTTATATGACGTTGTTAAAGTAATGACATTAGAAGAATTCTGCGAGGTTTGCAGAATACCCTTTGAGGGCACCTTAGATGAACCCCACCGTAACAAAGTAGAAGCTTTTATTAACACTATCACGGTGGGAGAAACTAGGAAGGTTTCTGATGCAAGGATCGCAAGCATTCATTATCCTGTTTTACGCTACTTTGTCGTATTTGCTAGTCGTTGCTTGATTGGACGCGGGAACTGTGGGAACCTTAGTGTTCCTGATATTATTATTTTGCTCCATGGTTTATACCGCAATAACTCTGTTAGTTTGGGTGGAATTGTTGCTAGATGGTTAAGTATGAACCGTACTAAGGGCTCCATCTTCGGAGGCATTTATGTTTCGCGCCTAGCTGAACATTTTGAAATACCTATTAGGCATGCGGAGAAAGAAGAAACAGCGCTGCCCCGTGCTTATTTAGATTACAAGAGTATGATAGCGCATGATTTTCTTGTTAAGAGTCGCGATGGGGAGCTCAAATATAAATTATACTTTGATGAATATCACCCTAAGACTATTACTTTGCCTGCTCCTTATTTGTTTAACTTGTTTGCAGAACCTCACATCGTTCCGTGGTCGGCTGTTCAAGCCTATCGGAACCCTGCACCAGCCCCGGAGCCACAAGATGAGCCTCCATGACTATCTGTTTATTCTTGGGATCCAGAGGAGGCTGTTAGCCAGTGGCAGTCAGAGTCTTCTTCGCCACACTACGACCCCAGCTTCACCTACGGATATCCGCCAGGCCACCCCTGGCAATAGACCAACTTAGGCCAAAAGCCTAAGCTTGGGGGAGTACGTATTCCCACCGACATTACATTTATGTTCACACACACTCATTGCTAGATGTCGGTGCTGATACTTTTTCACTGTAATATCCATGCTAGTTTATTTTTCTTTTTCCTGCTTTCTTCTTGTGTGTTTAATAAACTTTAAGAAAAAAACCAAAAAAAATTAGTTAGTCTACTTTCATGCTTGTAGTAGAATTAAAAAGAAAACCCAAAAATATTTCCCGTTCTTCTTTTGCTTGTTGGGAGCTTTCCCGTGTAAATAGTTTTTATTTCTTTTCCTTTCTTTGGGGGTCGAGAAGACCATATTGAAAATGCTTAGTGGCTCTCATATGCATGATCGTTTATTTAACTTAGAGCACATATTATTTGTCTTCTCTCTTGAGTTGAATGCTTGCAGATTCCAACTTAGTCCAATGCACGTGCACTCTTATTATTATACATACCGTTCGGTCGTGCAAGTGAAAGGCCATAATGATGATATATGATGGACTTATTGGGAAGAGAAAAGCTGGTATGAACTCGACCTCTCTTGTTTTTGTAAATATGATGATTCATCGTTCCTGATTCAGCTATTATGAAGTAAACATATTTGCAATGACATTTAGATATTATAGTTGCTTGTGCCATGCTTGATTAGCTATGAGTTATAATGGTTTACCTTGCGTGCCAACATGCTATTGAGATGATTATGATGTGGTATGATAGGATGGTATCCTCCTTTGAATGAATTGAGTGACTCGACTTGGCACATGTTCACACATGTAGTTGAATCAAATCAACATAGCCTTCATAATATTTATGTTCATGGTGGATTATATCCTACTCATGCTTGTACTCGGTGTGAATTAATTTTAATGCATGTTTACGACTGTTGTCGCTCTCTCAGTTGGTCGCTTCCCAGTCTTTTGCTAGCCTTCACCTATACTAAGCGGGAATACTGCTTGTTTATCCAAACTCCTTAAACCCCAAAGTTGTTCCATATGAGTCCACTATACCTTCCTATATGCGGTATTTACCTGCCGTTCCAAGTAAATTTGTATGTGCCAAACTCTAAACCTTCAAATCAACATTCTGTTTTGCATGCTCGAATAGCTCATATGTCAACTAGAGCTGCCCTTATCTTCCATGTTAGGCGGGTTATTCTCAAGAGGAGTGGACTCCGCTCCTCATTCACGAGAAAATGGCTGGTAACCGGGATGCCCAGACCCATGCTTTGTGCAAACTAAATCAAAATAACTGCAAACAAAACTCCCCTTGGGACCCGTTGAATGTTGGAGGCACTCGTTGTTTCGAGCAAGCCATGGATTGATGCTTGTGGAGGAAGGGGAGTATAAACTTTACCATTATGTTTGGGAACCACCTATAATCTGTTTAGCATGGAAGATATTGTCGTCTTTTAGTTGTTATGTTGACAATGAAAGTATGCCGCTCAAAATATAATTTATCTCTATTTCAAAACCGAGCTCTGGCACCTCTACAAATCCCTGCTTCCCTCTGCGAAGGGCCTATCCATTTACTTTTATGTTGAATCATCACCCTTCTTATTAAAAAGCACCCGCTGGAGAGCACACTATCGTTTGCATTCATTATTATTGGTTTATATTGGGTATGACTTGACTGGATCTCTTTTACCATGAATTACAATGTTTAGTCAGTCCTTGATCTTTAAAGGTGCTCTGCATTTATGTTTTGCAGTCTCAGAAAGGGCTAGCGAGATACCATTTTGTTATATCATGTTATGATTATTTTGAGAAAGTGTTGTCATCCGAGTTTTATTATTATGGCTCGCTAGCTGATTATGCTATTGATATGAGTAATTGTGAGACCTACGTGTCATTGTGAGTATGGTTAGTTCGTAATAATTGCTGAAACTTGAATGTTGGCTTTTCATGTTTACAACAACAAGAGCAAACAGAGTTTGCAAAGGTTTTTCTTTTTCTCTTTCAGTTTGTCAACTAAATTGCTTGAGGACAAGCAAGGGTTTAAGCTTGGGGGAGTTGATACGTCTCCGTCGTATCTACTTTTCCAAACACTTTTGCCCTTGTTTTGGACTCTAACTTGTATGATTTGAATGGAACTAACCCGGACTGACGTTGTTTTCAGCAGAACTGCCATGGTGTTGTTTTATGTGCAGAAAACAAAAGTTCTCGGAATGACCTGAAACTCCACGGAATATCTTAGAATAACTAATAAAAAATCCTCGCCAAAGATGAAGGCCAGGGGGCCCACACCCTGTTCACGAGGGTGGGGGGCGCGCCCCTCCCCCCTGGGCGCGCTCCCCTACCTCGTAGGCCCCCTGGTGGCCCTCCGACGCCAACTCCAACTCCATATATTGGCTTTCGGGGAGAAAAAATCAGAGAAAAAGTTTCATGGCGTTTTACAATACGGAGCCGCCGCCAAGCCCTAATCTCTCTCGGGAGGGCTGATCTGGAGTCCGTTCGGGGCTCCGGAGAGGGGGATTCGTCGCCGTCGTCATCATCAACCATCCTCCATCACCAATTTCATGATGCTCACCACCGTGCGTGAGTAATTGCATCGTAGGCTTGCTGGACGGTGATGGGTTGGATGAGATTTATCATGTAATTGAGTTAGTTTTGTTAGGGTTTGATCCCTAGCATCCATTATGTTCTGAGATTGATGTTGCTATGACTTTGCTATGCTTAATGCTTGTCACTAGGGCCCGAGTGCCATGATTTCAGATATGAACCTATTATGTTTTCATGAATATATGTGTGTTCTTGATCCTACCTTGCAAGTCTATAGTCACCTACTATGTGTTATGATCCGGCAACCCCGAAGTGACAATAATCGGGATCACTCCCGGTGATGACCATGGTTTGAGGAGTTCATGTATTCACTATGTGTTAATGCTTTGTTCCGGTTCTCTATTAAAAGGAGGCCTTAATATCCCTTAGTTTCCAATAGGACCCCGCTGCGACAGGAGGGTAGGACAAAAGATGACATGCAAGTTCTTTTCCATAAGCACGTATGACTATATACGGAATACATGCCTACATTACATTGATGAACTGTAGCTAGTTCTGTGTCACCCTATGTTATGACTGTTACATGATGAACCACATCCGACATAATTATCCATCATTGATCCGGTGCCTACGAGTTTTCCATATACTGGTTTACGCTTATTTACTTTTCCGTTGCTACTGTTACAATCACTACAAAATACCAAAAACATTACTTTTGCTGTCTTTACTTTTGTTACCCTTACCACCACTATCATATTACTTTGCTACTAAACACTTTGCTGCAGATACTAAGTTTCCAGGTGTGGTTGAATTGACAACTCAGCTGCTAATACTTGAGAATATTCTTTGGCTCCCCTTGTGTCGAATCAATAAATTTGGGTTGAATACTCTACCCTCGAAAACTGTTGCAATCCCCTATACTTGTGGATTATCAACTAACCCTCTAAGTGTGAACAAATTAGTGAAGAATTTGATTCTCAGAACCCTATGACAATTGTACGCGGTATCTGAAATCATCATTCTTATACAGTGGGTTACGCCACCAACCAAAGTTGAAAATCTTCAATTTGAGTTTTTCTTCATTCTTGAAATTCCTCAGTTTTTCAAATTCTTCAACTTTGCATTGTCTTCACTCTTTCCATCGTTGTTCTTCATTGTCTATATATATACTTGAGTTTTTATTCCCTCAACATTCACTTATTGCTAATTCTTCAAGTTGATTTTTCTGCTAAGTGAATGTGATCGGACCCCTTTCCCCCTCTATGCTAAACTCAACCCAGTCTGTTCACAAATTCTTCATGTGCGTTCTATTTGAAACCCATTCAAAATCTTCACTGTGTCCTTGTAGCTGAAGAAATTGCGAACGAAACTTTAAAATATTCTTATCTGAATTTTCAGCTTTTGTCGCTCAAACTGTTACACATCCCACGATAAGAGTTATCTATTCACCCACGATCTTACACGATCTCCACCACACTGTACGTGGGTGACACATGTCGCTAGGATGATAAGGGTCAGGGGCACGTTCGTCCATTTTCCTCGGGCGAGCGGTTTTTCACTGTGACTATAAATACCCCTCACCCTCCTCAGACTGCATTTACCCTGCTCGATCTCACTCCCCTCGCTCGAGCTCTCAAGCCCTAGCGCCGCTGCTACCTTCATCGCCGCCGGTGAGGAAGAGCTTCACTGCCTTGACCTCGTCACCGTCGTACTCACACCGGCCGCGGACATTTTCTCTCCGCCACCACCGTAGTCGTCTTCCTCTGACAAGTTAGGGCGTGGAAGATCTGGACAGATGAACTTCTAAATCTACACTCCTAGTTCGTCATGTTCTTCGTCAAGGGTAATTAAAAGTTACTTTTACTGCCTTTGTTACTACTGATGATTTTCAACAGATCTTCAAAAGGTGTTTATTCTTCAACTTCCACACTCTAAACACCTCGCACAATCATCTATTCTTGATCTGTTTCTCTAAGTGGCATTTTTCCTCAAGATTCCTCAAATGTGTGAATCTCACAATCCACACAACTCTGGAACCTAAGTCAAAGAACACTTAGTGAAATTCTTCAAGACAGATCTGGTCAATTTCCTCAAACTTGTTCCGTTTTGCAAAACTTCTGAGAACGCATATGACCTCTCCAAATTCTTCACACATATACTCTGTTCACACGTACACATGTCTGCTGCTGAATCACTAGGTTCTCATCAACTTAACTCATTTACAGCGTTCCTCGAAGAAAAGCTGCATACTTCCTCAGAGAACTCAATAGTTCAAATTCCTCAGCTGAAGAAAAAGGCAGATGGTAAAACACCTTAGAAGGGAGGAAAGAAACTGGAAGTCAACACTGCTTTCGAGATCCTTGATGACATTTATGCAGGGTACTGCATGCCTGATGAGGCAACTCACGGGAAGGAAACCAAGAATGAGTGCAAGGTGCGTATACAGAGAATTGAACGAAGATGGGCACGGGAATGGAGGGAATATAGATATGTAACTCCAAAGTACATGAAGAAATTCGCTCTTCACCCTCCTTGCCCAAGACCTCCGTTGGCACCTGGCCAAAGAGCTGACCCCACAAGCCTCAAATGTGGTGCAGATTATGCTGCTGAATGGGCCAAGAAGCAAGCCAAGTTGGCCAAGCAGGCCAAAGAAGCAGTGAAGAAATTCAATGAAGATTCTCCTGCTGCCGCTGCTGAGGCTACCACAAGAAAGAAGGCTATGCCAAAGAAGCCTGCCCAAAAACCAACTTCCTCAGTAATGCCCTCACGGCCAAGCTCATTAGTGCCATCACGGAAAATTCCTCAAGCTGCACCAGTTCCTCGGGCTACAAAACCCTCAGCTCCTCCAGCAAAGTCCTCGGCACCTGTGCATCTCGCCACTTGCCAAAGGACCACAGGCATCTCAATTGCCTCAGGAGCTTCTGCAAGTTCTTTAGCTCCTCCTTCTTCAACTGGCCCCACTCTGCTAAAGACCAAGGCTACTGCTGGACGAGGCACTAGACCAAGTCCTCACAAGAAGCAGGTGGTCTTTCAAATTCCATCTGATGATGGTGAAGCTGATGATGAAGAATTGGCCAATATCATCAAAGACAGATAGCAGCGGGCCGCTAGAGCCAAGGGAAGTGTTGTGCCCCTCCAATTGGATCCAAAGAAGATCCTGGATTTCATTGACCTCTGGCACAATGACCCGAACACTCCTTTGCCAGAGCTGGACCTCACTCCTGGACAAAGTCACATGTTGACGGCATTCATCACTGAAGAAAAATGGAAGTATGATCAAGCCAGGACTGCGAAGAAAGCCCGGTACAAGAAATAGCGCTTTTTGAAGGATAACTGTCGGTGTCAAAACCGGCGGATCTCGGATAGGGGGTCCCGAACTGTGCGTCTAGGCGGATGGAAACAGTAGACAAGGGACACGATGTTTTTACCCAGGTTCGGGCCCTCTCGGTGGAGGTAAAACCCTACTCCTGCTTGATTAATATTGATGATATGGGTAGTACAAGAGTAGATCTACCACGAGATCAAGGAGGCTAAACCCTAGAAGCTAGCCTATGGTATGATTGTTGTTCGTCCTACGGACTAGAACCCTCCAGTTTATATAGACACCGGAGAGGGCTAGGGTTACACAGAGTCGGTTACAATGGTAGGAGATCTACATATCCGTATCGCCAAGCTTGCCTTCCATGCCAAGGAAAGTCCCATCCGGACATGGGACGAAGTCTTCAATCTTGTATCTTCATAGTCTTGGAGTCCAGCCAAATATGATAGTTCGGCTATCCGGACACCCCCTAGTCCAGGACTCCCTCAGTAGCCCCTGAACCAGGCTTCAATGATGACGAGTCCGGCGCGCATATTGTCTTCGGCATTGCAAGGCGGGTTCCTCCTCAGAATAATTCATAGAAGATTTTAAATACCAGGATAGTGTCTGGCTCTGCAAAATAAGTTCCACATACCACCATAGAGAGAATAATATTTACACAAGTTCAATCTGCTGACGTATTTCGTGACATGACATCACACCACGGCCAAGCCTTTACTCGAATCGTTTTTATTGTTCCACCTCAGCGCGTTTAGCGAAGCGGTTTCCTTGGCACGTCTTGTCAAAGCAGAGATCGTGTCCCCTTATTCCGGGATTCTCATCAGTACGGACGTGGGTAACCCAACCGCGCCATTGATTGCGGCGCTTGGGAGATAAGCGAGTTTTACCGGGCTGGTGGGGACGCATAGTTTCATCCGCCCATATATAAGGGGATAAGGATCCACCTTTTTACCTACGCCTTCTTCCTCCTTTGCTTATCCATCTCCGCGCACTCGAGCTCCAACGCCCAAGTCCGCACATCTCACCTCCACCTTCTCCAACCATGTCCGGAGCGGGAGGCAAGTGGATGGCCTCCTCCGTCACGGAGGGGCACATCAAGAAGCTGCACAAGGCCAGATATTTGTCCTGCGATATCGTGCACCGGCTCCCCGACGAGGGGCAGCTCATCCCCACCCCTAGGCCCCATGAGAGGGTGGTGTTCCTTCCCCATTTCCTCCGCGGACTGGGCTTCCCACTCCACCCATTTGTCCTGGGGCTCATGTTCTACTATGGCCTGGATTTCCATGATCTGGCCCCGAATTTTATCCTCAACATCTCGGTGTTTATCGTCGTGTGCGAGGCCTTCCTCTGCATCCAGCCCCACTTCGGCTTATGGCTAAAGACTTTTAATGTCAAGCCGAAGGTAGTGGGTGGCCGCCAAGCGGAGTGCAGAGGCGCCATGGTAGGCAAGATGCCCAACGTCACCTGGCTCGAGGGCGCCTTCGTGGAAACCATCAAAGGGTGGAAATCGGGGTGGTTTTACGTCACCGAGCCGCGTGACCCTAAATGGGCAGCAGCCCCCGAATTCAGATCTGGCTTCCCCACACGTCTCACCTCCTGGAAAGAGAAGGGTCTAACGTGGGGCTATTCAAATAAGCTGACCGGACTCCAATCCTGTGTCCAAACCCTGGTGAACAAGAAGCTCGAGCTTGTCAATCTAGTCCAGGTCATGCTCATCCGCCGGATTCTCCCGTGCCAGAAGCGGGCTTTCAACTTGTGGGAGTTCGATCCGGCGCAGCACCAGACCTTGAGCAGGCTCTTCGACACTACGTACGAAGAGGCCTGGAGGGTGCTGTTCAAGGGCGCCGAGGCTCCTGTATCCGCTACCGAAGATCGCGGATTCAGCTCGCAGCGTCAAGCCGGCGAGGTAAGCTATATTACCCTTTACGGGACACATGTTTTCCATAGTTTGACTCTATGCGGGATCTAAACTCCCATTACCTTTAACAGGCTTGGCAGAAGACGTCCGGGCAGGTTGACTGTCCGGCTCCCCTTCCACAAGACCCAGCGGACGCCCGTTTGACGGGGCTGCTGGTCCCGGCGCCTTACGTGGTGCCGGAGAAGAAGGCCAAGAAGAAGGCCACAGGAACCCCGAGGAGTTCCCGGCGCCAGGTGTTATCGGACTCATCGTCCGATGACTCCGAGGCGGACTCCTCCCACGAAGACAAGGAGGAGAAGAAAGAGGCCTCTCCCCCAGCGGGGGAAGAGAAGAAGAGGAAGGTGTAAGTGCATCTAGTGCCACCCCTAGTTGGTTTTGGAGTATTGACGACAAAGTTGGTTGAGGGACTAATGCGTTTGTGAGAATTGCAGGATAACGCAGGTAGTGTCCCTCATCGATTCGGTTTACCTACCGGAGATGACCCCTAAAAATGCATGAAGACATTGAAGACAATGGTGGTATGAGAAGATATTCATATTGAAGACTATGACATGAGAAGACATTGCGTGAAGACTATGGAGCATGAAGACTGTGTGGTTTCGTTGTTTCCTTTTCTTCTTTGTTGAGTCATAGGATTCACCGTATTGTTAAGTGGGGTTCAAGTGAACTAAGTCAGAGTGACTGAAGGGATGCTCAACTCAAATCCTATGTCTTCGAGCGAAGACAATGAGAGCAAACCTTATCCAGAGCTGGATGAGTCAGCTTTGCTTGTAGCCCAAGTAAAGTTGCCGCGTGTGTTTGAAATCTAACCGTTGGAACACGTGTCAGTTCCTTAGTGACCCAGGGTCATTTTGAACAAATCAGGTCGGGTTGCCTAGTGGCTATAAATAGCCCACCCCCTACACCATAAATTGGTGGCTGCTCAGAGTTTGTGCACGGCTTTTGTCGTTTGAGAGCAACCCACCTCGAAGAATTTGAGAGAGAAAGATCCTTGTGAGGACAAAGCCCAAACACCCAAAGCCAAAGAGTGTTAGGCATCACTGAAGTCTTTCTGTCTGTGTGACCTGAAGACTTATTACACTTGAGGATTGTGAATCCTGCAGCCGGTTAGGCATCGCGTTCTGAGCATCCAAGAGTCATTGTGGATTGCCGGTGAACGAAGTCTGTGAAGGTTTGGAAGTCTCCCTTGAAGACTTACCAGAGTGATTGGGCGAGGAATGGGTGTCCTTAGCTCAAGGGGAATAAGGTGAAGACACGGTCTTCTGAGTTAAATCTCAGCCTCCCTAACCAAACGTACAGTTGTCACAACAACTGGAACTGGTCTAACAAATCCTGTGTCTTCAACAAGCAACTGGTTCTATCCCTTCCCAACCTTACTTTAGTTTGTCTTTGTGAAGTCATTGCCTATCTGTGTATCTGTTGGACTTCATTGCTTGACTACTACTATTGATTGGCTTCATACTATCTTCCATCCTGATCCTTACTATCTCGCTGCTATTAGTCCTGTACTTTCACATCATTGCATACTTGACTATGGCTTGCTTAGGGTAGTTTATCTTCCGCTGCATAACAATTAGGTCATTTCTATTGTTTGTCTTCGAAACTTCCAAGCTTTGAAGACGTTCATAAAAATCGCCTATTCACCCCCCCTCTAGTCGATAGTAGCACTTTCAATTGGTATCAGAGCAAGGTACTCCCTTGTTCTGTGTGATTCGGTTTAACCACCTAGAGTTTCAGCTATGTCGACTGCAGGATTGAGGAACATATCTTGTCCCACCTTTGATGGTCATGAGTATCCCCGATGGAAGGCCATGATGAAGAAGTGACTCATGTCCATGGATAGCGAACTATGGACCGTCAGTGAGATTGGACTCACTGATCTATGCAAGATGGCAGAGGCTGATGACATTCGCAAGTATACTCTATTGAACCTTACAGCGAAGGATGTCATCTGCTCTCATTTGTCCCGAAATCAGTTCAGGAATGTTATGCACCTCAATCACGCGAAGCAAATCTGGGACCGGCTCTCTGAGGTATATGAAGGTCATCGTACTCGTCATGATCCGTGGTTTGAAGATTACAAGGAGTCTCTCAAGGAGATGACCTTTGCACCTGAATCATCATAATCCTCATCGTGCCACATGGCAAGGGGTGATAAGGTAACTGATGCTATCTCTCTGAATCTAGCGATGATGAATCAGGTGATGAATTTGGCCCCAGTTATGACAAGCTTGCTTCCCTTGCCACTAAAAAACAAAGAATCTTGGAAAAGGTTCAAGACATGCTTAGTAAGAGCGATGATATGTTGGGTCAAGAAATGGATCAGTCAAAAGCTTTGGCTGATAGTCTTCAGAGACTTCATGCTAAGTTTGACGCCCTTCAACGTCAACATAATGCTCTCTTGTCTGATCATGAGAAGCTCTCTTATGAATGTCTTCAAAGAAAGCTAGACCTTGAAAAGATAAGAGTGGATTATGAAGATCTTCAGAAGGAGCGAGATTGATTACTTGCTCAACAGATCAGTTCCGCTCAGGACGGATTTGAACCACCATGTCTAAAATGCATTGAGCGTGATAACGCTACATCTGTTGCTGAATGTTCCACTGCTGCTACTGTTTCATTGCCTTCACCTACTGATGTGGTTACTAACCCCTCTGCGGAGGATACCACTGCTATTGCTGATGAAAATGCTATGTTGAAGACATTGCTTGAAATAGGGATGTACAAAAGTTTGAAGGGACATCAGACTCTCTGCGATGTCCTCAAAAAGCAGATTCTGAACCGAAACCCTAGGAAAGAGGGTGTTGGGTTCGAAAGGAAAATGAATGTTGATGGCTCGTACTGGAAGCCTGAGCAGTACCCCAAAACCACATGGGTTGCTGCAAAGGAACCTTCAGTAGATCCATCCACCTTATCTAGCTTTACCTGTGCTAATCCTGTTATCATTGATGAATCCTTTGATGCAAACATAAGCTGTTCAAAAATCAGAATGGTGAAGTGTTTGCCAGGTACATTGGTACTAACTGCAGGAATGGACCACCTATGAAGAAGATCTGGGTACCTAAGCAGTACATTCAGAATCTTCCTGTGAATGTCGCCATGACACCACCTAGGAAGAAGACAAACCCCAGACCAATAGCTTCATGTGGCCCAAAGGCTTCATACAGATACAGGACTCACATGAGTCACCCTAACGCCAATGTTTTGCAGGAAAATCATGCTCAGATTTATGAATATGAGCATGTATCTTCAAACCGCTATGTTCATAGGACTAAGAACTTTTCAGCTTATTCATATGAGTATCATTCATCTCCTGCAAGGCTATTTGCTAGGGCTTCAAAGCCAAAATTCTCAGATGCTGCACTAAGACTCATTGCTTCTAAGCCACCACTAAAGATGTGGGTGGCAAAGAAGAACTAACTCTCTTTTGCAGAAAACGGTCTCCAGCCAGCAAACAATGGCATCCGATACTATTGCTGGGGACCCAAAACTCATTTAGGACGCACGCTAAAATGTCATTCTATATACTTCACATCTGAATCTCTTATCAGTCATACTATGTCCTAACTTTGATATAAGCTGTGACTGTCCCTATATGTGTCAAATGCTTATGCTTCACAACACTCTTGTGAAGCCTATCCTCCTAACTGCATTGTAGGGTACATCACCAAAAGCTTCAGAATGGATTATGGACAGTGGATGCACAAATCACATGACTGGTGATCGAAGTCTTCTCATGGACTCAACCTTACGTCCATCCGACAAGAGTCACATTACATTTGCTGACACTGGTAAAAGCAAGGTATTGGGTCTAGGTAGAGTTGCAACCTCAAAGGATCAACACATGGATAAAGTGATGCTTGTTGAATCCCTTGGTTTCAACTTAATGTCTGTCTCAATGCTTTGTGACTTGAACATGATTGTGATATTTGGAAAATATCGTTGCCTTGTGCTAATGGAATCTGACAAATCTCTAGTCTTTGAAGGGTATCGAAAAGATGATCTATACATGGTAGATTTCTCAGCAGGTCCACAGCTTGCCGTATGTCTTCTCACAAAAGCTTCAGAATGCTGGCTCTGGCATCGAGGGTTAGGTCATGCTGGCATGAGGAACTTACACTCACTCGTCAAGAAGAAGCATGTCATTGGCATCGAGGATGTCAAGTTCAAAAAGGATCATCTGTGTGGTGCCTGTGAAACTGGAAAGATGACAAGGGCAAAGCACCCCTCGAAGACAATCATGACAACATATCAACCCTTCGAGCTGTTACACATGGACTTATTCAGACCTACTTGAAAGTGCTAGTATCGACTAGGGGGGTGAATAGGCGATTTTTATGAAAAGTCTTCAAAACTTGGAAGTTTCGAAGACAAACAACAGAAATAACCTAATTGACATGCAGCGGAAGATAAACTACCCTAAACAAGCCATAGTCAAGAATGTAATGATGTGAAAGTACAGGACTAATAGCAGTTAGGTAGTAAGGATCAAGATGGAAGATAGTGTGAAGCCAATCAACAATATTAGTTAAGCAATGAAGTCAAACAGATACACAGATAGGCAATGACTTCACGAAGACAAACTTAAGTAAGGTTGGAAGGGATAGAACCAGTTGCTTGTTGAAGACACAGGATTTGTTGGACCAGTTCCAGTTGCTGTGACAACTGTACGTCTGGTTAGGGAGGCTGAGATTTAACTCAGAAGACCGTGTCTTCACATTATTCCCCTTGAGCTAAGGACACCCAGTCCTTGCCCAATCACTCTGGTAAGTCTTCAAGGGAGACTTCCAAACCTTCACAGACTTCGTTCACCGGCAATCCACAATGACTCTTGGATGCTCAGAACGCGACGCCTAACCGGCTGGAGGATTCACAGTCCTCAAGTGTAATAAGTCTTCAGGTCACACAGACAGAAAGACTTCAGTGATGCCTAACACTCTTTGGCTCTGGGTGTTTGGGCTTTGTCCTCGCAAGGATCTTTCTCTCTCAAATTCTTCGAGGTGGGTTGCTCTCAAACGACAAAAGCCGTGCACAAACTCTCAGCAGCCACCAATTTATGGTGTAGGGGGTGGGCTATTTATAGCCACTAGGCAACCTGACCTGATTTGTCCAAAATGACCTTGGGTCACTAAGGAACTGACACGTGTTCCAACAGTCAGATTTCAAACACATGCGGCAACTTTACTTGGGCTACAAGCAAAGCTGACTCATCCAGCTCTGGATAAGATTTGCTCTCACTGTCTTCGCTCGAAGACATAGGATTTGAGTTGAGCATCACATCAGTCACTCTGACTTAGTTCACTTGGACCCCACTTAACAGTACGGTGGTTCCTATGACTCAACAAAGAAGAAAAGGAAATAACGAAACCACACAGTCTTCACGCTCCAAAGTCTTCACACAATGTCTTCTCATGTCATAGTCTTCAATATGAATATCTTCTCTTACCACCATTGTCTTCATTGTCTTCATACATTTTTAGGGGTCATCTCCGGTAGGTAAACCAAATCAATGAGGGACACTACCTGCGTTATCCTGCAATCACAAACGCATTAGTCCCTCAACCACCTTTGTCGTCAATACTCCAAAACCAACTAGGGGTGGCACTAGATGCACTTACAATCTCCCCCTTTTTGGTGATTGATGACAAACTAGTTGAAGTTTTCAACGGGGATAAAGTATGTGAAATTGTAGCGATAGGGAATTGTCTTCATAAGTTGCAAGGGCTCCCCCTTAAGATGTGCATATAAGTAATTTGCTTTTGGAATGCAAATGCACATGGCAGGTTGTACTTGTGGAGATCCACTTCAACTTATGAAGATAATTCATCATGCATGAAATGATATAGCAAGTAGGATGACATGCATAATGAAAAATTGACGTCTGCAGAATGATCTTAGTGCAAAAGTTATCATCGCACATGCGGAATTTATCATCGCATCATAATAGAGCAAATAAGTAGCAGAAGCAGCAGACGACCATCAAGTTTAGTTGTTACAACTCAAAGAACCAAATGTTTCAAAACGCAAGAGTTGTAAGCACGCAGCAAAATATAATGCAACCGCCCATATGAACCCGCTTGAAGACTATCAACTCAACGGTTCTCCCCCTTTTGTCAGTAAGGACCAAAAAGGTTTGAAGACATAGAGCATCTACTCGTCATCATGAGTAGGTGAAGCAGCAGGGTTTTCGTCATTGGTTGGCGGTGAAGATGAACTTGGTGCAGTGTCGATGCACACAGTAGGAGGAGGTGGTGAAGTAGAATCATCTTCATCATCGATCACTCTGGCATTAACTGTTTCCACGGAAGAGGAATATTCAGAGTCTTCAAGAGATGGGGTGCGACGTAAGACAGCGGTCCGTGGAGGAGTGGAGTCAAACTGGAATCTTTCATTGAAGCCATCGTCTTGAAGATCAGCTTCAGCGCTGAGCAGGGTCAAACTCTTCCATGATCGCCAGCAAGTTTCATGAGCAACAAAGGCATTTTTGGTGGCAAGGTTGCGAATGCGATTGACATCCACCAAGAGGCTTTGCATCTGTCTCTTGAGCCAGAAATGATGTTTATCCTGTTTCTGATGAAGGGCCACAAGAAGTTCTCGGTCATTGAGAACGCGAGAATGCTTCCGAGGCCTTTGTGCAATGGTGCTTTCAGTGGCTTCAGTGGGCGCTCTGTGAGGCAGACGAGTGTTACCAGCCAATGGATAGATTCGCGTTGCTGCTTGAACACCTTCAATAGGCTGAGTGAAGCTTTGGTGCTCAATATTCTGAAGACAAAGCGGCGTCTTGGCAGGGTCAGAGTATATAGCATCAACTGACATATCAACCTCTGGTAGAAAGATTATATGATTGCGAGCAGAGGGCTGATAATTGACTAGATGAGTGCCGCTTGATGAGGCGCATGACCCATGGAGCATAAAACTTCAGACCAAATAGGTCAGAGCCAGAAGCAGCAAGTTGCCTGATGAAGAATTCCTGAGTGTTGAAGCTGATGCCATTGAGAATATAGAAGACCAAAGTCTTCATAATTCCTTCAAGCTTGGCCGCTGATGAGTGTCCTTTGACTGGCCATAGAGTTCGCCTGATGATATGATATATGGTGCGAGGCAGATACTCAAGGTATTCAACAAAGAAATGTGTGGGATACTCAGTGTCAGATGGCAAAGGCTTCATCATGCTCAACATCTGGCTCGTATTGGGTTCTGGCTTATGAAAGATGCTTTCCACAGCATTTCGGTGTAGCTGACAGTCAGGTTCATATAGTTCTCCAGGAGTGGCTAACCCTGTAAGCTCAATGATATCCATACCTTTGGCTTCATGATGAACATTTCTAGTCATCCACTTGAGAACCCATGTCTTGATGTCCCTGTAGTAGCCACGAATGTGCAGACTGGCATAGAATTGAAGCAATAGCTCTTCATTCCAATGTTCTTTGTCTATCACAAAGTGGAGCAGACCAGCATCACGAAAGCAATCAAGTGCTTCTTCTAAGCATGGCAGTCCAGCAATAGCTTCAGTGTCAAGGCACATGTGAGGGAAAATGCGCCCTTGATCATATAGTACGCGGGAGTAATAGATTCTCTGCTGATAGCTCCAGAACCGATCTGATGATATCCTTGGCTTGGAGTAGGGGTTCTTGGCGTTGTCAAATAAGGTATTGTGGCTTTTGAAGCCATTAGCATTGAAGGACCCTGGTGAGTTGGCAGTACCTGGAAACCTTGGCAACCTGGGCTTTGGCTTCTGGACCTAAGGCCTATGCTCAACATGATAGTCAAATTGAGGTCCTGTGGCAGTAGGTGGAGGCACCAGAATGGGCCATCGGATGGTGATAAGCTGACCATAATTATATGCTTGCTCAATGGTGTGAGGCCTTGGTGGCGGAACAGGAGCAGGGGCAACAGCTGAGGCGTCAGGCTACACAACAGGTGCTTCGGGAGTAGTTGTCATATTGGCTTCAGGTGCAGCAACCTCATTGGTTTCAGGTGCAGCATCCTCAGTGATTTCAGGTTCAGTGGCCACATTTGCTTCAGGCACACTAGTTGGTGCAGGCTCCACATTAGCGTCAGCCATGACTACGTCATTGGCTTCATTGGTGTTGGTGGTGGCAGCCTCAACATTGTCAACCTCCTCTTGATGAACAGGAGGGTCGGGCACAGGCACGTTCACATCTGGAACTGCTTCTTCTTCAATCGCTGGGGGAGTAAGTACACGTACTTATTCTTCATTTTCCTCGGCTGATGCAGCCGGAATGTCTTCAGCAGCATGTGCTTCAGACTCGGAGACGTTTACTGCTGGAGCTGGTTCAGAAAATACTTGGCATGCAACAAGTGAACGTTGCACTTCTCCTTCTGGAACGCTCGACAGAGGGACTTGAGGCCTTTGTCCTCTGCGAAGCCTGCGAAGTGCTGGCTTCGCCTTAGGAGATGGAGTTGGCTGGGCCTGAAAGTCGTCATCCTCTTCTTGCACGGGGGGTGTAGCTTGTTGTTGTTGTTGGGGAGTACTGGGGGAGTCTTGGTGTTGTGGGTGATCAGCCCACGATGCATCCTGAGCAATTGGCGTCAAGGGACGACCAATGCTGATGAGTTTGATGTTTGTATGAACAGGCGATGATACCACTACATGTTCGATCTGAGGAAGAACTTCATCATGAGCTACATTGTCATGATGACCAATGTCTTCAGCAGCGGTGGGTTCAGCTACTGGAATATCTTCAGCTTCATGAGCCTCTGTGGGAGCAGGCTCATGGACTACCATTCTTCGTTCTTAATGTTCTGAAGCTGGGCGAACCACGGAAATGGGTTCAACAACTAAGGGCTCTGTGGAAGCAGCCCTAGTCTTCTTGGTATTGCGCTTCTTCTTGGAGGGAGCGGCATCAGAGGCTTTAGTATTCTTTCTCTTTCTGGCTTCAGCCTCCGCAGCCCTCGTCTTCTTCTGTTCTGAAGCGGTTGTGGTGACCTTTGGCTTCGAGCCAGTCATGCTGCTTGGGAAGATAATGCGAGGGGCTTCATGGCTTGAAGGTTCAGGCAGTTCAGCAGAAAGCTTCTTCTTCTTCTTTGCAGTCATCCTGGGGTCAATGCCAGGACGGCCAAGGGACTTGCGCTTTTCAGCCTCATTGTAGGCGAGCACACACTTATCAGCCAAAATCTTCATGCGCTCTCATGAGCCCTGAGCTTCTTGGCGTTTGTTGAGAAAAGCTTCTTTAAGCTCATGCAGCATGACCTTGAAGTTTCTGACGTCTTGAACACTTAGCTTGGCCACATGCTTCTTGAATTGAGCCTTCTCATAATCAATCTTGTTTTTGAGCTCAACGATGCGCTGAGCGAGAGCTAGCTCAGAAGCAATGGCTCCATTGGAGGAGACACTAAGGCCGATGGGGAGCTGTAAATCTTCAAAGCTGACGTTGGGGGTGTCGAACCACTCATCAATGAAATTGTGAATGATGGCCACATCAAAGAGAGGCAAGTTGCTGAAGATTTCTGCTTCTTCCTTGCTCTTTATCAGCTGCTCAAGAGCATCATCAGCAAGATCTTCATCACTTGACAGATCAATGGGTTCTTCACGCAGTATTGCGGCAGGAGTCAAGGCTCTTTGATCAGATGGTCTGACAAGTTGCTTTTTCTTTTCCGTTCTCTTGGAGACACGGGATTGATCTTCAGACTGCAAACTGGCTTCAGGAGGTGTAGTGGCCAGTGGCTTCACACGAGAAGTCTTTGGAGGTGCAGCTGAGGTTGAAGCCTTTGACTTCTTTTGCTTCTGCGGCTTTGGAGGAGGAGCAGGGGCATCATCGGAGCCATCACCATTGTCAGAATGATCTACTCTGGCACATTGGACCATGATGTAGGTGATGAGGCCGTCAAGGTTGGAGAAGGGGCCGATGACATTGGGATTAGCATCACGGGAGCCGTCAGCACGGGGAGCAGAGGGACCTGGGTTGAAGTCCAAACCCAAGGACTTCTTGTTCTTCTTGGCCGAAGCCACAGCGAATTGGTAGTTGCGCTTGAAGAGAGAGTCGTCATGACACCATAGTAGTGAGGTGGGATCTGCGTTCGCAGGCTGTGGCCCACGGACCATGCAAGGATAGAAGCCTTGGTCAATGGCTTCAGCTAGGCTCTTGGGTTGAAGGCCTCGATAGAGGATATCACCCCAAGGTCTCTTGATGGCATTCTTCTCTGCATATTCCTTCGTCACAAACTTGTACTTGAACCACTCCTCTGCCCAATAGCGACGAATCCATTGGATTCGCGTCTTCCTCTGATGATAATTCTCTTCAGGATCTGTCTTGTATAGTTCTGCTAAGTCATCAGGCAGATCTTTGGATGTTCCTTCTCTGCGATGTCTGCCACCCTTCCTTGCTGATTTTTCTGCAGCCATGAACTTCAAGCTGAAAGGCTTCAATACGTTCAAAGGCTTCAGAGATTTACGCTTGCTGGTCAAGCAGGAACTGGCTTCAGGAGAATTTATATGATGCTGTAAGTATTCTGCAAACGAATGCAGACTATGAGAACCAAGGGATTCTCCCACGGACATGTACCTGTGACAGCATTAGAGATGCGAGGGAAGGGGAAGAGGTCATATGCATTCTCAGAAGATTTTGAAGATAAATCAGTTTGAAGACATTGACCTCATGATGCGAAGACATTCACTTATATAGGTGAGTTGGTTCCAGATTTGTACCAATCCGTGAATAAGTACAAGTGAGGAATCAAACTAGACAAGAAATCTAAGTGAATCGACTAAGCAGTATGAGATGCAGACGGAATAGATCTAGCTTGAATAGACAGAAACTACTTTCGGTAAACAGGATGAATCTTGAAGATCAAAAAGGTGGTAAAAATAGAGTTATAATTACCGCACGAAGAACTGCTAGATGGAAGAATAGGAGACCGAGCAGTTCAGCCCACCGTGCCCTAACTTGGCGACGGAGGACACCTACGGCGACGGCGGAGAGGACGATGTCCGCGGCCGGCGTGAGGACGGCGTCGGAGAAGTCGCGGCAGCTAAGCGCTTCGTCGCCGGTGTCGTCGCGAGCTAGCGGTGGCGCTAGGGTTTTGACGGAGGTGGAGAGGTGGAAGAAGGATTTCTTTACCGCAGGGGACAAGTATTTATAAGTAGGTGAGAGACACAGCGCAATTACGCTGGTGCCCCTGGCGGTTCACATCTGAGGGGCACGTGGCAAGCATGCAACATACTCAGAGTTGTCCCACGTTCCCACGCCCGCCAGGCATGTCGGAGAGTTGTTCCGGCTTCTCCGGATTTCAACAATAAAGATAAGTCATTTAAAACAGATTTAATGTTTGTCTCTTTGCCTTCTGCTGACTAGGACGCAGAGAAGACATTCGACAGTTTCAATAGAATGCATATGATTTGGACAGATAGAGTTTGAGATAGGAAGCATAGAGAGGTTAGGGTCCGATCACATTCACTTAGTTCAAAAGATTCCAATCTTGAAGACATAGCTATAAGTGAATGCTGTAGAGGACAGAACACTAGTATATATATATATATCAGGAAGCAATCAAATCATCATAGTGTAGAAATCATGAAGATAAATTGAAACTGAAGACAAACCAAATGCGAAGTCATTGCAATATAACGCCATGAGTGAACACTTCAACAGAAAGTTGGTGGTGGCGTTACCCACCGTATAGGAAGTATTAGACCCAGACACGGCGCACAATTATCGTGGCGCTCCGAAGTCAAATTCCATGTTAATGTATTCACACTCAGAGTGTAAATCTTCATTGATTGAAGATATACATTACTTTGTGTGTTGCACATCTAAGTCATCAACATGCATAAGTGTTAGGATGTGTGCCTGATCACAGGACATTAGAGGATTCCAAGATATTTAGCTCACACCGTAACTTGCAAAACCTTTTCTCATCCAAGGGCTTTGTGAAGATATCTGCCAGTTGCTCTTCAGTGTTGACGTGAATGATATCGATATCTTTCTTCATAACATGATCTCTGAGAAAGTGATGACGAATTTAATGTGCTTTGTCTTCGAGTGTTGGACTAGATTGTTGGCTATTTTGATGGCACTTTCGTTGTCGCAGAAGAGAGGTACTTGTTTCAGGTTGAAGCCATAATCCTTGAGAGTTTGCTTCATCCATAGAAGCTGAGCACAACAGGATCCAGCAGCAATGTATTCAGATTCAGCAGTTGAGAGTGATACACAGTTCTGCTTCTTTGAAGACCAACAGACAAGTGATCGACCAAGAAAATGACATGTGCCTGATGTAGACTTGCGATCCACCTTGTCACCAGCATAATCATCATCCGAGAATCCAACCAAATCAAATTTTGAGCCCTTGGGATACCATAATCCGAGTGTTGGGGTGTAAGCCAAATATCGAAGAATTCGCTTCACAGCTAAGTGATGCGATTCCTTTGGTGCCGCTTGGAATCGAGCACACATGCAAACACTAAGCATAATATCTGGCCTAGATGCACATAAATAAAGCAAAGAACCAATCATGGAGCGGTATACCTTTTGATCGAACTCTTTACCATTGTCGTCGGGACCAAGATGGTGTTTGGCTGGCATTGGCGTCGTGTAGCCTTTGCAGTCTTCCATTCCAAACTTCTTCAGACAATCTTTGAGGTATTTCTCTTAAGATATGAAGATGCCATTTCTTTGCTGACGAATTTGAAGACCAAGGAAGAACTTCAGCTCACCTATCATGGACATTTGATATTGCTCTTGCATCATGTACCCAAACTCATCACTATACTTCTGGTTGGTGCAGCCGAAGATTATGTCATCCACATATATTTGGCACACAAACAGTTCACCATCATATGTCTTCGTGAAGAGTGTGGGATCGAGGGATCCAGGTTTGAAGACTTTACTCTTCAGAAAGTCTTTGATTGTATCATACCAGGCACGAGGAGCTTCTTTGAGGCCATACAGTGCTTTGTTTAGCTTGTACACCATATCAGGATGTTTTGGATCTTCAAAGCCAGGTGGTTGTGCGACATATACTTCTTCTTCAATCTTGCCATTGAGAAATGCACTCTTTACATCCATTTGATATAGCAAGATGTTGTGATGATTAGCGTAGGCTAGCAGTATGCGAATAGCTTCAAGCCTAGCAACAGGAGCAAATGTTTCATCGAAGTCAATTCCTTCAACTTGAGTATATCCTTGAGCCACAAGACGTGCTTTGTTTCTGACGACTTGACCATGCTCATCTTGCTTGTTTCGATATATCCATTTTGTTCCAATAATGTTATGCTTGCGAGGATCAGGT
This sequence comes from Triticum aestivum, assembly GCF_018294505.1. Lineage (NCBI taxonomy): Eukaryota > Viridiplantae > Streptophyta > Magnoliopsida > Poales > Poaceae > Triticum > Triticum aestivum. Next base: position 219,154,389 of record NC_057813.1, on the reverse strand, counting down.
CGCTTGACAAGTTCCCAGACATTATTCAGTTTGAACTGTTGAAGTTCTTCTTGCATGGCTTGAATCCATTCAGGTTCCATAAAAGCTTCAGCAACTTTCTTGGGTTCTGATATTGACACAAATGAAAAGTGCCCACAGAAGTTTGCTAGCTGTGTTGCTCTTGATCGAGTGAGCGGACCAGGTGCATTGATGCTGTCAATTATCTTCTCTATTTGAACTTCATTTGCAACACGAGGATGAACAGGACGAAGATTTTGCTCTGGCTGATCATTGTCATCATTGGGAGGATTGTCTTCGGTCTGAGCATTGTCTTCAGGTTGATTTGGTGCAGAGATGATAAGTTCCTCTTCAGGCTGTGCTTCAGAGGGCATGATTTCACCAGTTCCCATCAGCTTGATAGACTCGTTTGAAGGAGCTTCATCAGTGTACTTGGCAGAATCTCTCTCTGTGAACCATTGGTTTCATCAAATTTCACATCCACAGTTTCAACGATTTTGTAGAGATAAAGGTTGAAGACTCTGTAGGAGTGTGAATCCTTTCCATAGCCAAGCATGAAGCCTTCGTGAGCCTTAGGTGCAAATTTTGACTTGTGATGGGGATCCTTTATCCAGCATCTTGCTCCAAATACTCTGAAGTAACTGACGTTTGGCTTCTTGCCAGTAAGTAGCTCATATGATGTTTTGTTCAGAAGCTTATGAATGTACACACGGTTGATGATGTGACATGCTGTATCAATAGCTTCAGGCCAGAACTTTCTTGGTGTCTTGTACTCATCTAGCATAGTTCGAGCCATCTCGATGAGGGTTCTGTTTTTTGCGCTCAACAATGCCGTTTTGCTGAGGTGTGTATGGAGCAGAGAACTCATGAGTGATTCCCATTGTATCCAGATACAGATCAAGTCCAGTGTTCTTGAATTCAGTGCCATTGTCACTTCTGATGTGCTTGATCTTCACGCCATAATTGTTCATTGCTCGATTTGCGAAGCGCCTGAAGACATCTTGCACTTCAGTCTTGTAAAGAATTATATGAACCCATGTGTATCTTGAGTAGTCATCAACAATGACGAAGCCATAGAGACAGGCAGTCGTTGTGAGAGTGCAGTAATGCGTAGGTCCAAATAAGTCCATGTGTAACAGCTAGAAGGGTTGAGATGTTGTCATGATTGTCTTCGAGGGGTGCTTTGCCCTTGTCATCTTTCCAGCTTCACAGGCACCACACAGATGATCCTTCTTGAACTTGACATCCTCGATGCCAATGACATGCTTCTTCTTGACGAGTGAGTGTAAGTTCCTCATGCCAGCATGTCCCAGCCTTCGATGCCAGAGCCAGCATTCTGAAGCTTTTGTGAGAAGACATACGGCAAGCTGTGGACCTGCTGAGAAATCTACCATGTATAGATCATCTTTTCGATACCCTTCAAAGACTAGAGATTTGTCAGATTCCATTAGTACAAGGCAACGATATTTGCCAAATATCACAATCATGTTCAAGTCACAAAGCATTGAGACAGACATTAAGTTGAAACCAAGGGATTCAACAAGCATCACTTTATCCATGTGTTGATCCTTTGAGATTGCAACTCTACCTAGACCCAATACCTTGCTTTTACCAGTGTCAGCAAATGTAATGTGACTCTTGTCGGATGGACGTAAGGTTGAGTCCATGAGAAGACTTCGATCACCAGTCATATGATTTGTGCATCCACTGTCCATAATCCATTCTGAAGCTTTTGGTGATGTACCCTACAGTGCAGTTAGGAGGATAGGCTTCACAAGAGTGTTGTGAAGCATAAGCATTTGATACATATAGGGACAGTCACAGCTTATATCAAGTTAGGACATAGTATGACTGATAAGAGATTCAGATGTGAAGATATAGAATGACATTTTATCGTGCGTCCTAAATGAGTTTTAGGTCCCCAGCAATAGTATCGGACGCCATTGATTGCTGGCTGGAGACCGTTTTCTGCAAAAGAGAGTTAGTTCTTCTTTGCCACCCACATCTTCAGTGGGGGCTTAGAAGCAATGAGTCTAAGTGCAGCATCTGAGAATTTTGGCTTTGAAGCCCTAGCAAATAGCCTTGCAGGAGATGAATGATACTCATATGAATAAGCAGAAAAGTTCTTAGTCCTATGAACATAGCGGTTCGAAGATACACGCTCATATTCATAAGTCTGAGCATGATTTCCCTGCAAAACATTGGCGTTAGGGTGACTCATGTGAGTCCTGTATCTGTATGAAGCCTTTGGGCCACATGAAGCTATAGGTCTGGGGTTTGTCTTCTTCCTTGGTGGTGTCATGACGACATTCACAGGAAGATTCTCAATGTACTGCTTAGGTACCCAGATCTTCTTCATAGGTGGTCCATTCCTGCAGTTAGTACCAATGTACCTGGCAAACACTTCACCATTCTGATTTTTGAACAGCTTATAGTTTGCATCAAAGGATTCATCAATGATAATAGGATTAGCACAGGTAAAGCCAGATAAGTGGATGGATCTACTGAAGGTTCCTTTGCAGCAACCCATGTGGTTTTGGGGTACTGCTCAGGCTTCCAGTACGAGCCATCAACATTCATTTTCCTTTCGAACCCAACACCCTCTTTCCTAGGGTTTCGGTTCAGAATCTGCTTTTTGAGGACATCGCAGAGAGTCTGATGTCCCTTCAAACTTTTGTACATCCCTGTTTCAAGCAATGTCTTCAACATAGCATTTTCATCAGCAACAGCAGTGGTATCCTCCGCAGAGGGGTTAGTAACCACATCAGTAGGTGAAGACAATGAAACAGTAGCAGCAGTGGAACATTCAGCAACAGATGTAGCGTTATCACGCTCAATGCATTTTAGACATGGTGGTTCAAATCCATCCTGAGCGGAACTGATCTGTTGAGCGCGAAGTGACTCATTCACCTTTTGAAGATCTTCATGAGCCGCTCTCAATTTCTCAAGCTCTTGTTTCCTTTGAAGATAATCATAGGAGAGCCTTTCATAAGTAGTTGAGAGCGATTCATGACGACCTTCAAGTTCTTGGTACTTAGCATGAAGATTTTTTATGTCATCAACTAAGGACTGTGAACGTGTCATTTCAGCGTCCAACAGGTCATCGCTTTTGTCTAACAGTTTTTGAGTATGTTCCATAGCCTTTTGTTGTTCAGTTGCAATTTTAGCAAGTGTTTTGTAGCTGGGTTTGGATTCACAATCAGAGTCATCTTCACTTGAAGTTTGAAAGTAAGCATCGCGTGATTTTACCTTGGCACCACGTGCCATGAAGCAGTAGGTGGGAGTAGGATCGTCTTCGTCATTAGCTTCAGCGTTGGTGTGGAAGTCATTGTCTTCAGTGTTGAAGATGGACTTGGCAACATAGGCTGTGGCTAGAGCCAGACTTGCAACGCCAGGGTCAGACTCCTCTCCAGACTCCACCTCCGCCTCCTCCGAAGCAGACTCCTCCTCTGAATCCATTTCCTTGCCAACAAAAGCACGAGCCTTGCCAGATGAGCTCTTCTTGTATGATGAAGACTTGGAAGAAGACTTAGAAGACTTTGAGGATTTCTTCTTCTTCTTGTCATCGGAATCATATTCCTTGCTTTTCTTCTTCTTCTTCTCATTGTCCCACTGTGGACACTCAGATATGTAGTGACCAGGTTTCTTGCACTTGTGGCAGGTTCTCTTCTTGTGATCATGTGTGGAAGCTTCATCATTCCTTGAGCTAGATCGTGAAGACTTTCTGAAGCCTTTCTTCTTTGTGAATTTCTGGAACTTCTTCACAAGCATAGCAAGTTCCCTTCCAATGTCTTCAGGATCTTCAGAACTGCAGTCAGATTCTTCTTCAGATGAGGAAACAACTTTTGCCTTCAAAGCACGAGTTCGGCCATAGTTTGGGCCATAGATATCTCTTTTCTCAGATAGCTGGAACTCATGTGTGTTGAGCCTCTCAAGTATATCAGACGGATCGAGTGTCTTGAAGTCAGGACGTTCTTGTATCATGAGGGCAAGGGTGTCAAAGGAGCTGTCAAGTGATCTCAGCAGTGTCTTGACGATTTCATGCTTGGTAATCTCAGTTGCGCCAAGAGCTTGAAGTTCATTTGTGATATCAGTGAGGCGATCAAACGTGAGCTGGACATTTTCATTGTCGTTTCTCTTGAAGCGGTTGAAGAGGTTGCGAAGAACACTGATTCTTTGATCTCTCTGGGTTGAAACGCCTTCGTTGACCTTGGATAGCCAGTCCCAGACTAGCTTCGACGTTTCCAGAGCACTCACACGGCCATACTGTCCTTTGGTCAGATGACCACAGATGATGTTCTTTGCAGTAGAGTCCAGTTGAATGAACTTCTTGACATCAGTGGGGGTGACACCTTCACCAGTTTTGGGAACGCCATTCTTGACGACATACCAGAGGTCGACATCAATGGCTTCAAGATGCATGCGCATCTTATTCTTCCAGTAGGGATATTCAGTTCCATCGAACACGGGGCAAGCAGCGGAGACCTTGATTATCCCTGCAGTCGACATAGCTGAAACTCCAGGTGGTTCGAATCACACAGAACAAGGGAGTACCTTGCTCTGATACCAATTGAAAGTGCTAGTATCGACTAGAGGGGGGTGAATAGGCGATTTTTATGAAAGTCTTCAAAACTTGGAAGTTTCGAAGACAAACAACAGAAATAACCTAATTGATATGCAGCGGAAGATAAACTACCCTAAACAAGCCATAGTCAAGTATGTAATGATGTGAAAGTACAGGACTAATAGCAGTTAGGTAGTAAGGATCAAGATGGAAGATAGTGTGAAGCCAATCAACAATAGTAGTCAAGCAATGAAGTCAAACAGATACACAGATAGGCAATGACTTCACGAAGACAAACTTAAGTAAGGTTGGAAGGGATAGAACCAGTTGCTTGTTGAAGACACAGGATTTGTTGGACCAGTTCCAGTTGCTGTGACAACTGTACGTCTGGTTAGGGAGGCTGAGATTTAACTCAGAAGACCGTGTCTTCACCTTATTCCCCTTGAGCTAAGGACACCCAGTCCTCGCCCAATCACTCTGGTAAGTCTTCAAGGGAGACTTCCAAACCTTCACAGACTTCGTTCACCGGCAATCCACAATGACTCTTGGATGCTCAGAACGCGACGCCTAACCGGCTGGAGGATTCACAGTCCTCAAGTGTAATAAGTCTTCAGGTCACACAGACAGAAAGACTTCAGTGATGCCTAACACTCTTTGGCTCTGGGTGTTTGGGCTTTGTCCTCGCAAGGATCTTTCTCTCTCAAATGCTTCGAGGTGGGTTGCTCTCAAATGACAAAAGCCGTGCACAAACTCTGAGCAGCCACCAATTTATAGTGTAGGGGGTGGGCTATTTATAGCCACTAGGCAACCCGACCTGATTTGTCCAAAATGACCCTGGGTCACTAAGGAACTGACATGTGTTCCAATGGTCAGATTTCAAACACACGCGGCAAGTTTACTTGGGCTACAAGCAAAGCTGACTCATCCAGCTCTGGATAAGATTTGCTCTCACTGTCTTCGCTCGAGGACATAGGATTTGAGTTGAGCATCACATCAGTCACTCTGACTTAGTTCACTTGGACCCCACTTAATAGTACGGTGGTTCCTATGACTCAACAAAGAAGAAAAGGAAACAACGAAACCACACAGTCTTCGCGCTCCAAAGTCTTCACACAATGTCTTCTCATGTAATAGTCTTCAATATGAATATCTTCTCTTACCACCATTGTCTTCAATGTGTTCATACATTTTTAGGGGTCATCTCCAGTAGGTAAACCGAATCAATGAGGGACACTACCTGCGTTATCCTGCAATTCTCACAAACGCATTAGTCCCTCAACCAACTTTGTCGTCAATACTCCAAAACCAACTAGGGGTGGCACTAGATGCACTTACACTACTCACTACTCCACCCTCACAACAACTGCCTGTCTCTATGGCTTCGTAATTGTTGATGACTACTCAAGAGACACATGGGTTCATATAATTCTTTACAAGACTGAAGTGCAAGATGTCTTCAGGCGCTTCGCAAATCGAGCAATAAACAGTTATGGCGTGAAGATCAAGCACATCAGAAGTGACAATGGCACTGAATTCAAGAACACTGGACTTGATCTGTATCTGGATACAATGGGAATCACTCATGAGTTCTCTGCTCCATACACACCTCAGCAAAATGGCATCGTTGAGAGCAAAAACAGAACCCTCATTGAGATGGCTCGAACAATGCTAGCTGAGTACAAGACACCAAGAAAGTTCTGGCCTGAAGCTATTGATACAGCATGTCACATCATCAACCGTGTGTACATCCATAAGCTTCTGAACAAAACATCTTATGAGCTCCTTACTGGCAAGAAGCCAAACGTCAGTTACTTCAGAGTATTTGGAGCTAGATGCTGGATCAAGGATCCCCATCACAAGTCAAAATTTGCACCTAAGGCTCACGAAGGCTTCATGCTTGGCTATGGAAAGGATTCACACTCCTACAGAGTCTTCAACCTTTATCTCTACAAAATCGTTGAAACTGTGGATGTGAAATTTGATGAAACCAATGGTTCACAGAGAGAGATTCTGCCAAGTACACTAGATGAAGCTCCTTCAAACGAGTCTATCAAGCTGATGGGAACTGGTGAAATCATGCCCTCTGAAGCACAGCCTGAAGAGGAACTTATCATCTCTGCACCAAATCAACCTGAAGACAATGCTCAGACCGAAGACAATCCTCCCAATGATGACAATGATCAGCCAGAGCAAAATCTTCGTCCTGTTCATCCTCGTGTTGCAAATGAAGTTCAAATAGAGAAGATAATTGACAGCATCAATGCACCTGGTCCGCTCACTCGATCAAGAGCAACACAGCTAGCAAACTTCTGTGGGCACTTTTCATTTGTGTCAATATCAGAACCCAAGAAAGTTGCTGAAGCTTTTATGGAACCTGAATGGATTCAAGCCATGCAAGAAGAACTTCAACAGTTCAAACTGAATAATGTTGGGAACTCGTCAAGCGACCTGACCCTCGCAAGCATAACATTATTGGAACAAAGTGGATATATCGAAACAAGCAAGATGAGCATGGTCAAGTCGTCAGAAACAAAGCACGTCTTGTGGCTCAAGGATATACTCAAGTTGAAGGAATTGACTTCGATGAAACATTTGCTCCTGTTGCTAGGCTTGAAGCTATTCGCATACTGCTAGCCTACGCTAATCATCACAACATCTTGCTATATCAAATGGATGTAAAGAGTGCATTTCTCAATGGCAAGATTGAAGAAGAAGTATATGTCGCACAACCACCTGGCTTTGAAGATCCAAAACATCCTGATATGGTGTACAAGCTAAACAAAGCACTGTATGGCCTCAAACAAGCTCCTCGTGCCTGGTATGATACAATCAAAGACTTCCTGAAGAGCAAAGGCTTCAAACCTGGATCCCTCGATCCCACACTCTTCACGAAGACATATGATGGTGAACTGTTTGTGTGCCAAATATATGTGGATGACATAATCTTCGGCTGCACCAACCAGAAGTATAGTGATGAGTTTGGGTACATGATGCAAGAGCAATATCAAATGTCCATGATGGGTGAGCTGAAGTTCTTCCTTGGTCTTCAAATTCGTCAGCAAAGAAATGGCATCTTCATATCTCAAGAAAAATACCTCAAAGATTGTCTGAAGAAGTTTGGAATGGAAGACTGCAAAGGCTACACGACGCCAATGCCAGCCAAACACCATCTTGGTCCCGACGACAATGGTAAAGAGTTCGATCAAAAGGTATACCGCTCCATGATTGGTTCTTTGCTTTATTTATGTGCATCTAGGCCAGATATTATGCTTAGTGTTTGCATGTGTGCTCGATTCCAAGCGGCACCAAAGGAATCGCATCACTTAGCTGTGAAGCGAATTCTTCGATATTTGGCTTACACCCCAACACTCGGATTATGGTATCCCAAGGGCTCAAAATTTGATTTGGTTGGATTCTCGGATGCTGATTATGCTGGTGACAAGGTGGATCGCAAGTCTACATCAGGCACATGTCATTTTCTTGGTCGATCACTTGTCTGTTGGTCTTCAAAGAAGCAGAACTGTGTATCACTCTCAACTGCTGAATCTGAATACATTGCTGCTGGATCCTGTTGTGCTCAGCTTCTATGGATGAAGCAAACTCTCAAGGATTATGGCATCAACCTGAAACAAGTACCTCTCTTCTGCGACAACGAAAGTGCCATCAAAATAGCCAACAATCCAGTCCAACACTCGAAGACAAAGCACATTGAAATTCGTCATCACTTTCTCAGAGATCATGTTATGAAGAAAGATATCGATATCATTCACGTCAACACTGAAGAGCAACTGGCAGATATCTTCACGAAAGCCCTTGGATGAGAAAAGGTTTTGCAAGTTACGGTGTGAGCTAAATATCTTGGAATCCTCTAATGTCCTGTGATCAGGCACACATCCTAACACTTATGCATGTTGATGACTTAGATGTGCAACACACAAAGTAATGTATATCTTCAATCAATGAAGATTTACACTCTGAGTGTGAATACATTAACATGGAATTTGACTTCGGAGCGCCACGATAATTGTGCGCCGTGTCTGGGTCTAATACTTCCTATACGGTGGGTAACGCCACCACCAACTTTCTCTGTTTGAAGTGTTTCACTCATGGCGTTATATTGCAATGACTTCGCATTTGGTTTGTCTTCAGTTTCAATTTATCTTCATGACTTTCTACACTATGATGATTTGATTGCTTTCTGATATATATATATACTAGTGTTCTGTCCTCTACAGCATTCACTTATAGCTATGTCTTCAAGATTGGATCTTTTGAACTAAGTGAATGTGATCGGACCCTAACCTCTCTATGCTTCCTATCTCAAACTCTATCTGTCCAAATCATATGCATTCTATTGAAACTGTCGAATGTCTTCTCTGCGTCCTAGTCAGCAGAAGGCAAAGAGACAAACATTAAATCTGTTTTAAATGACTTATCTTTATTGTTGAAATCCGGAGAAGCCGGAACAACTCTCCGACATGCCTGGCGGGCGTGGGAACGTGGGACAACTCTGAGTATGTTGCATGCTTGCCACGTGCCCCTCAGATGTGAACCGCCAGGGGCACCAGCGTAATTGCGCTGTGTCTCTCACCTACTTATAAATACTTGTCCCCTGCGGTAAAGAAATCCTTCTTCCACCTCTCCACCTCCGTCAAAACCCTAGCGCCACCGCTAGCTCGCGACGACGCCGGCGACGAAGCGCTTAGCTGCCGCGACTTCTCCGACGCCGTCCTCACGCCGGCCGCGGACATCGTCCTCTCCGCCGTCGCCGTAGGTGTCCTCCGTCGCCAAGTTAGGGCACGGTGGGCTGAACTGCTCGGTCTCCTATTCATCCCATCTAGCAGTTCTTCGTGCGGTAATTATAACTCTATTTTTACCACCTTTTTGATCTTCAAGATTCATCCTGTTTACCGAAAGTGGTTTCTGCCTATTCAATGTTAGATCTATTCTGTCTGCATCTCATACTGCCTAGTCAATTCACTTAGATTTCCTGTCTAGTTTGATTCCTCACTTGTACTTATTCACGGATTGGTACAAATCTGGAACCAACTCACCTATATAAGTGAATGTCTTCGCATCATGAGGTCAATGTCTTCAAACTGATTTATCTTCAAAATCTTCTGAGAATGCATATGACCTCTTCCCCTTCCCTCGCATCTCTAATGCTGTCACAGGTACATGTCCGTGGGAGAATCCCTTGGTTCTCATAGTCTGCATTCGTTTGCAGAATACTTACAGCATCATATCAATTCTCCTGAAGCCAGTTCCTGCTTGACCAGCAAGCGTAAGTCTCTGAAGCCTTTGAACGTATTGAAGCCATTCAGCTTGAAGTTCATGGCTGCAGAAAAATCAGCAAGGAAGGGTGGCAGACAACACAGAGAAGGAACATCCAAAGATCTGCCTGATGACTTAGCAGAACTCTACAAGACACATCCCGAAGAGAATTATCATCAGAGAAAGACGCGAATCCAATGGATTCGACGCTATTGGGCTGAGGAATGGTTCAAGTACAAGTTTGTGACGAAGGAATATGCAGAGAAGAATGCCATCAAGAGACCTTGGGGTGATATCCTCTATCGAGGCCTTCAACCCAAGAACAGAGCTGAAGCCATTGCTCAAGGCTTCTATCCTTGCATGGTCCGTGGACCACAGCCTGAGAACACCGATCCCACCTCACTACTCTGGTGTCGTGATGACTCTCTCTTCAAGCGCAACTACTAGTTTGTTGTGGCTTCGGTCAAGAAGAACAAGAAGTCCTTGGGCTTGGACTTCAACCGAGGTCCCTCTGCTCCCTGTGCTGACGGCTCCCGTGATGCTGATCCCAATGTGATCGGCCCCTTCTCCAACCTTGACGGCCTCATCACCTACATCGTGGTCCAAGGTGCAAGAGTAGATCATTCTGAAAATGATGCTGACTCCGATGAAGCCCCTGCTCCTCCTCCAAAGTCGCAGAAGCAAAAGAAGCCAAAGGCTCAAGATCAGTTGCACCTCCGAAGACTTCTCGTGCGAAGCCACTGGCCACTGCACCTCCTGAAGCCAGTGTGCAGTCTGAAGATCAATCCTGTGTCTCCAAGAGAACGGAGAAGAAAAAGCAACTTGTCAGACCATCTGATCAAAGAGCCTTGACTCCTGCCGCCATTCTGCGTGAAGAACCCATTGATCTGTCAAGTGATAAAGATCTTGCTGATGATGCCCTTGAGCAGCTGATAAAGAGCAAGGAAGAAGCAGAAATCTTCAACAACTTGCCTCTCTTTGATCTGGCCATCATCCACAATTTCATTGATGAGTGGTTCGACACCCCCAATCTCAGCTTTGAAGATTTACAGCTTCCCATTGGCCTCAGTGTCGCCTTCAATGGCGCCATTGCTTCTGAGCTAGCTCTCGCTCAGCGCATCGTTGAGCTCAAGAACAAGATTGATTATGAGAAGGCTCAATTCAAGAAGCATGTGGCCAAGCTAAGTGTTCAAGACGTCAGAAACTTCAAAGTCATGCTACATGAGCTTAAAGAAGCTTTTCTGAAGAAGCGTGAAGAAGCTCAGGGCTCTCGAGAGCGCATGAAGAGTTTGGCTGATAAGTGTGTGCTCGCCTACAATGAGGCTGAGAAGCGCAAGTCACTTGGCCGTCCTGGCATTGACCCCAGGATGGCTGCAAAGAAGAAGAAGAAGCTTCCTGCTGAACAGCCTGAACCTTCAAGCCAAGAAGCCCCTCGCATTATCTTCCCAAGCAGCATGACTGGCTCAAAGCCAAAGGTCACCACAACCGCTTCAGAACAGAAGAAGACGAGGGCTGCCGAGGCTGAAGCCAGAAAGAGAAAGAACACTGAAGCCTCTGATGCCGCTCCCTCCAAGAAGAAGCGCAAGACCAAGAAGACTAGGGCTGCTTCCACAGAGCCCTTAGTTGTTGAACCCATTTCAGTGGTTCGCCCAGCGTCAGAACAACAAGAACGAAGGATGATAGTCCATGAGCCTGCTCCCACAGAGGCTCATGAAGCTGAAGATATTCCAGCAGTTGAACCCACCGCTGCTGAAGACATTGGTCACGATGACAATATAGTTGATGATGAATTTCTTCCTCAGATCGAACATGACGTGGTATCATCGCCTGTTCATACGAACAGCGAACTCATCAGCATTGGTCGTCCTCTGACGCCAATTGCTCAGGATGCATCGTGGGCTGATCACCCACAACTACAAGACTCCCCCAGTACTCCCCAACAACAACAACAAGCTACACCCCCCGTGCAAGAAGAGGATGAAGACTTTGAGGCCCAGCCAACTCCATCTCCTAAGGCGTTGCCAGCATTTCGCAGGCTTCGCAAAGGACAAAGGCCTCAAGTCCCTCTGTCGAGCGTTCCAGAAGGAGAAGTGCAACGTTCACCTGTTGCACGTCAAGTATTTTCTGAACCTGCTCCAACTGTGAATGTCTCCGAGTCTGAAGCACATGCTGCTGAAGACATTCCGGCTGCATCAGCCGAGGAAAATCAAGAAGAAGTACGTGTACCTACTCCCCCAGTAATTGAAGAAGAAGCAGTTCCTGATGTGAACGTGCCTGTGCCCGACCCTCCTGTTCGTCAAGAGGAGGTTGACAATGTTGAGGCTGCCACCGCCAACGCCAATGAAGCCAATGACGTAGTCATGGCTGACGCTAATGTGGAGCCTGCACCAACTAGTGTGCCTGAAGCAAATGTGGCCACTGAACCTGAAACCACTGAGGCTGCTGCACCTGAAGCTAATGAGACAATCGCTCCCGAAGCACCTGTTGTGCAGCCTGACGCCTCAGCTGTTGCCCCTGCTCCTGTTCCGCCACCAAGGCCTCACACAATTGAGCAAGCATACAGTCATGGTCAGCTTACCACTGTCCGATGGCCCATTCTGGTGCCTCCGCCTACTGCCTCAGGACCTCAATTTGACTATCATGTTGAGCATAGGCCTCAGGTCCAGAAGCCAAAGCCTAGGTTGCCAAGGTTTCCAGGTACTGCAAACTCACCAGGGTCCTTCAATGCAAATGGCTTCAAAAGCCACAATACCTTCTTTGACAGCGCCAAGAACCCCTACTCCAAGCCAAGGATATCATCAGATCGGTTCTGGAGCTATCAGCAGAGAAGCTATTACTCTGCGTTCTATATGATCAAGGGCGCATTTTCCCTCATATGCGCCTTGATACTGAAGCCATTGCTGGACTGCCGTGCTTAGAAGAAGCACTTGATTGCTTTCGTGATGCTGGTCTGCTCCACTTTGTGACAGACAAAGAACATTGGAATGAAGAGCTATTGCTTCAATTCTATGCTACTCTACACATTCGCGGCTACTACAGAGACATCAAGACATGGGTTCTCGAGTGGATGACTGGAAATGTTCATCATGAAGCCAAAGCTATGGATATCATCGAGCTTACAGGGCTAGACACTCCTGGAGAACTATATGAACCTGACTGTTAGCTACACCGCAATGCAGTAGAGAGTATCTTCCATAAGCCAGAACCCAATATGAGCCAGATGTTGAGCATGATGAAGCCCTTGCCATCTGACGCTGAATATCCAACAGATTTCTTTGTTGAAGACCTTGAGTATCTGCCTCGCACCATATATCATATCATCAGGCGAACTCTATGGCCTGTCAAAGGACATTCATCAGCGGCCAAGCTTGAAGGAGCTATGAAGACTTTGGTCTTCTATATTCTCAATGGCATCAGCTTCAACACTCAAGAATTCTTCATCAGGCAACTTGCTGCTTCTGGCTCTGACCTATTTGGTCTGAAGTTTTATGCTCCATGGGTCATGCGCCTCATCAAGAGACACTCATCTGTCAATTATCAGCCCTCTACTCGCAATCATATGATCTTTCTGCCAGAGGTTGATATGTCAGTTGAAGCTATATACTCTGACCCTGCCAAGAGGCCTCTTTGTCTTCAGAATGTCGAGCACCAAAGCTTCACTCAACCTATTGAAGGTGTTCAAGCAGCGACACGAATCTATCCATTGGCTGGAAACACTCGTCTGCCTCATCGAGCACCCACTGAAGCCACTGAAAGCACCATTGCACAAAGGCCTCGGAAGCGTTCTCGCGTTCTCAATGACCGAGAACTTCTTGTGGCCCTTCATCAGAAACAGGATAAGCATCATTTCTGGCTCAAGAGACAGATGCAAAGCCTCTTGGTGGATGTCAATCGCATTCGCAACCTTGCCACCAAGAATGCCTTTGTTGCTCATGAAACTTGTCGGCGATCATGGAAGAGTTTGACCCTGCTCAGTGCTGAAGCTGATCTTCAAGACGATGGCTTCAATGAAAGATTCCAGTTTGACTCCACTCCTCCACGGACTGCTGTCCTACGTCGCACTCCATCTCTTGAAGACTCTGAATATTCTTCCTCCGCGGCAACGGTAAATGCCAGAGTGATCGATGATGAAGATGATGCTACTTCACCACCTCCTACTACTGCGCGCATCGACACTGCACCAAGTTCATCTGCACCACCAACCAACGACGACAACCCTGCTGCTTCACCTACTCATGATGACGAGTAGATGCTCTATGTCTTCAAACCTTTTTGGTCCTTACTGACAAAAGGGGGAGAAGCGTATGAGTTGATAGTCTTCAAGCGGGTTCATATGGGCGGTTGCATTATATTTTGCTTCGTGCTTACAACTCTTGCCTTTTGAAACATTTGGTTCTCTGAGTTGTAACACCTAAACTTGATGGTCGTCTGCTACTTATTTGCTTCACTGTGATGCGATGATAAATTCCGCATGTGCGATGATAACTTCCGCACTTAGATCATTCTGCAGACGTCCATTCTTCATTATGCATGTCATTCTACTTGCTATATCAGTTCATGCATGATGAATTATCTTCATAAGTTGAAGTGGATCTCCACAAGTACAACCTGCCATGTGCATTTGCATTCCAAAAGCAAATTACTTATATGCACATCTTCAGGGGGAGCCCTTGCAACTTATGAAGACAATTCCCTATCCTTACAATTTCACATATTTATCCCCGTTGAAAACTTCAACCAGTTTGTCATCAATCACCAAAAAGGGGGAGATTGTAAGTGCATCTAGTGCCACCCCTAGTTGGTTTTGGAGTATTGACGACAAAGTTGGTTGAGGGACTAATGCGTTTGTGAGAATTGCAGGATAACGCAGGTAGTGTCCCTCATCGATTTGGTTTACCTACCGGAGATGACCCCTAAAAATGTATGAAGACATTGAGGACAATGGTGGTATGAGAAGATATTCTTATTAAAGACTATGACATGAGAAGACATTGCGTGAAGACTATGGAGCGCGAAGGCTGTGTGGTTTCGTTGTTTCCTTTTCTTCTTTGTTGAGTCATAGGAACCACCGTACTGTTAAGTGGGGTCCAAGTGAACTAAGTCAGAGTGACTGAAGTGATGCTCAACTCAAATCCTATGTCTTCGAGCGAAGACAATGAGAGCAAACCTTATCCAGAGCTGGATGAGTCAGCTTTGCTTGTAGCCCAAGTAAAGTTGCCGCGTGTGTTTGAAATCTGACCGTTGGAACACGTGTCAGTTCCTTAGTGACCCAGGGTCATTTTGGACAAATCAGGTCGGGTTGCCTAGTGGCTATAAATAGCCCACCCCCTACACCATAAATTGGTGGCTGCTCAGAGTTTGTGCACGGCTTTTGTCGTTTGAGAGCAACCCACCTCGAAGCATTTGAGAGAGAGAAAAATCCTTGCGAGGACAAAGCCCAAACACCCAGAGCCAAAGAGTGTTAGGCATCACTGAAGTCTTTCTGTCTGTGTGACCTGAAGACTTATTACACTTGAGGACTGTGAATCCTCCAGCCGGTTAGGCGTCGTGTTCTGAGCATCCAAGAGTCATTGTGGATTGCCGGTGAACGAAGTCTGTGAAGGTTTGGAAGTCTCCCTTGAAGACTTACCAGAGTGATTGGGCGAGGACTGGGTGTCCTTAGCTCAAGGGGAATAAGGTGAAGACACGGTCTTCTGAGTTAAATCTCAGCCTCCCTAACCAGACGTACAGTTGTCACAGCAACTGGAACTGGTCTAACAAATCCTGTGTCTTCAACAAGCAACTGGTTCTATCCCTTCCCAACCTTACTTTAGTTTGTCTTCATGAAGTCATTGCCTATCTGTGTATCTGTTGGACTTCATTGCTTGACTAATACTGTTGATTGGCTTCATACTATCTTCCATCCTGATCCTTACTATCTCGCTGCTATTAGTCATGTACTTTCACATCATTGCATACTTGACTATGGCTTGCTTAGGGTAGTTTATCTTCCGCTGCATAACAATTAGGCCATTTTTGTTGTTTGTCTTTGAAACTTCCAAGCTTTGAAGACGTTCATCAAAATTGCCTATTCACACCCCCTCTAGTCGATAGTAGCACTTTCAAAAGGCTTCCCCAACGGGGGAGGCCGAAGGGTCCAAGAAGGGAAGGACCCTTCTTCCGGACTGTTCCACCAACGCCGACGACGGCGAAGAGGAGTGGCCCTCTAGGGCCAAGCCCCTGGCGAGATCGTAAGTGTCCGGATTCCTGAATAACTCATAATTTTTCTTTCGTCGCATAGTGTCTTCTAACGCTGAATACAACCATGTAGTCCGCCCAAGGACGATCTCCCCGCTTCGTCGAGCGGGTCCGTGGGTTCGTTGGATGTGAATAGCGCTTCACTTCCGACTGCCTCCTCCCCCCGTGACACAGACGATGCCGAGGTGGGGTCCCAAAAGGGGACCAGCCAGGAGGAGGAGGCCCCGGAGGTGCCGCAGGGCAACCTCCCGGACTTTGGACTGGACTCCGCACCGGAACCTTTGGTGGTTCCGGAGTCCGACGGGCGGCCCCTTCATGAGAGGGGCGAGACAGCGATGCCGGTGGCCTCCGTCCAACCGGAGGCGCCGGATAATTTACTGGAGGCGCTCAATGGTGCTTCCATTGACGAGGAGCACCGCACTGTTATGAGTGCAGTGATTCAGAAAGTTCAGTCCGCCAAGAGCAGGCTGACCGAAGCCTGCACCAGCCTTCTAACAGGCTTCAAGGTAAGAATTTTTAAGATATGTAAAATAGTACCGCATAAACAGTAGCCCCTGATGCTTGGTTCGGTGTTCGGAAAGAAAAGTCGAACTGAGGTTCTAAAAAGATATACGCAGGAGTCTAACATAAATATGTCAATATGGGAATGCAGGCTGCGCTGCTGACCTCTGCCGTACTGACTGCGGAGTTCAATGCCTTGAAGGAGAGCCTCGAGCGGTCCGAGAGCGAGCTCGGCCGTGCCAAGAAGCAGCTCGAGGACAGGGAAGGTAAGTAACACCTTATTAAAGTTATACCTTATAGAAAAGGATTGGGTTGCAAAAAATGACAGGAATAACGTGGGTATTCCAGGGGCTACGAACGAGGTGGCAACCGTGAAGGAGGCGGTGTCCGCGGCCAAACGCAATGCGGCCGCGGAACGCACCGAGCGAGAGAAGCAGGAGGCGCTGGTGGCAGAGGTGCGGCAAGAGCTCCAGGCTCTCGTGGAAAAACACGAGAGTTTGGAGCATGACTCGAAGACTCAGGAGTCCGAGCTCGCGTCGGCTCTTGAGAGTGCCAAAGCCGCTAAGGCCGAAGCCCAAAAGGCCCTCCATGAAATTGAGGCAGTAAAGAAGATAGCGGCGGGTAAGGCATTCTTCATGCAGAGCAAGCATGTAAAAGTGAATTACTTGTTACTTACCTGAATTCGGAGCTCTCCAGGAGCGTTCGTAGATCTGCCCCGTAGCGTGTCCGATGCTGCCGCGTTCTACAGAGCCGAGGAGGGGAGCTCGACGGAAAAGGTGTTCTGGTCTCAGTATGCTGAGGCCGGACATCCGGTGCCCCTGAGCGACCAGCTGAAGTAGTTGGTCGAGCTCCACAAGGTGGCCGAACAGGCCATGAAGGGCCTCATAGTTCGGCTGTGGCCCAAAGAAGCCATGCCTAGGAGCTACTTTGGTCTGGTGCGGCGGCTGGTGGATGCCTGTCCATGGGTTGATGTCATCAAGCACTCCGCCTGCATTGAAGGTGCCCGTCGGGCCCTTGCCCGCGCTAAGGTGCACTAGGGCAAGATGGACGCCGAGAAGCTTGTGACGGACGCGCCACCGCCGGCCAAGGAGTATCGCACGCCTGAGATGTATTATAAGGGTGTCCTGAAGGGTGCTCAGCTTATTGCGGGTGAATGCTCCAAAGATGTAATTTTTGAGTAGACTCGCATTTTGTTATCCTATGCGCTGAAAACTTTGTTCATATGCGCTAAGCAACACTTGTTAATTTAAAATATTACCTTCTGTGCGGCCGTTTATCAAATCTGAGAGATGGCAAGTCGTTGGCTTCGGCCCCCATGCCACGAGTGTTGGGGTGTTCGGGATAAACTTGAGTGCTCTTGTTCCCATTTTTGGGTCCTTCTAGGGAGGCGCTCAACACAACGAACGAGGCAACCAGACTTATAATGCTTGAACACTCTCACTTAGCCATAGAATTCTATAATTTTAAATTTCGGCGAAGCCCCTAGTGTTCGAAAGGCCGAATTCAGGGCGCTATCTACGCCTGGGCCGGACAAAGCCGGTTCCTCGCTCTAAGTGGCATAAGTCTTTAGGGACTCGAAGAAACCTCTCGAACAGCGACCGGCTCTCGCCCCATCATGACAGTCAGTTTTACCTTTCTCCACTGAGGTGCTCAATCCAGCTCAACTAGGGCACAATCGCAGTGGTTCTCCCAGCGCTACCTTAGCCGATATAACGGAACGTAAGGTACCAAAACATGGGAGTCGGGCAAACCCAACTATTGACCCAAGACATGATTCGGAGCCGATGCATATAATGCTATAAGTTTGGGGTGCCGCACTTGTGAAAGTGTTCGGACTTATCACACCATAATTTGGGGAACTTAAGCCCCTGGTGTATTTGGCCGTACCAAAGCGTACGGGTGCAACATGTCATAAGTGAACATATATAAAAAGGAATGCAATGATAGGAAAAAAGCGATGCATTGTTTATTCGAAAAATACTGCAATTAAGGCAGAACGATAAAAATAGTGCGATAAGCAAGGGGTGGGACTATTTAACATGTCCCCTCCAGGGGTAGGCTGCGGAATGGTGTATCAAACAGGTATAATGCTCGTAATGGAGACCACCTGGATACTCGTCGTAGCTTTTCTGCTTCCCTGGCTGTTGCATCGTGAGTTCGGCAGGTCTACTTCCGGACAGGTCTTCTGGAAAATGGAGTCCTGAGGATAAGAAAAAAAGAATAAAAAAAGGTATGACACATTTGGGAGCCCCTGGTGTGGTTGAGCCACACTCTGGGCATGCCGTGGTTGTGCCCCTCCCCCTATGCCCATGGTATCTCCAGAGCGTAGTGATGTACGCGTGGTACTGGTCTCGCGATTTTGCAAGGGCTGGGGTTGGGGCCGCATTGCTACGCGTGCTCGGAACGTGCCAGGTGGTCTTGTTGTAGGTTACTCCGGGCGCGCTTGATGGTGTTCGGTCGCTTAACAGCCGGACTCGAGAATTGCCTTAAGAGGCTACTCTGTACTTCCGCCGCGAGAGCCGCTGTATGCTCCTCCGTTCGGAGAGAGCGTTCGGTGTTTCCGTTGACCGTGATGACTCCTCGAGGTCCTGGCATCTTGAGCTTGAGGTATGCGTAGTGCGGCACCGCATTGAACTTTGCAAATGCGGTTCGTCCGAGCAGTGCATGATAGTCGCTCCGGAACGGGACTATGTCGAAGATTAACTCCTCGCTTCGGAAGTTATCCGGGGATCCGAAGACCACTTCAAGTGTAACTGAGCATGTATAATTGGCCTCTACACCTGGTATGACGCCTTTGAAGGTCGTCTTTGTGGGTTTAATCCTTGAGGGGTCTATGCCCATCTTGCGGACTGTATCCTGATAAAGCAGGTTCAGGCTGCTGCCGCCATCCATCAGGACTCTAGTGAGGTGAAATCCGTCGACGATTGGGTCTAAAACCAACGCGGTGAATCCGCCATGGCGGATGCTGGTTGGGTGGTCCCTTCGATCAAAAGTGATCGGGCAGGAGGACCATGGATTGAACTTTGGGGCGACTGGCTCCATCGCGTATACGTCCCTGAGCGCACGCTTCCACTCCCTTTTGGGTATGTGGGTTGCGTATATCATGTTCACCGTCCGTACTTGTGGGGGGAAACCCTTCTGTCCTCTATTGTTCGGCAGCCGTGTCTCCTCCTCGTCATTGCTATGCAGCCCTTGTCATTGCTTTCGGCGATTAACTTGCCTGCCTGCTTGAACACCCAACAATCCCTGTTGGTGTGACTAGCTGGCTTTTCGGGGGTGCCGTGTATCTGGCACAAGCGATCGAGTATCCGGTCCAAATTGGACGGGCCCGGAGTAGTTCTTTTGAATGGCTTTTTCCGCTGACCGGGTTTAGAGCCTCTGAATCCGGCGTTGACTGCCGTATCTTCAGTATTATCGCCGTTAATGTGACGCTTGTGCTTATTGCGACGTGACCTGCCATTGTTGTCTTTGGTATCCGAACTACCAGAGTTTTTGGTTAGGTTGTTACTGCGGGCTAGCCAGCTGTCTTCTCCCGCACAGAAGCGGGTCATGAGTGATGTGAGGGCTGCCGTTGATTTCGGCTTTTCCTGTCCTAGGTGCCGGGCAAGCCATTCGTCACGGATGTTATGTTTGAAGGCTGCAAGGGCCTCTGCATCCGAACAGTCGACGATTTGATTTTTCTTGGTTAAGAACCGTGTCCAGAATTGTCGGGCCGATTCGTCTGGCTGTTGAATTATGTGGCTTAGGTCATCGGCGTCTGGTGGTCGCACATATGTGCCCTGGAAGTTATCAAGGAATGCCGCTTCCAGGTCCTCCCAACACCCAATTGATTCTGCTGGCAGGCTGTTGAGCCAATGCCGAGCTGGTCCTTTAAGCTTGAGTGGGAGGTATTTGATGGCGTGGAGATCATCACCGCGGGCCATGTGGATATGAAGAAGATAGTCTTCGATCCAAACCGCAGGATCTGTTGTGCCGTCGTAGGATTCAATGTTTACGGGTTTGAAACCTACGGGGATTTGATGATCCATTACTTCATCTGTGAAGCATAGTGGGTGTGCGGCGCCTCTGTATTGGGCTATATCACAACGCAGCTCAAGCGAGCTTTGTCTATTGTGTTCGGCCCGGCCGGAATTGCTGTATCCGGCGTGGCGGTTGTCGTCGCGTATCGTGGGGCGCCCATGCGATCCGTAGATCGATCTTGTTTGTCTTGCCTTATCCTCCAATATGTCTCGCAAGTCCGGCGCATTCCCCCATGGCTTTGTACTTTTCGAGCGATGCCGGGGTGCGGCCTTAGTGGAGGGCCTAGAGGCCTCTCTGTCGCGGCCACGAGGTAGCCGGTCGGCCGTATTGTGCGCTGGTGATGTAGGCTTATGTGCTTCCTCCTCTAATCGGGGTAGCAGCTTGCGTTTGGGGTAGCTTTTGGAGGGGCGTTCGAGTTCATATTCTTCGGCCGCAAGGACTTCAGTCCATCTGTCGGCTAGCAGGTCTTGGTCAACTCTAAGCTGTTGCTGCTTTTTCTTGAGGCTGCTTGCCATGGCCATAAGCCTGCGTTTGAAATGCTCTTATTTGACGGGATCCTCAGGCACGACAAATTCGTCGTCGTCGCGGCTTGCCTCGTCTCCGGAGGGAGGCATATAATTATCGCCCTCTACCTCTCTGTCTGCCACTCTCTCGTGAGGGCTGGCTTCTCCATCCTCCTGTGCTGAATCTTGCTGGAGGGGGTTGTCTTCGGCACTGTCCGGGGTTTTATTTTCTCCGGAGCCGGAATCTCCATTTTTGCTGTGGCGGGATTTAGAGCGGCGCCGCTGACGCCGGCGCTTAGGCTGTTTCTTGGAGGGGTCATCCTCCGCTGTTCCATCGCCATTCCCATCCTTTGGGATGTCCACCATGTATATGTCGTATGACGAGGTGGCTTTCCAGTGCCCCGTAGGTGCTGGTTCTTGGTCGTCTCCGGCATCATTGTCCATACCGTCGATGTCTTCGGAGTCAAAGTCTAGCATGTCGGTTAACTCATCGACAGTGGCTACGAAGTGGGTCGTGGGTGGGTTTTGAATTTCTTCGTCGTCCGCATCCCAACCGTTCTAACCATAATCCGGCCAGGGCTCTCCTGATAAAGAGAGACACTTTAGCGCATTCAGGATGTCGCCAAAAGGCGAGTGCTGAAAGATGTCCGCAGCGGTGAACTCCATGATCGGCGCCCAATCGGATTCGATTGGCAGGGGCGCGGAAGGCTCGGGATCCGGAGAGGAGTCCGGCACCTTGGAGTCACGAGCATCACAAGGGACAGGATCGATATTCGGCTCTATCGCCGTAGAGGTAGCAGCCCCCGAGGTGGTGTCCAGCCACCCATCCTCAATCGGCGCAGTCGGCTCCGGGCTAAGGGTCGGAGCGGACTCTTGTGCGGCCTCCAGGTCACTGTCCGGCAGCAGAGCTAAATTATGCCCATCGTGACAGTGCGGCGCGCTCAGCTATGGCTCGAATCCGTCGAAGATCGAGTCTCCGCGGATGTCGGCCGTATAGTTCAAACTTCCAAATCTGACCTGATGGCCAGGGGCGTAGCTTTTGATCTGCTCCAGATGGCCAAGTGAATTGGCCCGTAGTGCGAAGCCGCCGAATACGAAGATCTGTCCGGGGAGAAAAGTCTCACCCTGGACCACGTTGTTGTTGACGATCGAAGGAGCCATCGGGCCTATAGGTGACGACACAGAGGAACTCTCAATGAAAGCACCAATGTCGGTGTCAAAACCGGCGGATCTCGGGTAGGGGGTCCCGAACTGTGCGTCTAGGTGGATGGTAACAGGAGACAAGGGACACGATGTTTTTACCCAGGTTCGGGCCCTCTCGGTGGAGGTAAAACCCTACTCCTGCTTGATTAATATTGATGATATGGGTAGTACACGAGTAGATCTACCACGAGATCAAGGAGGCTAAACCCTAGAAGCTAGCCTATGGTATGATTGTTGTTCGTCCTACGGGACTAAAACCCTCCGGTTTATATAGACACCGGAGAGGGCTAGGGTTACACAGAGTTGGTTACAATGGTAGGAGATCTACATATCCGTATCGCCAAGCTTGCCTTCCACGCCAAGGAAAGTCCCATCCGGACACGGGACGAAGTCTTCAATCTTGTATCTTCATAGTCTTGGAGTCCGGCCAAAGATGATAGTTCGGCTATCCGGACACCCCCTAGTCCAGGACTCCCTCAATAACGTTCTGAGGTTATCACCTGAGCAACTCATCGCTATGCAATCTGAGATCAAGAAGCTCAGTGATGAATTTGACGCCTACAAGGCAGAATGGCTGGGAGCCAAAGTCAGATTTGTCAAAATGGCGAAGAAATTCACTTCCAATGATGCTGATCTGGCGCACATTGAAGTTCCTCCGACTGAAGCATCTGCACAGCCGACTGAAGAACATGTCGGCACCGCTGATGAAACTGCTAGCACCAGGGCTGATGATGCAATTCCAACCACTGAAGAAACTGCCAGGGCAACCACTAGTGTTGCGCCTGAAGAACAAGTCAGGCCAGCTGAAGCATCTGTCGCTGCACCTGTAGAAGTTGAACAAGACAGGACGACTGCATCAGTTGTGCCTGAAGAAATAGATCCAATTGCCTCTACTCCTCCTGCACCAACGCCAACACCAAGTCAAGTTCTTCCTTCAGCTTTTGAAGTGAAGAAAACAAAGTCTGCAGAGCGAGCTGCTCTAAAGAAAATGAAAGCGTCTGCTTCCTCAGAATCTTCCGCACTCAAGAAGGCGAAGATTTTGACAAGCTCACTTGAGAATCCTATCGATGTTGTTCCTCTCTCAAGCATGCCATCAAAGGAAATTGTTCCTTTTGGTGAAGACTATGAGATTCCAAGAGAATTTGTTGAAGAGAATCCCTCTGTTGCTTCGACAGAGCGGATGGATGAAGAAATTGAAGTGGACACTATCATTTCAACTCCCCTGGTATCATCGCCAATGTCTCAGTTCACAGCTGAAGAGGCAGGCGTTGAAGAAATGTAAGAAGATGAAGATGTGGACATTGGGAGCACCACACATGTGATGAACGATGACTTTTGGGACAGTCAGCACCCCAACTCTCCTATGTTCACACCGCTTCAACAAATTCCTCAGTCCCTAGTACCTACTGAAGTTCAGATGGGCTCTGATAAAATTCATACTACCCCTTCCATTCCTGAAGAAATTCCAGCCACTAGTGCTGATGATAAAGCTGCTGAACAAATGGAGGCCCGATCTGCAACTAAAGCAGAAACTAAAATTCCTTAGCCTGCGGCTCCAGAGATTGAGATTCCTGAGGTTGTGCTGCAACTGACTGATACTCCTCAGCCAAAGCCGAAGAATCCATTCTCGAAGACGCCAAAATTCAAGGCTGATGACTTCTTCCATGAGCATGTGTTCTTCACCGACTACAACCCTTATGACTCTGCTCGTCTAAGAAGGAAGCGTTTCTGGACTGCCAGCCAAGCAAACTTTTATTCTTCACTGCTTTTCAATAAGGACAAAGTCTTCGATCATGCGCATATTCCTCACGTGGACATGGAATCACTGCCGTGCTTCACACCAGCCCTCAATGTTCTTCATGACGCTGGATTGCTCAACTTCTGCACAGACATATGTTACTGGAATAAAGAACTCATTCTTCAGTTCTGTGTGATGCTGCACATCACTGGCAATGCTAAAGATGTGAACTCTTGGGTGTTGGACTGGATGACAGAGAACACTCACTTCAAAGCACCGGCCTCTAAATTACTTCATGCCCTGTCTGTCAGTCCTCCCCTTGAAGGTGTGCGTCTTATCTATCATGAAACTGAACTGTCTGATCACTTCATGCAAGTTTTGATGAAGCCACTGAAGCCTGGTCAAGCCTCAAGGACAAAATTCCTTGTGAAGGAATTGTTGTATGTGCCTCGGACTATCTATCGCATTCTGACCAAGACAATGAGTCCTATCAAAGGCCACGACTCAAATGATGAAGAAGTTGTTGGCATCATGAAGAATTTGCTATTCAACATAATGCATGGTATCCCAGTAAACTACCATGACTTCTTCATGAGGACTCTGGCAAACGTTTCACTGTATCCTTTTGAATTGAAGCCTTACGCTCCCTGGATTATGAGATTCCTCATATCAAGGTCTTCAATCAACTACAAGGCTGACACACTCAACCATGGCAGCTACTTGCCCCCTATTGAAGTCCCCAAGCGTACATTTTCCTCAGCTGATGAAAAGGGCAAGGCCACTGCAATTGTTGATGAGGGCATTCGTCCATTGGATGGATAGTTCCGCAAAGCTGCCTCATACTCCACCAACGATGACTCTGCCACTCATGATTCTGCCGCCAATGCATCCAAGCAAAGTCCTCAAGCCATAGCTCGAAGGGTGATGACTAATCATGAGCTTCTCCTCAGTCTTCATCAGAAGGTTGATCGCAATCATAAATGGGTCAAGTGTCAGTTTGGTTCCATTCTTCACAACATGACTGCTACATATAATTCAGTGAAGAAGAACCACTACTACCTCCATGAAGTTTTTGATCACACCTAGGCTGTTCTGACTCATCTCTACGGTGATGAAGAACTCAAGAAGATGGGCTTCAAGCAGGACTTCCGCTGGTCTAAGCCTCTGGCGAAGATATTCAAGAAGGTCGAAGTTCCTCCTTTGGAGCCCAACTCATATTCTTCATCGCGCGAGACCGATGAAAATGAAGACTTGGACGACACTGCGGCAGGCCCTACTCCAACAACCGACCCCAACAACGTTGGCGCTCCTCCATCAACCTCGTGATGATATTCTTCAGGGGCGTTAGTCCTCATTTTTCGTCCCTTTTGGTCATTTGATGACAAAGGGGGGGAAATTTGAGTTAGTCTTCAAGCGGGTCTATCTATATGGGCATTTTTTTGTTAAGTTGCAACTCCCGCTCTTCTGAAGTGTTTGTTGATTGAGTTGTAAACTTAAGTCCGGTGGTGACCAGATACTTTTGCTTTGTTTTTCTGCATGCTATTTCCTCATATATGCTATGCACGCATGCTGAATTACATCAGTCACCATATTTCATCATGCATTTCAAATTTTCATTCGATATGATTAATGCGTGTATGAATTACAAGATATAGGGGGAGATCCCCATGATTCTACTCTTCAAATGTGCATGGCTTCAAAAGCAAATTCCTCACTATGCACATCTTCAGGGGGAGTTCTTCTATCTTGCAATCAAATTCCTCAATATTGAGCACTTTCATTTCATATGTTTATCCCCGTTGAAAACTTAACCTATATTGTCATCAATAACAAAAAAGGGGGGATTGTGAGAGCATCTAGTGCCCCTTAATGATTTTGGTGTATTGAAGACTTATAGGTTAAGGGACTAATATGTTTGTGAGTGTAGACATGCTCTATAAGTCGATGAGGAGTTTGATATTTACAATGAAAGTCGGCCCCTAAAAATGAATGTCTTCGACTGAAGAATTTGGTTCTCCTGAAGACTTTGAAAGTGATGAAATTGGTGTGACCTGGAAGACTTGGATATTCATGCGAGGATTACGAAGTATGAAGACTTTTGTTTTCGTAGTTTCATTTTCTCTTTCTTGAGTCATAGGAAACACCATACTATTAAAGGGGGTCGAGGTAATACTAAGGAAACTGATTTCCAAGTGATGCTCATCTCAAAATCCTACACCTACCCAATCCTTTCGAGTGAAGCCATTGGAAATCTCATATTAGTTCAGTCAATTTCTTCATTGACAGAGACAAAGATCTTTTGGTCTCTGAGGAATTTGTTCTGATTGAGGAGTTAAGAATTTGCCAGTGTGGATTGCCTACACAGTGAGGAACATGATAGCCCCGAGGAATTCGAACCTCAAATCCGACCGTTGTTGTGCTACGCGCCAGCTGTCCAAAATATTCTACCACCTAACAGTCATATTCTTGAAGGGTATTTATGTCTTATCATGTCGGGCTGCTCCCTAGGCCATAAATAGCCGCCCCCTACAACCACTAGTTGGTTGGCTGCTCCGAGAGAAACTGACACTTGTCAATTGAGAGCATCCCATCCTCCGAGGACTTTGAGCGAAAATCATCAAGTGAGGAAAACCCAAATCCCAAACGCAAACCTACAAACCCAAAGTGATTGAGCATCACTGAAGAGATTGTTCATGTGTGAAACCGATGCTTGTTACCTTTGAGGACTATGCATTCTCCAGATGGTTAGGCGTCATGGTCTGAGCATCCAAAAGGAATTGTGGATTGCCGAGTGACCGAGTCAGTGAAGGTTTGGAAGTCACCTATGAATACTTACCATGAGTGTTGGGCGAGGTCCGTGTGATCTTAGCTCAAGGAGAATACGGTGAGGACTGTGTGTCCGGGACTGTGTGTCCTCGAGTTTAAATACTCAGCCGCTCCAACCAGACGTACAACTGTCACAGCAGTTGGAAGTGGTCTACCAAATCATTGTCTTCACCAAGCCTACTGGTTATATTTCCTCAACCCTTCCATTTCCTCATTCATGTGTTGATGAACCTGATCATTACTGCTTGAATACTTTGACTGAAGACTTTCTCTAATTCCTTAATCCAATTTCTTCAGTCACATTGTCTTCAGCTTGCTTATCATGTGTTTACGCTTTCTGTACTATGTATTCGTCTTTCATTTCATCATGATGAATATGTTGTTGCTCTGTTATGCTTATACCTGAGTAGTTATTCCGCTGCTTATTGTTCATGACTTAGGAATTTCCTCACCCTGAAATTCCTCAGTGACGAATTTGTAAAAATCGCCTATTCACCCCCCTCCCCCCTCTAGTCGACGTAACGCACTTTTAGTCATTCCATCTTAGAGAAGCTTTACTCCAAGACATGAGCTAAAGCAACTCAACAAGATGTGAATACATCAAAATGCTTAAACGAAAATGGTAACCCCATTTTGAGCTTAAACGATGAGTATGACCTATGATCAAGTGCTATCACTTGACTCCTCAGTCAAAATACTCTAACATAGGTGAGTTTGTTGCCGACCTTTTTTTATGAAGTTCTCTAGTGTTCTTTTGCTCAGTTGATTTTTCCACTTGTATGTTTTTCTTGCCATTGTGTCTCCCTATTAGAAAAACTTCATCTAGATCTCTTTTAAATTTCTGTTTTCTTCTGTGATTCTATTGTAAATTCATTGCAAATCCTTCTGTTAATTCCTTGAAAATTCTTGTGAGATTTCATTTGCCAAGTGAGCTGAGTTGACAAAATCTTTACTCTATGTTGAACTCGGTTGAGGGAGTCCTGGATTAAGGGGTCCTCGGATGGCCGAACTATGTGACATGCGCCGGACTGATGGGCTATGAAGATACAAGACAAAAGACTTCTTCCCGTGTTCGGATGGGGCTCTCCTTTGCGTGGATGGAAAGCTTGGCATTCGGATATGTAGATTCCTTTCTCTGTAACCGACTTTGTACAACCCTAGTCCCCTCCGGTGTCTATATGAACTGGAGGGCTTAGTCCGTAGAGGCAATCACAATCATACAGAGTAGACTTCTAGGGTTATAACCATTATGATCTCGTGGTAGATCAACTCTTGTAATACTCATATTCATCAAGACCAATCAAGCTGGAAGTAGGGTATTACCTCCATAGAGAGGGCCCGAACTTGGGTAAACATCATGCCCCCGCCTCCTGTTACCATCAACCTTAGACGCAATGTTCGGGACCCCCTACCCAAGATCCGTCGGTTTTGACACCGACATTGGTGCTTTCGTTGAGAGTTCCGCTGCATCGTCACCAAAAGGTTTGATGGCCCCGTCAATCATCTACAGCAATGCAGTCCAGGGGGAGGTTTTCCTCCCCGGATAGATCTTCGTATTCGGCGGCTTCGCACTGCGGGCCAACTCGTTTGGCCATCTAGAGCAGATTGACAGCTACGCCCCTGGCCATCAGGTCAGGTTTGGAAGCTTGAATTATGTTTCTGATATCCGCGGAGACTTGATCTTCGATGGATTCGAGCCCATGACAGCCGCTCCCTGCCACCACGATGAACATGACCAAAATTTGTCATCGAACCATGCCCAGGAGATAGCGCCTGTAACTGCTCTGGCCCTAGATCCAGAGCAGACTGCGGCATCCGAGGACGGGAAGCTCAACCCCGTCGCGGAAGCTGCAGACTCAGCGGCGTTAGAGCCGCACACGGTCCCAATCTCGAGCGGGGCCTGTGTCACCGGAACCTCGGATTCGTCTCCGTCCATAGGTTCCGAACCGCGTGCATCCGCACCCATCGAACCTGATCAGGCGCCAATCATTGAATTCAGCTCCTCGGACATCTACTGGCACTCACCTTTAGGCGATGTGCTAAACTCATTAAAAGCCCTCTCCTTATCAGGGGACTCTCAGCCGAACTATATCCGGTTTGGATTGGAAGCTGATGACGGAGGATTTTGCTTCCCACCCACCACTCACTTCATAGCCACTGTCGAAGACTTAACCGACATGCTCGATTACGGCTCTGAAGACATCGACGGAATGGACGACGATGCCGGAGAGGAGCAGGCACAAAAACCACCGCTTACAGGGCGCTGGACAGCCACCTCCTCGTATGACGTATACATGGTGGATACACCCAAAGAGAACAACGGTGACAATGAAAAGGATCCAGTCGAGGATAAGCCTCCTGAGATACAGCCAAAGTGCCGACATCAGCGGTGCCGCTCTAAACCATGCCGTGGAAAAAACAGCAATACCGGCACAGGAGAAAATAATACTCCAGACAATGCCGAAGACAACGAAGACCCCGTTGAGCCAACCTCCGAACAGGACGAACGGGAAGATGGGCGAGTTGGCCCTGATGAACAGGCCATGAACGAAGACTCAGAGGACAGTAACTACCTTCTGCTCTCCGAGGACGAGGCGAGCCTCGGCGACGAAGACTTTATCGTGCCTGAGGAGCCCGTAGATCAGGAGTGCTTTAAGCGTCGGTTAATAGCCACTGCAAGGAGCCTGAAAAAGAAGCAGCAACAGCTTCAAGCTGATCAAGATCTCCTCAATGACAGATGGACTAATGTCCTGGCAGCCGAGGAATACGGCCTCGAGCGCCCAACCAAAAGTTACCTGAAACACAAATTGTTATCCCAATTCGATGACGAGGCGCTGGAGCCTGTCCTACCAGCGCATAATGCGGCTGACCGACCACCACGTGGCCGGGACAAAGTGGCAACTCAAGCCGAACACCAGCCCGCACTACCTCACCATAAAAACAGAGACACAACAGCTCAGGGATACACATATGACCTGCGGCATGACCTAGAAAACAGAGCAGGTCAGAGCAGATCAATCTATAGATCGCAGGGGCGTGCCCCGATGCGCGATGATGGCCATCCGGTCGGACGTGACAAACATAACCACGCCCGGGCCGAAAATCGTAGACAAACTCCATCCGAGCTACGTCGCAACTTGGCCTGATATAGAAGCGCTGCACACCCCCTTTGCTTCACTGATGAAGTAATGGAACATGAATTCCCGGAAGGGTTTAAACCCGTGAACATCGAATCATATGATGGGACAACAGACCCCGCGGTATGGATTGAGGATTTTCTCCTCCATATTCATATGGCCCGCGGTGATGATCTTCACGCCTTCAAATACCTCCCGCTAAAACTCAAGGGACCTACTCGGCACTGGTTGAACAGTTTGCCCGGAAACTCAATTGGCAGCTAGGAAGACTTGGAAGACGCCTTCCTCGACAACTTCCAGGGTACATATGTCCGACCCCTGGATGCCGATGACTTAAGTCACATAGTTCAACAGCCCGGAGAGTCAGCCTGGAAATTCTGGACTAGGTTATTAACTAAAAAGAACCAGATTGTCGACTGTCCGGATGTCGAAGCCCTAGCGGCCTTTAAACATAGCATCTGTGACGAATGGCTCGCCCGACACCTCGGCCAAGAAATGCCGAAGTCCATGGCAGCCCTCATGACGCTTATGACCCGCTTCTGCACGGGCGAGGATAGCTGGCTAGCCCGTAGCAATAACAATACAAGCGAACTTGGCACTTCTGAAGCCAGAAAGAGCAACGGCAAGCCCCGACGCAACAGACACAAGCGTTGAAACAACGGTGTCAACACCGAGGACACGGCGGTCAACATTGGATTCAGTGGCTCTAAGTCAGGTCGGGGGAAGAAGCCATATAAAAGAAACAATCCGGGCTCGTCCAGCTTGGACCGCATACTCGATCGTCCATGTCAAATCCACGGCACTCCTGATAAACCAGCCAATCATACCAACAGAGATTGTTGGGTTTTAAACAGGCCGGCAAGTTAAATGTCGAGAACAAGGATAAGGGGTCGCAAAGCAAGGACGATGACGAGGAGTCCCGGCCACCGAACACAGGGGGACAGAAGAAGTTTCCCCCCAGGTTAAAATGGTGAACATGATATACTCTACCCATATCCCCAAGAGGGAGCGCAAGCGCGTGCTCAGGGACGTCTACGCGATGGAGCCAGTCGCCCCAAAGTTCAACCCATGGTCGTCCTGCCCGATCACCTTCGATCGTAGGGACCATCCGACCAGTATCCGTCATGGTGGTTTAGCCGCACTGGTCCTCGGCCCAATCATTGATGGATTCCATCTTACGCGAGTCCTCATGGACGGTGGCAGCAACCTGAACCTGCTCTATCAGGACACGGTGCGCAAAATGGGTATTGATCCCTCAAGGATCAAGCACACAAAAACCACCTTTAAAGCAGTCATACCAGGTGTAGAGGCCCGCTGTACGGGCTCGATCACACTGGAGGTGGTCTTCGGATCCCCGGACAACTTCCAAAGCAAAGAGTTGATCTTCAATATCGTCCCCTTCCGCAATGGCTATCACGCACTGCTCGGACGAACTGCATTCGCTCGATTCAATGCGGTGCCACACTACGCTTATCTCAAGCTCAAGATGCCCGGACCACGCGGTGTCATAACACTCAATGGAAACACAGAATGCTCCCTCTGTACCGTGGAGCACACCGCTGCCCTCGCAGCAGAAGCACAGAGCGGCCTTTTCAGGCATAACCTTAATACGACGGCCAAGCTATCGAACACTGTCAAACGAGTCCGAACTACTCTGCAGTAGGACAGTCCATCTCGTCAAGATTTTGACTAGCAATTCGGCCTCCGTCCCAGTCCCGACCAAAGGGCAGCATTCGTACCGCGTGTACATAACTACGCACTCAAATTACCATGGGCATAGACGGAGGCATAGATAGATCGTGGTCCATAATACGGCTCAACCTCCCCTGGACCCACATACTTTCACTTTTTCTTTTTCTTTTCAGGTTTCTTTTTTCCCGAGGCCTTTCCTGGTGGCCTGATTGTCGGACCTATCAAGGGACGGATACACCAGGATGGCAAGAAGCATTGACGTATAAGGGAATTTCCAGGTGGTCTCTTTAAACGATTGTTATGCCTGTTTTAAGGACCCGCCGCAGCTCTCCCTTGGTCGTGGCATGTTAAATAGCCATGTTGCTTATTGCACTAATTGTACTAATACGTTTTGACGTATTATTCAAACTATAATGGAAAATAGTTAGCGGCCCAATTTCTGCGGGATTAGCCTATTACTTCATTTTTCTTGATATTTTTATCAATTGCGCCCGTACACTCTGGTACGCCTTAATTCGCCAGGGGCTTCATTACGACCCTAATACGGCAACAAAGTCTGAACACTTTTTTACAGTATAGTTCGGCACCCCTGAACTTTAGCATTATATGCATCGGCTCCGAATCATGTCTTTGGTCAATACTTGGGTTGCCCGGCTCCGGTGCTTACTACCTTACATTCTGCTATATCGGCTAGGGTAGTAAAGGGAGAACTACTGCGGTTGTGTCTTGGTTCATTCGGATGAGCACCTCAGTAGAGAAAGCCAAAAACTGACTATCATGATGCGGTGTGAGCCGGCCAGCTGTTCGAGAGGTTACAAATCTTTTTCGATTTTTTCCGCATTATGTGATGAATCGGTTTTTATCCGATCAGGTGTTTACATCACCCCAAGTTCGGACTTACGAATGCTAGGGGCTGCGCCTAAATTTCTATTGTCAAACTCCTATGGCTAAGTGAGGGTGATAAAGCCACATAGTCTGATTGCCTGGTTCGTTGCGCTAAACACCTCCTTTAAGGACCAAACTTTGGGATAAGAGTGTTTAGATTCATCCCGAACACCCCATTACTACCTACATGGGGGCTGAAGCCGATGACTGGCCAACTCTCAGATTTAACAAAATGGCCGCACAGGAGGTAAAATTTTAAATAACAGGCATTATATTACATAACAGCTCTGCATTCATAATACAGGAAGGGACAGGATGACACGGATGTATTCATTCAAAGATAATATCCTTAGCACATTGCTCCGCCACAATGCGGGATCCCTCCAGGACATCGTTAAAATACCGCTTGGGCGTGCGGTGCTCCTTGCCCGCAGGCGGTCCCTCGGTCGCAAGCTTCACAGCGTCCATCTTCACCCACTGTATCTTGACTCGGGCAAAAGCCATTCACGTGCCTTCGATGCAGACCGACCGCTTGATGGCATCAAGCCGAGGGCAGGCATTGACCAGCCGCTTCATGAGCCCGAAGTAGCTGCTGGGTATGGCTTCAGCAGGCCATAGCCGGATTATCGAATCCTTCATGGCTAGTTCGGCCACCCTATGCAGTTCGACCAGCTATTTTAGCTAATCGCTAAAGGGCACCGGATGTTCTGGCGCAAGGTATTGCGACCAAAATAGCTTCTCCGTGGAGCTTCCCTCTTCAGCTCGGAAGAACTCCGCAGCGTCTGAAATGCTGCGCGGCAGATCCGCAAACGCCCCTGTAGAACTCTAAATTCGGGTCAGTAAGAGGAACCTTTTCTTCACATATTTGCTCGGCATAATAAAGGCCTTACCCACTGCAATTTTTCTGGCCTCCTGGACTTCCTGGAGGGCACCCTGGGCTTCAACCCGGGGCATCGTGTGCGCTTTGGCGGGCCTTGGCAAGTTCGGACTCTTGATCCGCAATGTTGCGCTCCAAGGACTTGCATTTCTTCATGGCGTCCTGGAGCTCCTGCTGGACCTCACCGACCTTGGCCTCATGCTTTTCACAAGCGGCTTGATCCTTGGCCGCTCTCTCCTTGGCCTCGACCGGCACCTTTTTGAGGGCCTCCACCTCGGTCGCCGCTCCTGCAAATAAAATGGCACTACGGTCATTACAAATCATCTATCCTTTCTGATATACAGAAGGTCATTGCATACCTTGTTTATCCTTTAGCTACTTTTTCACGCGGCCGAGCTCTTCCTCGGCCCGCTCCAGACTCTGCTTCAGTCCGGAAACCTCAGCAGTATGAGAGGTCGCAGCCAGTAACAACGCCTACTTGTTCACATTGAGTCATCTGGTTAGTCTCCTGTGAAACTTATTTGATCCTCTGTCCGCCTTTTCTTTTCGAACACCCGACAACGTTTCAGGGCTACTGTCTATACTGTGACATTCTTTTTACATAATTGCATTGCCTACCTCAAAGCCTGTTAGAAGGCTTGTACAGGCTTCGGTCAGTCCGCTCTTCGCGGACTGGATCCTCTCAACCACCGTACCCATAAGGGTACGGTGTTCCTCAACAATGGAAGCACTTCACAATGGAAGCACTTCACAGTGCTTCCATTAGAGTGTCCAGCGCCTCTGGCTGGACAGAGGTCACTGGCGGAATTGGCGCACCTCCTCCTTTTGAAGGAGGCTGCTTGCCGGGTTCCGGAGCCGCATAGGTCTTCGGGACTGTGTTTGGTTGAGGGCCAAACTGAATATGGCCCCTATCGCCAGTCTCCATGGGGATTTGCTCCCCCATGTGTCCGGCGGCTGAGGTTTCACCCTCTGGCCCCGCTCTGACGGCCTCCTGAGTCTCTCCCTGGCCTGGGATCCTTCGGGACAACACCTCGGTGTCATCCGTGGCCTTGGGGGAGGAGGCCGTCGGAAGGGACCCGCTGTCCATCGCCTTCGGGTCTAGCGAATCCCCCGAAGATGAGGATCGCTCGAGGTCGGACCGAGTCAGACTGCAAATGCATGATTCAACATGTTAAGACTATGAAGTAGAGAGGCCGGATATATGAATGCGTTCGGGTTTGTGAGTACTCACGATTCGGCCAGGGGCTTGTCTCGGGGGCGCCGCTCTGGGCTGCTGTCGACGTCCCACGTGGAGTTATCCGCGAGGGAACCCTTCCCCCTCTTGGACGCCTCTGCCTCCAGGTTTCTGGAGGCCGCCCTCTTCTTCCTCCCCCCTCAGGGGGAGAGTTTCTTTCCTCCTCCTCTTCATCCTCGACGGCGGAGGAGTGAGTCTTGGTGTCTTCGGACATCATGTCCGAAGCACCCTCGTGACGGAGGCCACCTCTGGTCCCCTTGGCCTTCTTCTCCGACGCTTGATAGGGCGCCGGAACCAGCATCTTCGTCAGAAGTGGAATTGTTGGGTCTTCGGGCAGTGGAGCCGGACAGTGAATTCGCTCCGCCTTCTTTGTCCAGCCCTGAGAGAATCAGTAGGGAGGCTTAGGCGTCTTCCTTGAGTATGCAATTAAAGGGTACACCTTGAAAACATGAAAAAACTTACCGGACTAGTGGGATGGGCCAAGTCCTACCCATGGTCCTCGGTCGTATCCGACCACGTCTCGCTAGACTTAAAAAGCAGCTTCTAGATGTCTTCGTGTGTGGTGCCGAAGAACTGTATCAAGGTCTGGTGCTTGGCCGGATCGTACTCCCACAAATGGCAAGTCCAGCTTTGGCACGGAAGGATCTGGCGAACAAGCATCACCTGGATCACATTGACAAGCTTGATATTCTTGTCTATCATGCTCCTGATGCGCGTCTGAAGCATTGTCAGCTCGTCCGACGAAGACCAGTCCAGGCCCTTCTCTGGCCAGGAGGTGAGCCGATCGGGGCTCCGGACCAGAATTCGGTAGCCGCAGCCCAAGTGGTGTCGCGCGGCTCTGTGACGTAAAACCACTATTGTTGCCACCCTTTGATGGTCTCCACGAAGGTACCTATTGGCCATGTGACGTTGGGCATCTTGCTCACCATGGCGCATGCGCACTCTGCGTGTTGGCCACTCACCACCTTCGGCTTCACATTGAAGATATTTAACCACAATCCGAAGTGGGGTGGGATGCGGAGGAAAGCCTCGCACACGACAATGAATGCTGAGATGTTGAGGAAAGAATTTGGGGCTAGATCATGGAAATCTAGCCCGTAGTAGAACATGAGTCCGCGGACGAATGGGTGGAGAGGAAATCCCAGTCCGCGGACGAAGTGGGGGATGAACACCACCCTCTCATGGGGCTCCGAGGTGGGGATGATCTGTCCCTCGCTCGGAAGCCTGTGGGCGATTTCCTTGGCCAAATACCCAGCCTCCCGGAGCTTCGTAATGTCCTTCTCCTTGACGAAGGAGACCATCCACTTGCCCTGCGCTCTGGATCCGGACATGGTTGGAGTGCTTTCTTGGGGCGGAAAAGATGAGAACTTGGGCGCTGGAGCTCGAGAATGGGGGAGGCAGAAAGAGAGAAGGCGTGGGTGAAAGGGGTAAATCCTTATCTCTTTATAAAGACAGTGAATATCAAGCGCCTCCCCACTCGCCTTAAAACTCGCCTATTCCCCAAGGGCCATGCAGGAGGCACAGTTGGGTTACCCACGCCCGTATTGATGAGAATCCCGCAATAAGGGGACATGATCTCTGCTTTGACAAGACGTGCCAATGAAACCGCATCTCGAAATATGGAGCGGCAGGCTAAAAATAGTTCGAAATAATGGCTGGGCAGCAACGTGATGTCACGCTACTAAAAGTTGTCAGCGGATTGGACTCGTAAAATGTAATACTCTCTGCGGTTGTGTGTGGAATTTGTTTTGCAGAGCCGGACACGATCCTTGTGTTCAAAGACTATTTTGGAGTATTCAGAGAAGGAACCCGCCTTGCACTGCCGAAGACAATTCGTGTGTCGGACACCTCGTTATTGAAGCCTGGTTCAGGGGCTACTGAGGGAGTCCTAGATTAAGGGGTCCTCGGACAGCCGAACTACGTGATGTGGGCCGGACTGATGGGCTATGAAGATATAAGACAGAAGACTTCTTCCCGTGTTCGGATGGGACTCTCCTTTGTGTGGATGGCAAGCTTGGCATTCGGATATGTAGATTCCTTTCTCTGTAACCGACTTTGTACAACCCTAGTCCCCTCCGGTGTCTATATAAACTGGAGGGATTAGTCCGTAGAGGCAATCACAATCATACAGGCTAGAGTTCTAGGGTTTTAGCCATTACGATCTCGTGGTAGATCAACTCTTGTAATACTCATATTCATCAAGATCAATCAAGCAGGAAGTATGGTATTACCTCCATAGAGAGGGCCCGAACATGGGTAAACATCGTGTCCCCTGCCTCTTGTTACCATCAACCTTAGATGCTGGACCTCCTACCCGAGATCCACCGGTTTTGACACCGACATCGGTCCCTCCGATCCAAACCTATCGGCTCGACCGAAATACAAGGTTTCCTTGTATATAGTTGACTGTCATCTCGGAGTCACCGGCGGAAACGTATCGGCGTCACCGATTTCAACCCTGAGAAAATGTTTTGCCATTTCTTACTGCCTATTTTCTTCAGCTCCACTCAGTGATTCTTCCCTCTATCAGCATCCTAAGCTACCTACTGTTTTGTAGTGACTCTCAAGGACCACACCTACTTGGCTCATGTTCCACAAGTACCCTCTTGGAAATTGATGTCAAAGGGGGAGATAGTACGTCACAGCTTATCAAATGAGCACATCCAAGCTCTTCTACAGATGCCTGTCAACAAAGAGGAGAGAAGTCACATGTCTTTAAGAGGGGAAGACATGCTAATATGTTTGAGATCCTAGCTATGGAAAATTCTTTTTGCTCTAATTTTATTTGCTCTTACCTTATTTGCTCTGATTTTATATCACCCTACATTCTCCCATTATCCAATATCAGAATCAGGGGGAGAAAGAGTCTATGCCTAAGGGGAGAAAACTTCTTGGAATTTATTGCACATCTTTAAATCTTTGGGGACATGTCTATATATAAATGAAGTACTTACCTGGTAGTACTCACCAATCACATGTCATCCCAGTCTTGGTATTCTTGTGGTTCCCCAAAACTGCTTTACTTGGAGTGTTCTTGT
The DNA here is from genome assembly GCF_018294505.1 of Triticum aestivum. NCBI lineage: Eukaryota > Viridiplantae > Streptophyta > Magnoliopsida > Poales > Poaceae > Triticum > Triticum aestivum. Next base: position 219,116,663 of record NC_057813.1, on the reverse strand, counting down.
GTTATCTAACCCTGTTTTCTCAAGTCCACTCTCTCAAAAGTCAGCTCAAGACCACAAGGTAAGTATATGCATCACACTCATGTGCATGATGATCTCTTGTTGTTGTACATATTGTTTGCAAGAGGGATTCACAAACATGGAGGTACGTTTCTCAACCATATCTTTTGCTCCGATGCATATAGCCAAGATACATGTAACTCTCTACTTACTCTGTCATGGTATGCATTCACATGTTAGTATATTCTATCTTCACATGATTGCATACATATAGGGGGAGCTCATGCATGTTATATGTTCCTCCAAAGCTTTACCTGCTACTCTTCATATCATTTACTTAAGGCTTTGATCTATGTTGTCATCAATTACAAAAAAGGGGGAGATTGAAAGCACAAGTGCTCCTTGGGTGATTATGGCAATTAATGTCAACATATCTCTTGTTGGACTCATGCTTCTATCTAGTGTATTTCAGACAAGTTCAACAATGGCATGGAAAGGACAAGAGGATGTAGAACCCCTTCAAGGTGCTACGGACAGGCATTGGCTAAAGCTCAAGACTCTTCATTTGTTTTAGTGATTCAAGATCACATTGAGTCCATGGAAAGCCAATACTATTAAAAGGGGATGAGGTGTTGCTTAATGGCTTACTTGCTCAAATGTTTAGTGATATTGCACCAAAACCCTCAAGCACTTTCTCCATGCAAATATGTCAAAACCCTAAACTCCAACTTGGCCCCATCGATTCTTTCTATCTGGCATCACCGAGTTCATATGACATAGCCACAGCCAGAAACCCTAACAATCCGTTCACACCGATACGGATCTCGGTCTCACCGAGATGGCCTTGCCAACTCCCTGTTATCAGTTGCATTTATTTTGGTCTCACCAAAATTGCAATTGGTCTCACCGAGATGGCTTAACCAATTCTCGGTTGCCCTATTGCTTTACTCTGGTCTCACTGAGTTGATGCAATCAGCGCCATCGAGATGAGGTTTTCATTAAGGCCTAGCACATCGGTCCCACCGAGTTGTTCCATTCGGTCCCACCGAGATTCCTAATGTTCACATTTTGAACTAATCAGCCCCACCGAGTTTAACTATTCGGTCTCACCGAGATGGGTCAAATGTGTGTAACGGTTGGATTTTGTGTGGAGGATATATATACCCCTCCACCCCCTTCTCCATATCTGAGAGAGCCATCAGAACGTGCCTACACTTCCACCATACATTTTCTGAGAGAGAACCACCTACTCATGTGTTGAGATCAAGATATTCCAATCCTACAACGAGAATCTTGATTTCTAGCCTTCCCCAAGTTGCTTTCCACTCAAATCATCTTTCCACCATATCCAAATCTGTGAGAGAGAGTTGAGTGTTGGGGAGACTATCATTTGAAGCACAAGAGCAAGGAGTTTATCATCAACACACCATCTATTACCTTTTGATGAGTGGTGTCTCCTAGATTGGTTATGTGTCACTTGGGAGCCTCCGTCAAGTTGTGGAGTTGAACCAAGAAGTTTGTAAGGGCAAGGAGATCGCCTACTTCGTGAAGATCTACCCGAGTGAGGCAAGTCCTTCGTGGGCGACGGTCATGGTGGGATAGACAAGGTTGCTTCTTCGTGGACGCTTCGTTGGTGGAGCCCGCTGTGGACTCGCGCAGCCATTACCCTTCGTGGGTTGAACTCTCCATCAACATGGATGTACGATAGCACCACCTATCAGAACCACGCCAAAAATCTCTGTGTCTTCATTGTGTTTGCACACTCCAATCCCATCCCTTTACTTTCTTGCAATTTACATGATTTACTCTTTCCGCTGCATATACTCTTGTCATGCTTGCTTGAAATGTATTGTGAATGCTTAAACTTGTGCTAAACTCTACTTTAACTTGAAAAATCTAAAAACTGCCACTTTCGCTTGTGAAGGGTCTAATCACCCCCCCCCCCCCACCCCCCTCTAGACCCCTCTTCTCGATCCTTTCAATTCTTTAGCAATAAATCGTTTTGCCGACATTAGAAGATCACGAGCTATTGTAACATGCAGTCACCCTATATCTTAGTACTATCTCATAAACTGGAGTTGGTGGTGGTGACGGTGAGTTCAATCCCCACTCCTTTCCAATCTCCCTCATCCATCTAGAACCGAGTTTGGTGATGGTGGCGGTGAGTTCACTCCCCTCTCCTTTCCAATCTTCCTCATCCATCCAGAACCCACGGAACGCCCCCTGGTTTGGAACAGTTTACCACCCCCCCCCCCCCCCACACACACACACACTCTCAACCCCAATCTCCCTCGTCCATCTAGAACCCACCAGTCCGCGTCGGTTTGTAAAACAATTCATAAAAGAACACGAAAAATGTATAATGCAGTTGGGTGTTTCAAACCTCACACTTGGCTTTACACCGAGCTCAATTAAACCAACAACCGACAACCTCACTCATGTTATGAATGGGAAAATATATTTGATAAGCACATGCGAGTGCTCCCATGACTTGCAGTCACGCAAGTGCAGAGTTAGAGTTATGTGTTGGTTTGAGTTTTTCTTTGCATTGCTACTAGTCTGTTGGTTGTTATAGACTAATAATAATCCAATATAACATTATAACTTCAATTATTTTTGTTGTTCCTTAACAACACACGGGCGTTATGTTAGTATACATGCAAGAATTTAGAGGGTATTATTCTAATTTTATTCTTTATAAATTTATTGCTATAAATTCCCGCAACAATACAATGAGAATTATTTAGTGACGATTTTGTGAATATACCATTGTACAATCAGCAACAAAATCATGTAGGATAGGTGGATAATAATGCTAAGACTATTATATGTGTTAGAAATACTCATGATAAAACTATTGTTCTTCCAGTCAAAGTGTTTTTTGGCTTTTCGCTTGCACAACATGTCCTTATACCTACCTGTTCACTCATCACACCACCTGTACATGGTCAGGAAGATAAAATCAATCATCAAAAAAAGTAAAAAGCCAATATCGATAGATAATTTTGGTCCCCGCACGCCGGTTGAGCGAGCTGACCATTTAGCAGCCCAGTCCACAACGCAGGCAAGAGCATAAACCGACATGTTAAAAGAAATGAAAAACAAAGTTCCAAAGACGATGGTACACCTTCACAACATCAGGCAGAGTTCACCACAGTACACGCAACACCCATTCGCAAAACAGGAGAAACCAAAAAAAAAAAAAACATATGCAACACCCAGATCCTCCAAGCCAGTTAGCATGGACAACATGGCGATGTTCATCGCCCTAACTCCACTATCAAGACTAATAGTAATAGGCAACAACTCGATCTGTTGTACACGGGAAATAATCCCAAAAGGCATGGTAAACTAGCATCCAAATATTCTAGGTAACAGATGGAGCAGCTCTCCCATGAACTGTTAGTTATCTTGCATTACAACACCATCCCGCGATCATGGAGTTCTATATTTATACATAGTCTAGGTAGGTAGGAATCTGGCCCGCCCTAAGTTACTCAGCAGGATGACAAGTCGTCTAACTAACCATGGCTTAAGATGCATTCAGCTAGTAGGCGGTAATGATCTTGAGGACTTCTTTCTCTTCGAAGCCAGTGCTGATAGTATCTTCTTCCGAGGGCCCTGTGAGCATAATCGAGTTACCAAATTAATATGGATGGAACATCTTGGGAAAAGATATAATCCATTTAGAGTAAGTATACTGGTAAAGGCAGAGGTTAAGCTTTAGGCAAAAATCTTTACAAGCAGACCAAAAGCAAAAAGAAAGCTGAACAATAATAAATGGATTGTGGTTTTTAGATGTGTTACATGGTATTGCATACTGGTAATGGCAGTTTGCTGAACCTTTATGTGGACAGTGAGCCGCTTTGTAATATGCTAAATCTGATATAGAAGCTGAATGTAGCTTGAGGTACTAATTACTTAACCAGTTTACTTCCTTTTACCCAACCTATGCTAATATACATTTAATAACTGAGCTGATTGGATGCAAACCCAACACGACAAAAATCAGATAGAGAGACACACCATAGTAACACAACACATGCGCGCCAAGCAAAAGCAAAAGAAAGGCATGGCTGGTGCATTAAATCACTCAATTGCTACAATTTTACTTTGACGGCTATGTCAATCAACATCCAGGATAGATCGGCATATACCTGCTATACCAGTTTAGTCTTACATTACTCAGGGCGAAAGATTTCTTATTGTAGCAACATAGTTTAAATACATTTTGGGGAAAAGGAACAAGCTTCTAAAGGCTGTGCGATAAAACAGTGTAGCAAATTAAGTTCGTGTAGTACCATTGGAATTCCTAATGACTTCATATCTTCCTCATTCATGTGAACCAATGCTTTCATATCAACCTGAAAATTGAATATACATCAACAAATGTAGTAGCACATCCACAGTTTGAAATTGTCACATAAATCAAACATGCCTCTTCAGCCTGGAAATTAATGGAATACTTCTCCAGATCAAGAGACTTCAGCAATCTGTCAAGTGAGGCATCAGCCTGCAGGTTCCAAATAAAGAATTGAGAATACCTAATTATGAAATCTCTCATGTAACCAACAAGCATCTAGACAAGAATAACTGTACAGTGCTATGAAACTAGGCAGACAAAACTTTTGGATCAAAACAGGCAAACATCCTAAAGAAGTAAGGGATTAACATATATAAGAATAGTATACTACACAAGGATCAGAGTTCAAATTAAAGGTTGTGCATATTATATGTTCAGGCAGAAACAATTCCATTGCATTCACAGCACTAAACGCTAAGTAAAGTAGAACTTAACATGTCAACAACCACTAGACTAGAACAACAAACAAAATGTGATAGCTCATCAGAATAAGAGTTTGTAAGAAGATTCCAGAGAACTCTCCTACCTTTTCATGGGATTGCTTTGGTGCAGCTGGTGCATTTACTTGTTCAGTGACAGGACGGGCAGCAACAGCAGCAGCAGCAGGGATCTGTCTCTTTTGAACAGGTTTAGCACTATTAGCAATATCAGCTGCAGGTTTTGGGATCTGAACTGTACTACTGAGTTGAGGGCGCTGGCCTCCAGATAACTTTTCACGAAGATCTGGAACTGATGATTTCTTCACATCCACAGTGCTTTGCTTAATATGTGATTTTTGGATTGCTTGAAGATTTCTGGAAGCAGGTACAGCTTAACCACACACAGCAGAAGAATCAAGGTGACGGTAAATCTTCAAGGGGAATAGAAAGAAGGGCATGCTCAAAATAATTCAGGCAGTATTCCTTACATGAACTTTGGGCTCCTACAGAATCCTTGTAGAGCTCACGCCTCCAAGTCCCATCAACTTGGCGAAACCTGTAAAATGCACAATATGGAAGATGTACAGCAAATAAGCAGACTAATAGCAGCAACAATTTGCATTTAAGAGATCAGGTGAAAACAATGCACTCATTCAAGAGTTTCTTGAAGCTGAAATGCCAACTGGTATCTAAATGACCAGCCTTGCTGCAATAAGATTCACCATCAGTGACAACATTGTTCGTTCCATATCATGCAATGCTGGTGCGCCTTTGCATAATGTCACCCTGCCCAATTGCTTTAAGAAGTATTTCAGATCAATGAAATGCCAAAAGGCCGCTGATGACCACATTTCAGATCAAGCAAATGTCGCGCATTTCCTCTATGTCTGATTAATCACACAGACACAGCCAACAAAAACAACTGTACTCCGTAGCTACTGATCTGATGATCCCATGTACGTTAGTAGCTACACTACGAATGACATATACGATACCCCTAACCAGATCGTCTTACAACGAAGAGGGTACTAAGCTCCGTTAATCAAGCATCAAGCTACCAGTGCCACGAACTCCCCGATTTCAGCGCCCTAAGCAACATTTCCGAGCCATCTCGACTCGGTTACCCGATCCAAACCAGGGATTACGAGCGCGCAACATCAAGCAGCACAGAAACAGCTAAACGAGCAACGATTGGAAAGCCTTCGAGCGAGCGAGCGCACCTTTTCGCTGAGTCAGACCGCGGGCGAGAGCCTCCACCGCCGCCTCCCGAGCCGAGGCGGTCCCTGACGGAGCGCTTCCGTCCGGAGACCCTGTCGGCGTACATCCCGGGTGCAGGTGGAGGCGAGGACGGTGGCGACGAGCGCGTAGGGTTTCTTCGGCGAGGAGCGGAGCGGCGGAGAGGACAGGGGCAGAATGGGAACAGACGAGACGCAGAGGTGTCCTCCGGAAATTTTCTCAGAAAGGCACCAGTATAATTGCCTCGGAAAAACAAAAGGCCGCTTTAATTCCCATCTCAGCCCAATATGGGCAAGAAAAAAGAAAGATAGCCTGCGGGCTGGGACCGAAATCGGCCCAATATGAGCAAGGTTCGCAATGACCTATGTTTTCAATCGTGCTCCTACGAGATTGCTAGTTAAAGGCTACCCTGCAAGGTCACTCTACACCTTCTCGCAATCTAGCAGTTTTTTTCTTCCATGATTCATTCATTCAAAGATTTTATCTCTTAAACTATGTGTCCAAATACCGAACCATTTTCATTGTCAGATTTCTCCCATCGAGGTGTTCGAAACTAGATCTCATTTTAATAGGTTTCAACGAACTTTTTTTATACCAAAAAGTAAATAAAAATTGCAGGAAAAAAAAGTAAACTAAAAATGAATACCCAAAAAACCCAAAAATGGCAACAACAAAAGGAATACCTAAGAAAAAAGGCGGAGCCCAGAAGCACGGTTGCGGTTTTCATCTTTTCTTTGTGTGTGGGTGGGTGGGGGGGGGCACAGGCTGTGTTTTTTCCTTTTCTTTTCAGGGAAGCACATGCTCTACTTATTGCGAAAGCACATCTCTGTTTCTCGTAGCGCAGTCTATGTTTTTTTTTCTTTTTGAGTGGAAGCATAGTTAACTATCTGACTACGCGTGTGATAGAATTCTAATCCAACAGCTATGCTTTCTTGAATGCGTAAAACCGAATTATGTTCACAGCAAAAAAAACTCTAAAAATAAAGCGAGCAAAACACTAGAAACTTTCATTTACTTTGTAGGATGTAGTAGAAACTATAAACCAATTACCCGAGTCCCCGTTCAAGATACATGAAACTATTCCGGACAAACCAATTAACCGTAACTACGCGACTGCAACATGATTTCAACAAAAGTGAAAGCACACATTTGCTTCTTGCCAAAGCACAGGTGTGCCTATGACGGAAGCACAGGTTGTGCTTCTGAAGAAAGCACAGATCGTGCTTCCACGAGAAACACAATCAGGTTTTTTTTTTCTTCAAGAAGCATAGATGTGCTTCGCAGAAAAGAAATAAAATTTTCTTCCAAAACCTATGGAAAGCCAAGCAAAAACCGAAAAGCTAAAAAAACTTAAAAATCTAATATCTGAAAATGCATAATAAATAAAAAATAAGATCTAGAGGGAGAGCCCTCACGCAACATGTGACGGCGGCTGGACGCACCACTTGGTGCACTTCCAAACCACAAGAGTGACCCTAACGGGAGCTCCTCGAGTGGTAACCCTTAGTTAGTTGCTCCCGACCTCCTAGCCAGCGCCTTAGGCGTCGGCTAGGGAAGCAGCGCTCACACACCCTGCACGTCTGGGCCCGCTCAACAAAAGCGAACCACCTTGTTCGCTGGGTTGGCTTCTTCATCCGCTAACAAGTTGACTCAATTCCCCTTGGCCGCCAACAAATTGATCATTGGTTGTTGACCTTTGATCGATTGATAGTTGATTTTGGAGAAAGTTCATGCGTGAGAAAAATAACTTAAAAAACAAAAAAAATGCAAAAAAAAGACTGCGCACTTGAAAAAAACTTTAAAAATTTGCAAAAAAAAGTCCACTTGGTTCACGAATTTGGAAAAAGTTCACGGATATGATTTTTTCATGGATTTTTAAAAGGTTTATGGACTTAAAAAAGTTCATGGATTTGAAAAAAAGTTTGTGGATTTGAAAAAAGTTCACTAATTAAAAGAAGAAAAAACGAATAGAAAACTAACAAAAATAAAAGAAAACTGAAAAAACCAAACAAAGCCCGCTATGAAATAAAACACAGAAAACCTGGGGTGGGGGGGGGGGGGGGTCGAGAAGGTTCTAAAACTGGTGGGAAAAACACCAGCGTACTGTGCAACCGATTGGGTGGTGTGTGTGTGTGTGTGTTTTGTACCGCAAAATCTATAACTACCGTCTTAAGTGTAGCTTGAATCAATTGGTGGTGCTACTCTATGGTCAAGCAAGGATCTTCTGTTGTTTGTGTCTGGATGTGTGGAGCAGCTAGCTCGCGATCCATCTTTGCTGATATGGGCACACCCTAAATGACACAAGTTGCTTATCCCATGATTATTCTTGCATGGGCTATGCCTATATGCCCTTCCCATGCCTCTTCCTCATCTTCGGTTATGGGCGTGAGCCCTTTTTCTAAGAATGTGAATTGAAAAGCGACATTTCCTATTTCTACATGTTGCGACAAATGGGAAATGCCGGTTTTTGAAAATTTTAAAATTTTGAACACTTACTAAAAATTTCGAACACTCAAAAATTTTAAATTTTCAAAAAGTGTTTATTTTTATTGAAAAACCTCTAAAAATTTCAAATACAAATGGCGTGTTTTAAAAATATGTAAAAGTTCTTCATTTCTAAAGCAAACATATAACAAACCGACCAAAAAAAATAAACTAGGGAAAGCAAAAAAAAGATAGAAAACCATCTTTTTTTAACACTGATAGAAAACCATCTTTTTTTTTGAGGGTTTGGCCAAAATTTATTCATCGAAATCCACAGATGGTGGGATACAAGTTGTATCATGGGGCTGGCCCAGCCACACATGACGACCCGAGGTAAGATTAAGGGAGAACCTAGCTAAACTATGTGCCTCATAGTTGTTGGCACGACCTTCAAAAATAAATTTACAAGAAAAGGAAAGAGCTCTAGCCCTGACTTCGCTGGTAATAGCTGCATAATTGCACAAAGTACCCTGGCTGATGTCTTGGATCACTTGCTTGGAGTCGCTGGCTACGACAAATTGAGTAACTTGGAGATCTTCAGCCAGACAAAGTGCCTCGCGGCATGCAATCATCTCCATTGTCGCCGGATCGTCCACTCCAGATATCACAATAGCTGAACTACCCAGATAGTTCCCTTCATTATCACGGCACACTGCGGTTGCCGATCCTCTTCTACCCTTCCTGATCCCAGCATCAACATTGAACTTTACATGTTGAGGGGGTGGTGCTCTTGGTCGCCTCGCTGTTCTTCTTGCTGGAGGTGGCTGAACTGCTGCATGTTGGACAGACCGGTTCTCCCCTATCAAAGATAGCTCTTCCAAGAATCTGTTAATGAACGAGACGATTGCATGTGGGTTCTGAAAAATTCCTTCATGGACAGCCTTCCGACGCGATGTCCAGATCGCCCATAAAGTTACTGCCATTTTGATGAACATCTCATGCGGCAGAGCTTCTAGTTGCGTGAACAGCCAGTTTTTGGCCGAAGGTTCAGCGTTCGCCACAAGGTTCATCACCATATCCTCATCAACCAGTGCCCAAGTGCAGCGTGAGGAGGTACATTCAAGTAAGGAATGGCGCCATGAATCTGCACCTCCGCAAAAGCCATAGGAGCTATCGTTAGTCATATGACGATGACAGCGTACATCCTCGGTCGGCAGGGACTGCTTGGCTGGCCTCCATAGGAACATGCGTATTTTGCCAGGGATCCGCGTACGCCATAAGGATTTCCATGCTCCCTCAGCTCTACTGCCTGACGAGCTAGCCGTCCCATATAGCCAAGCTTCTCTTCTGTTCCTCGTTGAGACAAGCATATTGTACGCAGATTTAACCGAGAAAACTCCATTCCTCTCGTAGTTCCAGCTCCAGAAATCATCAACATTGCGCGTACACAAAGGGATACCCAAGATGACCGGAACATCTAGGGGTAGGAATGTTTCCCGCACGCGCTCCACATTCCATGTGGCACTCATTGGGTTCAGCAACTCAGCTACAACAGTTGGCGGGTTTGGTGTCAAACAGCCATACGGGCGCATCATCTCGGTTCTCGGTAACCAGTTCTCATGCCATATATGAGTTGTGAGGCCATTGCCTATTCTTTTGATAATGCCTTGCTGCAAAATGTCGCGCCCATCAACGATGGCTCTCCATATTTGACTAGGATGATTTCCCAGGTTGGCATTGAGGATATCTGTGTTTGGGAAATAAATGCTTTTCAAAAGCCGAGCACTCAAAGTGTTGGGATTCTGGAGAAGGCGCCAAGCTTGTCGGGCAAGCATGGCCAAATTAAAAAGCTCGAAGTCCTTGAATCCAAGTCCTCCCATGCTCTTTGGCTGTGTCATAGATTTCCATGAAACCCAATGTGGTTTGCGGTGCCCTTGGTTACTTCCCCACCAAAATTTCCTAATCAGCATGTTTAAGTGTTCGCAGAGCCCCCTCGGTAGTCTGAAGCAAGACATTGAGTAGATCGGAACCGCCTGAGCAACCGCTTTGACAAGAACTTCCTTTCCCGCAGTGGACATTGTGCTGGCTATCCAACCTTGTATCTTGCTCCAAAGGCGATCTTTAAGATACTTGAAAGCTCCATTTTTCGAGCTCCCAATATCAGATGGCATGCCCAAATACTTCTCGTTGAGAGTTTCGTTCGGGATATCCAGAATGCCTTTAATATCATTGCGAATGTTCTCGGGGACACCCTTACTGAAAAAGATGGATGACTTGCCATAATTGATTCTCTGACCTGAAGATTGACAATAAACGTCCAACACCTGGCTCACCTCGTTAGCACCCATACTATTTGCCTTGAAAAACAGCAGGCTGTCATCTGCGAATAAGAGATGGTTCACCTGTGGCGCACTGGGTGCCACCTGTACACCGCTCATGTGTGATGGCTCACTTTTTGATTTTAACAGGCACGAAAGGCCCTCTGCTGCCAACAAGAACAAGTAAGGTGATATTGGGTCCCCCTGTCGGATCCCTCTGGAGGGTGTGAATTCCTCAAGTTTGTGTCCATTAAATAAGACCGAGAATTTGACTGAACTTACCAAACCCATCACAATACCAACCCATCTCTCTGAGAAGCCAAGTTTCAACATGATACCTCGAAGATACTCCCACTCCACCCTGTCATATGCCTTCATCATATCAAGTTTCAATGCACAAGATTGGTGTTTCTTTGCCTTGTTTCTCTTCATGAAGTGCAAACACTCGTAAGCTGTAATAATGTTGTCAGAGATGAGCCTACCCGGAACAAAGGCGGATTGTTCCTCAGAGATGATATCTGGGAGTACTTGCTTCAAACGGTTGGCAATCACTTTGGAGGCTATTTTGTAAAGTACATTGCACAAGCTAATGGGTCGGAATTGTGAAAGTAGGGTAGGATTTTTTACCTTCGGTATTAAAACCAGCATAGTTTCATTAATGCATGCGGCTGACTCCGTCCCTTCCACTATTTGCAGTACCACTCTGGTGACGTCATCCCTGCATACATCCCACTGGCGTTGGAAAAAATGTGCAGGGAACCCGTCCGGACCCGGTGCTTTGGTGGGAAACATTTGGAACAAAGCCACCTTCACCTCATCCTGACTATAAGGTGAATTCAGAAGCTCGTTCATTGCCAGCGTCACCTTGCACGGAACAGTGTCCAAAACCCTATTCATGTCATGAACGCCTTCGGAAGTGTACAAATTTTTATAGAACGTTGTAGCCATCGTCTCCATCTCCTCTCTGACTTCCGTGGTTTGGCCATTCTCCTTCAGCAAGGATTTTATTTGATTTTTCCTGCGTCGTCGACTAGCGCGAAGATGGAAAAAATATGTATTCTTGTCCCCGTGCTTAAGCCACTCGATTCGAGCACGCTGCTTCCAGAGAATTTCTTCACGATGATACAATTCCACCAGACGATCCATTGCTTTGATTTCTGCATGGGAAGGTCCCGTCCGACCTGGGATCTGGCACCATAACTGTAGCTGGTTTTTTAATTGGCTGATCTCCCTTCTCACGTTCCCAAAATGCTCACGGTCCCACTGGGTCAAATCAGCCCCCAAGCTTTTTAATTTGTCTGCTACCTGCGAGACCGTGTCCCCCTGCGCATTATTCCATCTTGCCTCCACGAAACCCTCCAGAGCTGGGTCCCGCTCCCATGCAAGCTCATATTTAAATTGCTTTGGGCCCCTTTTACATGCACGTACACCACTGATGTTGAGAAGCAGCGGAACATGATCGCTTGTGGCAGCTGTTTTGTGCTCGACGACCGCTTCAGGATAGGCCAGTATAAATTCTGCATTTGCGACACATCTATCCAATCGGACCCTTGTGTAAGTACCTCCAGCGACCTTCTTCTCAAAGGTCCAGTTTAACCCCTTATAGCCAATATCCGATAGACCACAAATATCTAGCGCATCTCGAAAGGCGTCCATTTGCGCCTGGCTGCGATTGTTCACGCCATCATGCTCATGTGCTTGAAGGACTTCATTAAAATCGCCGATGACTGCCCAAGGGACACTGCCCGTCCCCACTATTCCTGTAAGCATATTCCAGGTCTTATATCTCTCAGATACCTGGGCTTCTCCATAAACAAAGGTGAACCTCACCCGTGATTCCATTAAACCGTCAACCTGGACATCTATATGATACTCAGAGTAGCCAACAATATCAACGTTTATTGCATCATTCCAGAATATTCCAAGACCTCCACTCCTTCCACTACTACTAACAGCAAAACTTCTATCAAAATCTAAAGTGCTAGATAAATTTTCAACACGAGTACCCTCTATTTGAGTTTCCAAAATGCATAAGATAGAGGGGGCATATTGCTTCGACATATCCCGAAGCTCTTTAACTGTCGCGTGGTTGCCAGCCCCACGACAGTTCCACACAAGGAGACTCATTGCGCTAGGCGCGACCCACCTGAGGGGCCCGCCAAACGCGCATCATTAGGTTTGTTGACTGTAGAACTCTTCCCGTTCACTTTGTCCACAGCAGATGGTGTAAGCTTGTTCCTTTTCAGATCCTGCTTCGCGGAAGGGCTTTGTGGAATCGCTGGGGCCGTGAGCAGGAGAGTCTGGTCGGCCTCATGCGTGGATGCAGATGTGATCATCGGAGTCTTCGCATCAGCTGCCCCTCGCTTCCTGTTGGTTTCCTTTTCCTGCATCATGACATCTTCAGATTTGTCATACTCGTCAAAGCCGTGCTTTCCTGTTGGGGCACCTCTTCCCTGACCTCTGCCAGCACGTCCCCTGCCTCTTCCTCCTCCTGATCCTCTTCCTTCTCCCGGCCCTCTCCCTGCACCTCTGAACCATGCTGCTTTTAGGTCCTTGAAGACTAGGGCTTTTGGCTGATGAACCCCATCCCCACACTCCTTGAACAAGTGACCAAGGTGGCCACAAATAGCACACCAGTCCGGAAGCCTTTCAAATTTCACCCTGAAGATCTCACGGACCACCTCTTGCTTCCTTTTGACCACTAGTGATACATCATTCTTGAGGGGCTTGGTGACATCGATTCTGACCCGCACCCTACAGAAGTTTCCTTCAAAGTCCGGAGATTTTGGCTCTGCGTATATGAACTCCCCCACCGTAGCCGCTAAAGCCTTTATTTTTGGGAAATACCCGTCTGGCAAGTCATGAATCTGCATCCATATTTCTATCATATTGAGAGCTATAGAGGAAGGCCTGGTGAAACCATCATAACGCGCCAGCACTACGGCTTTCCCCTTGTGCTCCCAAGGCCCCTCCTGCATAACTCGCTCCCAATCCCCAAGGCACGAGAACTGCATTGTGTACAGATTCTCTTCGAGAGGTCGGATCTTCACCTCTTGCGCCAGGTCCCAAGCAATTCTCATATTCCTGTAGAACCAGTACTGGCTGTATGCCTTGTTCGTGTGCACCCGTGCTAGAGCCATCCATCTTGTTGCTTCCTCTGGCAGTTCATCCTCCTCGACCACCACATCTTGAAGATTCTCTTCATTGAGTCCCAATTCTTCCATCAACGCCTCCAGATCGGAAGTGGCAGAACCCGATCCCGAAGCGCCGTCATCCATTATCTCTTGCCCGAGAGAGATTTTCCGCGGGCGGGGGTTCCCTACCTCCCACAATCCTCCTTGCCGGCCAGGGTCCCCCGGAACCTGATCGGGGGAGGAAGGGGAGAGGGGACGTGAAGTCTCTACGGTGGTGGACTCGCCGCCGCCGAGGGGAACGTAATCGGACCTCAGTAGAAAACCATCTAGTCAGGTCACTACATTGCACGACGCTAAATGGATAGGCCCAGTTCCGAATGCCGCCCTCAAAAAGCTGGCAATATGTTGCCCTAACGGGGCAGAATAAGGCACAGTGATGGCCCAACCCATTTATGGGCTATTGGCTAGTTTACTTCTTAGTTCTCCCTGCTGTATTTTCGGTTCATTCAGTTCCTAGTTCTGTCCCTCTCTTTCAAAAAAAACTTCCTAGTTTTGTGCTGCTTCAACAGATGAAAAACAGATGTGGGCTGCCCTGTGGAAACTCAAAGTGATCCCAAAGGTACGAGTGTTTTGGTGGAGGGTACTACGAGGGATTTTACCGGATGAGTGCACTCTCAAATACCGTCATATTGCAGTTTTAGACACTTGCAAGGTTTGTTTGGCAAAGGAGGAGGATCTTATGCATGTCCTCATCCAATGCTCGCATGCACGCCGCTTCTGGGATGAAGCGTGTGCGTGGTTTGGCCTTCGGCTACCTCGCTTACACCCACATTCATGGGCCAGAGACATCCTATGTGGAGACCAAGTCAAGGAGGAAGATCGAGGAAAGATTATCACCATCATGTGGACGATTTGGCATTCTCGAAATCGGATCAAGCATGGGGAAGAAGGAAGGGATCCAAAAGCCGCCATCAAGGCGACTAGAGAGGCTCTTGCACTGTTGGAACTGCCTAGATCAGTTCCCATCTTGCTACCAGGGCATGGCTGGCGACCACCCGAGCCAGGGATGGTGAAGATCACGACGGATGGTGCACTTAACGTCGCGGAAGGAAGAGGAGGGGCGGGTGGTGTAGCCCGTTCCGCGTCCGCGCTGTTGGGATCATGGTGCAAGCCGTTTGGTGAGATCTCGGACCCATTTTTAATGGAAGCTATATCAATGCGGGAAGGAGTTCTATTTGCAAAGCTTCGAGGCCTCTCACATGTGATAATGGAGACAGATTGCCAGGAGTTGGTACAACTCTGGAACACTCGCCACAATTCACGTTCGATTGTGGCTCCTATCTTAGATGAAATAGGAGAGCTAGCTTTTGATTTTTCTTTTTTATTGAGACCCAGCATGTAACCAGGTCAGCAAACTTGCCGGCGCATCTCTGTGCAAAACGTGCATGCACTTTGAATGTGACTGACTGCTGGCTTGACGAGACTCCTAGTTTCTTGGTAAGCAGCCTTCTAGCTGATTGCCGGGACAACTCTTTTGTTGAATAAAGCTCTCTGATTAGCCTGAAAAAAAAGTTTTGTGCCGCTTTTTCTTTGGTTTCTATGTTTTTCGTTGATTTTATTTTTCCTTTCCCACTTACTTTTTTATTAAATTTTTATATATTTGTTTCTTACACATGTACATTTTTCAAATACGTCCTGTTATGTTGTTTTTAATACACCCTGAAAGTTTACAAAATACACGTTTACATTTTGTAATTACATGTTAGACTTTTCAAAAAAAACTGACCTTTTTCTTAAATACATGATGAATAATGTTAAAAATATATGATTAATTTTCTAAATTTTTTAAGCTATGAACAATTTTCCAAATACCCAAAGATTTTTTTTTCAAATACTCGATGATTTTTTTAAAGACACGGTGAGCATTTCTCTAACTATGAGGTGAATAATGTTTGACTACATGACAAACATTTAAAAAATATTATTATATTTTTTATTTCTCTGGGTATAATTGTTTCCTTTTTAAAAGTAATTACCATTTTAAAGAGTTCTGATGGGCAGACTACAGAAGTTTGGAATCATAATTGGATTGATGATGGGTAGACTACAGGAGCGAATTGCTCATCCAAAGTTACATCAGGAAGGTATCATACGCAGGATTGGTGATGGGCACACTATAGAAGGTTGGAATCATAATTGAATTCCTAGGGCAGGTATGATGCGGCCGACCACCAATCCCCACCATGCAAATGTTTTTCTAGTCCAGATCGGATTGACCACACGACGACTGCCTGGAAGGAGGATATGTTGTGTCTGATTTTTTAACATGGGCTTAAGAGAAGAAAGGGCATTTTTAGGTGTGCTCTGCATATAATATGTTGGTTCAAACTAAACATGAGCATGAAGGTTGGCTATTCCACGAGGTAGATTCTTCAAACATATCTGATTCAAAAGATATCAAACTCTGGAATGCACCGGTTCCATCAAACCCTACCGACGCATGGGATCCTTAGAAATAGAAATATGGAGGCCACCCATAACTGTCCTCTATGCGTAACTAGGATTCATGTCGAATGCATTGATCAATTGTTCCATGTCCAGATGTGTTTGGGCACTCTCAAAAGATGAAGTTATGGAGCATATGATCGGAACGAATAAGGGAACGATAAACATTGTTTGTTTGTATTGATGGTTTCGTTATCGCATGTGGATTTCACACTGACATGTGTCACTCTTTGGGAAATTTGGACGACCCACCAGGAAGGCTATCCATGATAAAATATTTGAACCATCTATGTCCACGCATATGCTTGTGGAAAGCTTCATTGATGATTTCGACGAAATCACAAACAAGGATATGAAGCCTAATGCTATAGTGCATGAAACAGGTCGGCTACCTTGGTCTTCCTCGCCACAAGGCTATCTCAAAATCAACGCAGACAACGCAGTAAGTAAACAGGGTGTTGTGGATGCAGCCTGCCGTGACGAGGATACAAATTTCATTGGATCATCTTCTATTGCTCTAAAGGGATCACTGATGTGGCTATCCTCAAGGCGTTGACTTGCAGATAAGCCCGGGCCCTAGCTAGTGATCTTATGGCAACGCCCATAGTCATCTCTTCTGATAGCAGTTCAATAATGAAGAAGAATTAGGCCAACACGATGGAGCAAATATTGCGGTGGTAAGGGAGTTGAACGCCAGAAATGAAGATTTTGAGTCACATCATTTCATCCATGAGACTAGACGTAGAAATTATGAAGATGATAGTTTAGCTAACTTTTCTTTGTACCTTGATTTTGGTAGGCATGTGTGGATTGGTGCACACACGATTCTGTAACATTCCTCTGACCATTGTTGTCGAATAAAATGGGACGAGGTTTCTAAGAAAAGGAAAGCAAGAGAAAATTATCAATGTCTTAGTGCAACTCTTTTTAGAAAAGGAGGATTACCCCCGGTCTCGGCATCAGCATGTGACACATCCATTTTGCATCATGCTTTTACATTGATATTTATTGCATTATGGGTTGTTATTATACGTTATAGCACAATACTTATGCCTTTTCTCCCTTATTTTATAAGGTTTACATGAAGAGGAAGAATTGCGGCAGGTGGAATTCTGGACTGGAAAAGGAGCAAATATTAGAGACTATTCTGCACAACTCCAAAAGTCCTGAAACTTCACAGAAATCAGTTTTGAAATATATAAAAAATATTGAGCAAAGAAAACACCAGAGGGGGCCACCAGTCAGCCACGAGGGTGGAGGGCGCGCCCCCTACCTCGTGGGCCCCCTGGCAGGCCTCCAACTCCCATCTTCTGCTATATTGTGTCTTTTGCCCTGGAAAAAAAATCAGAGATAAGCTTTCGGAACGAAGCGCCTGAAGGAAATATGCCCTATAATAAAGTTATTATTTATTTCCTTAATTCATGATAAATGTTTATTATTCATGCTAGAATTGTATTAACCGGAAACATAATACATGTGTGAATACATAGACAAACATAGTGTCACTAGTATGCCTCTACTTGACTAGCTCGTTAATCAAAGATGGTTAAGTTTCCTAACCATAGACATGAGTTTTCATTTGATTAACGGGATCACATCATTAGGAGAATGATGTGATTGACTTGACCCATTCCGTTAACTTAGCACTTGATCGTTTAGTATGTTGCTATTGCTTTCTTAATGACTTACACATGTTCCTATAACTATGAGATTATGCAACTCCCGTTTACCGAAGGAACACTTTGTGTGCTACCAAACGTCACAACGTAACTGGGTGGTTATAAAGGTGCTCTACAGGTGTCTCGGAAGGTACTTGTTGAGTTGGCGTATTTCGAGACTAGGATTTGTCACTCCGATTGTCGGAGACGTATCTCTGGGCCCACTCGGTAATGCACATCACTATAACCCTTGCAAGCAATGTAGCTAATGAGTTAGTTACGGGATGATGCATTACGTAATGAGTAAAGAGACTTGCCGGTAACGAGATTGAACTAGGTACTGAGATACCGACGATCGAATCTCGGGCAAGTAACATACCGATGACAAAGGGAACAACGTATGTTGTTATGCGGTTTGACCGATAAAGATCTTCGTAGAATATGTAGGAGCCAATATGAGCATCCAAGTTTCGCTATTGGTTATTGACCGGAGACATGTCTCGGTCATGTCTACATAGTTCTCGAACCCCTAGGGCCCGCACGCTTAAAGTTAGATGACAGTTATATTATGAGTTTATGTGTTTTGATATACCGAAGGTAGTTCGGAGTCCCGGATGTGATCACGGACATTGGAGGAGTCTCAAAATGGTCGAGACATGAAGATTGATATATTGGACGACTATATTCGGACACCGGAATGTTTCCGGGGGTTATCGGATATATACCGGAGTACCGGGGGGTTACCGGAACCCCCCCGGAGGTTAATGGGCCTCATGGGCCCAAGTGGTGGAAGAGGAGAGGCGGCCAAGGGGCAGCCGCGCGCCCCTTCCCCCAAGTCCGAATTGGACAAGGAGGGGGGGCAACGCCCCCCCCCCTCTTTCCTTTCCCCCCTCTCTCTCCTTCCATCTCCTCTCCTACTCCAACAAGGAAGGGGGGGAGTCCTACTCCCGCTGGGAGTAGGACTCCTCATGGGGCGCACCAAGAGTGGCCGGCCCCCTCCCCCTCCTCCACTCCTTTATATACAGGGGAGGGAGGCACCCCATAGACACAACAATTGATCCTTGAGATCTATTAGCCGTGTGCGGTGCTCCACTCCACCATAGTCCACCTCGATAATATCGTAGCGGTGCTTAGGCGAAGCCCTGTGTCGGTAGGACATCATCATCGTCACCACGCCGTCGTGCTGATGGAACTCTCCCTCAAAGCTTGGCTGGATCGAAGTTCGAGGGACGTCATCGAGCTGAATGTGTGCAAGAACTCGAAGGTGCCGTGTGTTCGGTACTTGATCGGTCGGATCGTGAAGACGTACGACTACATCAACCACATTGTGCTAATGCTTCCGCTTTCGGTCTATGAGGGTACGTGGACACACTCTCCCCTCTCGTTGCTATGCATCACCATGATCTTGCGTGTGCGTACGAATTTTTTTGAAATTACTACGTTCCCCAACAGTGGCATCCGAGCCTGGTTTTATGCGTTGATGTTACATGCACAAGTAGAACACAAGTGAGTTATGGGCGATACAAGTCATACTGCTTACCATCATGTCAAACTTTGGTTCGGAGGTATTGTTGGATGAAGCGGCCCGGACCGACATTACGCGTATGCTTACGCGAGACTGGTTCTACCGACGTGCTTTGCACACAGGTGACTGTTGGGTGTCAGTTTCTCCAACTTTAGTTGAACCGAGTGTGGCTACGCCCGGTCCTTGAGAAGGTTAAAACAACATTAACTTGACGAACTATCATTATGGTTTTGATGCGTAGGTAAGAACGGTTCTTGCTAAGCCCGTAGCAGCCACGTAAAACTTGCAACAACAAAGTAGAGGACGTCTAACTTGTTTTTGCAGGGCATGTTGTGATGTGATATGGCAAGACGTGATGCTATATTTTATTGTATGAGATGATCATGTTTTGTAACCGAGTTATCGGCAACTGGCAGGAGCCATATGGTAGTCGCTTTATTGTATGCAATGCAATCGCGCTGTAATTGCTTTACTTTATCACTAAGCGGTAGCGATAGTCGTAGAAGCAATAGTTGGCGAGACGACAATGATGCTACGATGGAGATCAAGGTATCGCGCCGGTGACGATGGTGATCATGATGGTGCTTCGGAGATGGAGATCACAAGCACAAGATGATGATGGCCATATCATATCACTTATATTGATTGCATGTGATGTTTATCTTTTATGCATCTTATCTTGCTTTGATTGAAGGTAGCATTATAAGATGATCTCTCACTAAATTTCAAGATAAAAGTGTTCTCCCTGAGTATGCACCGTTGCCAAAGTTCGCCGTGCCCAGACACCACGTGATGATCGGGTGTGATAAGCTCTACGTCCATCTACAACGGGTGCAAGCCAGTTTTGCACACGTAGAATACTCAGGTTAAACTTGACGAGCCTAGCATATGCAGATATGGCCTCGAAACACTGAGACCGAAAGGTCGAGTGGGAATCATATAGTAGATATGATCAACATAGTGATGTTCACCATTGAAAACTACTCCATGTCACGTGATGATCGGTTATGGTTTAGTTGATTTGGATCACATGATCACTTAGATGATTAGAGGGATGTCTATCTAAGTGGGAGTTCTTAAGTAATATGATTAATTGAACTTAAATTTATCATGAACTTAGTCCTGGTAGTATTTTGCAAATTATGTTGTAGATCAATAGCTCGCGTTGTTGCTTTCATATGTTTATTTTGATATGTTCCTAGAGAAAACTGTGTTGAAAGATGTTAGTAGCAATGATGCGGATTGGATCCATGATCTAAGGATTGTCCTCATTCAGTGGCGGAGGCATGAATAATTTCCAGGTGTGGCGAAGTTTATGAATGAAAAAAATCATGTACAACTCAACTATGGAAGATCTCACTAGAATATTAGATAAATATTACTTGGTGTTCAACAAATACAACCAAAATCCAAAATTTAAGTGTGGGCGCTCTACATACCTCATTTGATGAAGATTACATGGATGATTGATTGCCAATGTATCATTTACATTAACTAGACTGGCATAAAGATGCCCTATAAAAAATAAAACCACAGATAAATCATGAATTAATAACTGGTAGGATATAATGATAGAAACCACATTATGCAAGTGAAGATGTTTAGAAAGAATACATACCCAATGAAGGTTTGCTTTCATTAAGTAGAATGTGGCAATGACATTCGTCTACTGGCTTCGGCAAAAATACACATTAAATCTGTAGAAACCACAAGAAACATTAATTGGTTAGTGAACAGTTGATAATGTTTGTTCATGTGATTCGAGCAAGTAATATGACAATTCATCTGATGCGATCAAGGGGAAGAAGGACAATGAAATTACATCTTTTATTTACATACCTAATCCTTTTCTTGGGCGGCGTCATCTGCAAACCCTAGCGGACTCGACGAGTCACAGTCTTCGCCGATCACGGCTTCTCGGTGTCCTTGTCGCCGGTTGCCGCCTCGCCGGTCGCAGGTCCCCTCATGTGCGCCCACGGCCTACCGACTGCCGACTGTCGTGCGCCCGTGCGGCGGTGCCCTAGCTTCGCTGCCGCCTCTCCGTCTCTCGCGAATAGAGTCCTAGGCAGCCAAGCAGCCGAGGCCGAGCAGTGCTACGTGAACAAGTCAGCCCATGGTCACGGCCCATCACTCAATAGGCATCAACCAAGCCCAACACGAGGCACACGCCCAAATCCTAAAAATTGTGTTGATGGGATAATACTAGTCGTATATATACGTATTTTCACGGCAGTTTAGGTATGGCGTTCGCCAAACCACGCCAGATTGCTAGCTTCGCCCCTGTCCTCATTGCTGCACGGAAGAATTAACGGACCTATTGCAGGAGCAGATGCAGACGTTATGAACGTTTGGCTAGCTCAAATATGATGACTACTTGATTGTTTAGTGCACCATGCTTAACAGCTTAGAATCGGGACTTCAAAGACGTTTTGAACGTCATGGGCCATATGAGATGTTCCAGGAGTTGAAGTTAATATTTCAAGCAAATACCCGAGCTGAGAGATATGACATCTTCAACAAGTTCTATAGCTAAAAGATGGAGGAGAATTGCTCAACTAGTGAGCATGTGCTCAGATTGTCTGGGTACTACAATCGCTCGAATCAAGTGAGAGTTAATCTTCCAGATAAGATAGTGATTGACAGAGTTCTCTAGTCACCATCACCAAGTTACTAGAACTTCGTGGTGAACTATAGTATGCAAGGGATGACGAAAATGATTCCCGAGCTCTTCGTGATGTTGAAATCAACGAAGGTAGAAATCAAGAAAGAGCATCAAGTGTTGATGATTGACAAGACCACTAGTTTCAAGAAAAGGGCAAAGGGAAAGAAAGGGAAACTTCAAGTAGAATGGCAAGCAAGTTGTCACTCTCGTGAAGAAGCCCAAAGCTGAACCAAAGACTGAAACTGAGTGCTTCTACTGCAAAGAAAATGATCACTGGAAGCGGAAATGCCCTGAATACTTGGTGGATAAGAAGGATGGCAAAGTGAACAAGGGTATATTTGATATACAGGTTATTGATGCGTGCCTTACTAGTGTTTATAGTAGCCCCTGAGTATTTGATACTTGTTCGGTTGCTAAGATTAGTAACTCGAAACAGGAGTTACAGAATAAACAGAGACTAGTTGAAGGGGAAGTAACGATGAGCGTTGGAAGTAGTTCCAAGATTGATATGATCATCATCACACACTCCCTATACTTTCGGGATTAGTGTTAAACCTAAATAAATGTTATTTGGCGTTTGCGTTGAGCATGAATATGATTTGATCATGTTTATTACAATACGGTTATTCATTTAAAGTCAGAGAATAATTGTTGTTCTGTTTACATGAATAAAACCTTCAATGGTCATACACTCAATAAAAATAGTTTGTTGGATCTCGATCGTAGTGATACACACATTCATAATATTGATGCCAAAAGATGCAAAGTTAATAATGATAGTGCAACTTATTTGTGGCACTGCCGTTTGGGTCATATCGGTATAAAGCGCATGAAGAAACTCCATAAAGATGGATTTTCGGAGTCACTTGGTTATGAATCATTTGATGCTTGCGAACCGTGCCTTTTGGGCAAGATGACTAAAACTCCGTTCTCCAGAACAATGGAACGAGCTACTGACTTGTTGGAAATAATACATACTGATGTATGCAGACCAATGAGTATTAAGGCTCGTGGCGGGTATCGTTATTTTCTAACCTTCACAGATGATTTGAGCAGATGTGGGTATATCTACTTGATGAAACATAAGTCTGAATAGTTGAAAGGTTCAAAGAATTTCAGAGTGAAGTGGAAAATCATCGTAACAAGAAAATAAAGTTTTTGTGATCTAATCATGGAGATGAATATTTGAGTTACGAGTTTGGCCTTCAGTTAAAATAATGTGGAATAGTTTCACAAACTCATGCCACCTGGAACACCACAGCGTAACGGTGTGTCCGAACGTCATAACCACACTTTATTTGATATGGTGGGATCTATGATGTACCTTACCGGTTTACCACTATTGTTTTGGGGTTATGCATTAGAGACAGTTGCATTCACGTTAAATAGGGCACCATCTAAATCCGTTGAGACGACTCCTTATGAAATGTGGTTTGGCAAGAAAACAAAGTTGTCGTTTCTTAAAGTTTGGGGCTGCGATGCTTATGTGAAAAAGTTTCAACCTTATAAGCTCAAACCCAAATCGGAGAAGTGCGTCTTCATAGAATACCCGAAGGAAACTGTTGGGTACACCTTCTATCACAGATCCGAAGGGAAGATATTTGTTGCTGAGATGGATCCTTTCTAGAGATGGAGTTTCTCTCGAAAGAAGTGAGTGGGAGGAAAGTAGAGCTTGATAAGGTAATTGTACCTTCTCCCGAATTGGAAAGTAGGTCGTCACAGAAATCAGTTCCAGTGATTCCTACACCAATTAGTGAGGAAGTTAATGATGATGATCATGAAACTTCAGATCAAGTTATTACAGAAACTCGTAGGTCTTCCAGAGTATGGTCCACACCAGAGTGGTACGGTTAGGGGTGGGCATATAATCCGAAAACCGAACGACCGAACCGAATTAACCTGAACCGAAGCCGAAGTGACTGAACCCGATTCGCTCGGTACTATGCTCGGTTAGCGATACTGAGAAACCGAATTTACATAGGTGGTTTCGGTCTGCATGCACGGTCAACCGAATTGACCGAAGCACCGAGGCTCACGTCTAGGTGGAACTGTTTGCTAACTTCTGGCGTGTCCTTCATAAAATTTGTTCTCGTTCGCACGCTCTGGGCTACCAAGTGCCAACCAACAAACATTAATTAGCTATGCAAAGAAAAGAAAATCAATTGAACTGATGATGCATTAATGAGATGAGTGGCAAACAGCCTGTCGGCTGGTCCTCCCGATTCCCTCACTAATTCTCATCCACATGTACTAGACACCCGTCTGCTTTCATTTTTAGTGAACCTAGGTGTTGTTTGCTGATGCCTGCTATGTCGCTCACCTCCTTTTATCTTTTTTCTTTGAGCATAACACATGTTGCTATCTATCACAGCTGGCAAGCCCAACCCAGCCCGGCAGGGTAGTGCCACGGCGGCCAGGTGATTGCTACTCGGTCTGTTCGGTCCAAACCCGATGACCGAACCGATCGATCGGGGCACCGCATGCTCGGTTTCATTAATAGCTAGAGACCGATCGGTGGAAGTTTCCTGGGAACCAAGATAATTAAAACACCGAAGCACCGAACCATTCGGTTCGGGGGAACCGAATGCCCACCCCTAGGTACGGTAATCCTGTTCTGGAAGTCATGTTACTAGACCATGATGAACCTATGAACTATGAGAAAGCGATGATGAGCCCAGATTCCGCGAAATGGCTTGAGGCCATGAAATCTGAGATGGGATCCATGTATGAGAACAAAGTGTGGACTTTGGCGGAGTTGCCCGATGATCGGCAAGCCATAATGTATAAATGAATCTTTAAGAGGAAGACAGACGCGGATAGTAGTGTTACTATCTACAAAGCTCGACTTGTCGCAAAAGGTTTTTCGACAAGTTCAAGGTGTTGAATACGATGAGATTTTCTCACTCATATCGATGCTTAAATCTGTCCGAATCATGTTAGCAATTGCCACATTTTATGAAATCTGGCAAATGGATGTCAAAACTGCATTCCTTAATGGATTTATTAAAGAAGAGTTGCATATGATACAACCAGAAGGTTTTTTCAATCCTAAAGGTGCTAACAAAATGTGCAAGCTTCAGCAATCCATCTATGGACTGGTGCAAGCATCTCGGAGTTGGAATATACGCTTTGATAAGTTGATCAAAGCATATAGTTTTATACGGACTTGCAGTGAAGCCTGTATTCACAATAAAGTGAGTGGGAGCACTACAGCCTTTCTGATAAGTATATGTGAGTGACATATTGTTGATCAGAAATGATGTAGAATTTTTCTGGAAAGCATAAAGAAGTGTTTGAAAGGGGTTCTTTAAAAGAAAGACCTCAGTAAAGCTACTTACATATTGAGCATCAAGATCTATTGAGATAGATCAAGACGCTTGATAAGATTTTCAATGAGTACATACCCTGACAAGATTTTGAAGTAGTTCAAAATGGAACGGTCAAAGAAAGAGTTCTCGCCTGTGTTGCAAAGGTGTGAAATTGAGTAAGATTCAAATCCCGACCATGACAGAAAATAGAAAGAGAATGAAAGTCATTCCCTATGCCTTAGTCATAGGTTCTATAAAAGTATGCCATGCTATGGACCAGACCTATTGTATACTCTGCCCTGGTTTGGCAAGGGAGTACAATAGTGAACTAGGAGTAGATCAATGGACATTGGTCAAAATTATCCTTAATGGAATAAGGATATGTTTCTCGATTATGGAGGTGAAAAGAGGTTCATCGTAAAGGGTTACGTTGATGCAAGTTTTGACACTGATCCAGATGACTCTAAGTCTCAATCTGGATACATATTGAAAGTGGGAGCAAATAGCTAGATTAGCTCTGTACAGAGCATTGTAGACATAGAATATTTTGCAAAATACATACGGCTCTGAATGTGACAGACCCGTTGACTAAACTTCTCTCACAAGCATAACATAATCACACCTTAGTACTCTTTGGGTGTTAATCACATAGCGATGTGAACTAGATTATTGACTCTAGTAAACCCTTTGGGTGTTGGTCACATGACGATATGAACTATGGGCGTTAATCATATACAGATATGAATATTGGTGTTAAATCACATGGCGATGTGAAACTAGATTATTGACTCTAGTGCAAGTGGGAGACTGAAGGAAATATGCCCTAGAGGCAATAATAAAGTTATTATTTATTTCCTTATTTCATGATAAATGTTTATTATTCATGCTAGAATTGTATTAACCAGAAACATAATACATGTGTGAATACATAGACAAACATAGTGTCACTAGTATGCCTCTACTTGACTAGCTCGTTAATCAAAGATGGTTAAGTTTCCTAACCATAGACATGAGTTGTCATTTGATTAACGTGATCACATCATTAGGAGAATGATGTGATTGATTTGACCCATTCCGTTAGCTTAACACTTGATCATTTATATGTTGCTATTGCTTTCTTCATGACTTATACATGTTCCTATAACTATGAGATTATGCAACTCCCGTTTACCGGAGGAACACTTTGTATGCTACCAAACGTCACAACGTAACTGGATGATTATAAAGGTGCTCTACAGGTGTCTCTAAAGGTACTTGTTGAGTTGGCATATTTCGAGATTAGGATTTGTCACTCCGATTGTCAGAGAGGTATCTCTGGGCCCACTCGGTAATGCACATCACTATAAGCCTTGCAAGCAATGTAACTAATGAGTTAGTTACGGGATGATGCATTACGTAACGAGTAAAGAGACTTGCCGGTAACGAGATTGAACTAGGTATTGAGATACCGACGATCGAATCTCGGGCAAGTAACATACCGATGACAAAGGGAACAACGTATGTTGTTATGCGGTTTGACCGATAAAGATCTTCGTAGAATATGTAGGAGCCAATATGAGCATTCAGGTTCCGCTATTGGTTATTGACCGGAGACATGTCTCGGTCATGTCTACATAGTTCTCGAACCCGTAGGGTCCGCACGCTTAAAGTTAGATGACGGTTACATTATGAGTTTATGTGTTTTGATGTATCGAAGGTAGTTCGAAGTCCCGGATGTGATAACGGAGGAGTCTTGAAATGGTCGAGACATGAAGATTGATATATTGGACGACTATATTCAGACACCGGAATGGTTCCGGGGGTTATCGGATATATACCGGAGTACCGGGGGGTTACCGGAACCCCCCCGGAGGTTAATGGGCCTCATGGGCCCAAGTGGTGGAAGATGAGAGGCGGCCAAGGGGCAGCCACGCGCCCCTCCCCCCAAGTCCGAATTGGACAAGGAGGGCGGGGGGCGCCCCCCTTTCCTTTCCCCCTCTCTCTCCTTCCCTCTCCTCTCCTACTCCAACAAGGAAGGGGGGAGTCCTACTCCTGGTGGGAGTAGGACTCCTCATGGGGCGCGCCAAGAGTGGCCGGCCCCCTCCCCTCCTCCACTCCTTTATATACGGGGGAGGGGGCACCCCATAGACACAACAATTGATCCTTGAGATCTATTAGGCGTGTGCGGTGCCCCCCTCCACCATAGTCCACCTCGATAATATCGTAGCGGTGCTTAGGCGAAGCCCTGTGTCGGTAGAACATCATCATCGTCATCACGCCATCGTGCTGACGGAACTCTCCCTCAAAGCTTGGCTGGATCGGAGTTCAAGGGACGTCATCTAGCTGAATGTGTGCAAGAACTCGGAGGTGCCGTGCGTTCGGTACTTGATCGGTCGGATCGTGAAGACGTACGACTACATCAACTGCGTTGTGCTAACGCTTCCGCTTTCGGTCTACGAGGGTACGTGGACACACTCTCCCCTCTCGTTGCTATGCATCACCATGATCTTGCGTGTGCGTAGGAATTTTTTTGAAATTACTACGTTCCCCAACAGCGCCGCCATCTCGAGGTGGAACCTGGGCAGGGCCAATCTAGGGCTCCGGCGGAGCTGTTCTGCCGGGGAAACATCCCTCCGGGTGGGGGAAATCATCGCCATCATCATCACCATCGATCCTCTCATCGAGAGGGGGTCAATCTCCATCAACATCTTCACCAGCACCATCTCCTCTCAAACCCTAATTCATCTCTTGTATCCAATCTTTGTCTCAAAACCTCAGATTGGTACCTGTGGGTTGCTAGTAGTGTTGATTACTCCTTATAGTTGATGCTAGTTGGTTTATTTGGTGGAAGATCATATGTTCACATCCTTAATGCTATTCAATATCCCTTTGATTATGAACATGAATATACTTTGTGAGTAGTTACCTTTGTTCCTGAGGACATGAGATAAGTCTTGTTATAAGTAATCATGTGAATTTGGTATTCGTTCGATATTTTGATGAGATGTATGTTGTCTCTCCTCTAGTGGTGTTATGTGAACGTCGACTACATGACACTTCACCATGATTTGGGCTTAGGGGATGGCATTGGGAAGTAATAAGTAGATTATGGGTTGCTAGAGTGACAACCCTAGTTTATGCGTTGCTTCGTAAGGGGCTGATTTGGATCCAAATGTTTCATGCTATGGTTAGGTTTACCTTAATTCTTCTTTCGTAGTTGCGGATGCTTGCGAGAGGGGTTAATCATAAGTGGGAGGCTTGTCCAAGTAAGGACAGCACCCAAGCACCGGTCCACCCACACATCAAATTATCAAAGTAACGAACACGAATCATATGAGCAGGATGAAAACTAGCTTGACGATAATTCCCATGTGTCCTCGGGAGCACTTTGCTTTATATAAGAGTTTTTCTTGTCGTTTGCTACAAAAAGGAATGGTCCACCTTGCTGCACCTTGTTTACTCTTACCCGTTAGGAATTACCCTATCACAAAAATATCTGTTACCCATAATTTCAGTGCTTGCAGAGAATAACTTACTGAAAACCGCTTGTCATTTCCTTCTGCTCCTCGTTGGGTTCAACACTCTTACCTATCGAAAGGACTATGATAGACCCCCTATACTTGTGGGTCATCAGCATGATGCATACAACCATCTTTATTAATTATTCACCAAAGCCTGACAAAATGAATATAAGGATCAACCCAAAGCCACCTACTAGGCGAACAAAATCGCTACACCTACAAGTATACAAATGTGCTCTGTCCGCATAACAGACACAATCTAATCCAGTGGCCTTAAGACAATCTGGTCTAGGCATCCCATAACATGCACCACCTGCACACGCTCTAGGATTTGCCGCCGCCATCTACCACCATCCCGTCTTCAGGAGAAATCATTGCATAGATCTTGCCAGTCCCATCCGCCATCAACGTCACCATGACACTAGCCTGCGCGCGTCGATCAAACCGCATCCAACACCGAGACTCCATTGTTCCACACCGTGAGACCCATCGTCTTCAGTGTGGTCGATGTAACACCGTACCACCTGTTGGACTCTCCAGTGAACCATTACTCCAAGACGATGCCCCCAGGAGAGAGAACGGTACCAAAGTCTTTGTCATCACCCGATTCGGGATACCCAGATCTAGGGTTTCCTCCGGAACAACTGCCACTTGGAGGAAGAGGGGCATGCCATCTGCAACTGCCAGCGCACCCGTGAGGTGCCTACCTCCACATAGCTATCATGACAACGCCTTCAAGAAGGACACAGCGCCAAGAGCATCGTCGCGGCCCTAGGGTTTTCACCCGAGAGACCGTGAGGTGGAAAAAGGTAGGGCGAACCCGAACGACGTCTCCAGGAAGAAAAGCGGCGCCGTCGGGTGTCGTCCCGTCGCGGCCGCAGAAGCTGACCTGGAATTTATCCAATCCAGATCCCCACCTCCGCTCCGTCCCAACCCATTAACCGGCTAGTAGCACAACCATGTCTGGTAAGATGGAGTGCAAGCAACATGGGTTGGTAGAAGGAGCAGCTCGGCGCCGTTGGTCGCCAAGGCAGCAAGCCGCGACACCAACCCACCGGTGAATCGCCGGCCACCCGGTCTGATCCCCGGCAACCCACCCGCCCCATCGCACCGCCAGACAGGTGGCATCCCAGGGGTTGCTGCCCCTCATCCAGGGCCCTCCGGCCTAGATAGGGAAGGGTTGCGCCAGCCCTACCGCCAAAGGCGACCACTGGGATGCCGGCTGACCGCCATACTGTGTTGTTCATCAGGGCCCCTTGGTCCAGATCGGCACTGCCGCAATGCAGATCGGGATCACACCCTCAAGATGGGGTGTCCCGCGCCACCCTATGACCTGAGAAGGGAAGCAGTACCTCTGCCGCCGCTGTCGAACGCACAGGCTTTGCCCGGGCCGACGGAGGGGAGGGAGGGGAAGGCGGGGAGGCCGGGTGACTGGGGTTGGTGACCCTCGGTCGCCCATGCGAGGGGGCGATGGAGAGGAGAGAGGTTGCTCATCCACTTAGTGCAACTCTTAGTTTGCATTGCACGGAGGAAAATCTCCATAGAAAACTCATGTGTATCAATAATATCCATAATCCGAAGAATTTAATATTCATAATATCTTTTCTTACAGGAATCCTTTCTTTTAGTTCGCATGTTAGTTTTGTCTTAAATCAGGCATTGTAAAATTTGACCAAATTGCGAATCAACATGGAGTTGGATGGTTAAGAAGACATTGATATCCCAATTCATCAGGGTTCAAGTTCTAGATTACACTGGTGCTCGTATTTTCCTGATTTTATTTCAGGCCTTCCGGCAATGTCCGTTCAATGGGAGGAGACGTACCCGTAGAGTATGAATGCCTCTGTGGCGACTTCGTAAATCTCATGATGATATGACGTTCACATGCATACACTTAACTCTATGAACGCACACACAAACACTCTACCCTATAAAAACCTTCGAGATACAGAGCCGACAATATATCCTTTTTTTCGCAGGAACGACAAGACATCCTTAGATTGACAAAGTCGTCACGTTCGTCTTTGTAGACGACGCGAACGCCTCCTCCTACTCAACACACATCGCTGAAAGGTCTGAAATAAATCCAATTTTTTTTTACCGCTACTGCTAAGACTAGGACTTTGAATCATGATAGGTTGGAATAAATCTATTTTTTTCCACTATTGCCAAGACTAGAACTTTGAATCCTGATAGGTTGGTTTCATCACAGTAACTAACAATCTATGGGTTCGCATGGCTCTGACTTTCACGATCGCTGTGCTTGATAGTACGTGTGCGAGTTTGAGAGCGGCACAAAGTCAAACCGGCCTGACAATAAGAAAATGTCAAAACAAAGTGAGCACGCAGCGAGCCCTCCCGTCTCCAAACCTGGTGATCATTTTGACTTTTTCGTCTCATCGGAGAGCCTTGACGCTTTCAACTGTACGCCGCTCGATCCCGTCCGCCCCGCGTATAACACCCAGCGCATCAGGAACAAGTCGTCGCCAAGACCGCCCGCGGCGGCACACGCGCAAGCGCCACGCCTCCACCACACGCCCGGCGTCGTGTCGGCCCATAGCCCGCGAGACGCACACCGGCCCTGCACACCGCCGTGCGCCGTAGCAATGCCGCCGAGGCGCGAGCGCGAGCACGACGGCGGGGATTGAACGGCGTGGAGCTCGGAAGCATCGTGGCCCAGTGGGGGCGGAGGTTGTTAGCCTGGATGGTGGTGGACCTCGGCGACCGGTGGTGGTACGGTGATGCCAAAGGCGGCCGGGCCGAGCCGTGAGGGGGGCGGTCAAAGATGGCAAGCGCTTGCCAAGGTTTTTCAATAGATCGATCGGGCCCGGCCACGGCCAGTTGTGCACTTTTTTGGGCACACATGTTGGCGAGTAGGAGCGCGTCAACGGTCCCGTTTTCCAGCACTTTTCTCCGTTGCACCCCATGGTTTCCGTGTTTTCTACTTGATGACTCATTGTTTATTTTTTATTGTTTTGCAGGGTGACTCAGTTGTTTATTTTTTATTTTCTTGCAGGGTGACTCAGTTGTTTATTGAGCAAGCAGTATACGATACGATCAATTTGTTTTGACCCTCTACGCCGGAGCGTGTGCCCACCTGTTCAAAAGAAGAATTTGCTTAGCTCCAAAAAAGAAAAGAAGAATTTGCTCCACCATGAATCCATGATTTGTGCACGTACGCAGTTGATTGTGTGAAGGCCATCGAGAGGGAGAACAGCAGCAAATCTTGTTGAAGAGAACTGAGAGAGTGAGTGCTCCCCGCGCCCCGCCCTGCGCCGCTGGCCACTCCGGCCGCGGCGGCCACCGCCCCAAGCCCCTCCCTCCGCGCCGCCCCGCCGGGAATGACGGGGCATCCCATGCCGCCGACGGACCCGCCCCGCTCCCCCGCCCCCCCACCGGCTCGTCTTCAAGGCTCTGGCTCGGGGGGAGGCCGTGAGTCCCCTGGATCTTGCTCTGCCCCTACCTCTCCGCGTTCTCCGGCCGCCCTAAAGCGGGGGACGCCTCCGCAAATCCTGCAGCGGAGCGCCGACCTTGGAGGGCGCCCTGCCGTCCGGACCGAGGGATCTGAGCCCGCCACCCCCAGAAGGGCAGCAACGCCTCCGATCTATTGTGGTTGTGCCTCCCCCCCCCTTCCGGGGCGACCGCCATTGATGGCGGATGGATGGTGTACCAATCCCGCAGGAGCAAGAAGGCAAGCAAATCCCCGCCGGTCCGCCAGGGGCACCGTCGCGCGCCTGGATCTGGGCGCCATCCGCTTGCGCCGGGCCGCGAGGCCTTCTTAAGCAAGTTCAGTGGTCTCTGCTTCCGCTGCCTCAGCCCGCACCACCGCCGCATCGACTGCCACGACCCCCTCCACTGCATCATCTGCAGGCGCCCAGGCCACATCGGCAAGGGGTGCCCCCAAAATCGGAGGTCCAAGAAGCGGGCCGGGCTGCAGGCTTGTCCAGTGCGCGACCGCCTGGTTCCCCCCCCCCAGGCAAGCCCCCCTCCGCCGGAGATGGCCACGTCGGGCGCCCCCTGCGTCGACCATGGGCGCCGGCCGAGGACGAGCCACAAGGTGATCGCCTCCACCCCGGAGATGGAGCAGCAGATCTTCCTGCTGCAGCAGCACGCGGTGGTGGTCACCGCGGTGAGCAAGCTCCACGCGGCCAGCCCCCTCTCCATCGGCCGCGCCATCGAGCGAGAGTTCCAGATCCCGGCGCACCTCCTCCGCGTCACCAACCACGACCCTGAGGACTTCTTCATCCACTTCACCATGCCGGCCCACAAGGACCTCGTCGTCCGGAGGGGCTCGATCATGGTGGACGGCGTCTCCTTCCTGCTGGAGCCATGGAGGGAGGACACGCACGCCATCCACGACACCTGGATGCTGCACGTGCGCGTGGTCATGGAGAAGCTGCCGATGCAGCTCTGGACCCTGGAAGGCGCGAAGGACGCGCTGGGCGACGCGGTCATCATCGACCGCCTCGACAGCCGCAAAGTTCGAGCGCGCGGACACGAAGCTGTTCGCGGTCTGGGTGTGGGTGTGGCAGCTGCACCACATCCCCACCAAGCGCACCCTCTGGAAGCATGCCCGTGGCGCCGGCCGGGTGGAGGAGATGCTCGGCTTCTCGCCCCCCAGCCGGGCCGTTGCGCCACCGCCCAACCTGCTGCGCTGGGATGTGCTCGTGCACATTGACCGCGTCGAAGACTGGGCGCCCCTGTCCCGCGCTCCTCCAACTCCGGGCAGAGTGGCCTCCCTTCCTCCTCCGATGACGACCGCCCGTACCCATGCTACCCGCATGCGGGGAGCTGGGTGGCCGGTGTGGAGGACGGCAGGCCAGCGCTGGACATGGGGCCACGGCTGTGCCCGCCCGCGCAGGTTGCGTCCTCTGGATGCAAGGGCATGCCTTCTGCGAGCCACCGGCGCAGCCACGACGGCGACGACGATGGCGGCCAGAGGAGGTCTTAGAAGGACACTCTCCTCGGGCATGGTCGCGGCAAGGAGCCCGCCGTCCCCAACCCCACCCCCGCTCCGGAGCGCCGTCGCAGCCGCACCCCTTCCTCGCAGCGCGACCGCGGCCCTCGCAAGGAGAGACGCGACGACATCGACCACGGGGGGCGCCGCTATGCTGGAGGGGCAGGGTCCGGCCACTCCCGTGCGGTGTCCTCATCGCGCGCGCCGGCGGCCCCCTCCAACCCTCTGCTTGCGCCCCCCAAGCCCCTGCCTCTGGCGCCGGCCAGCGCGCAGGCCGATGATCCGGTGGGCGCCTTCTTCGCCGGGACTGACAAAGAGCTGCCGCCTCCGCCAAGGGTGGACTCGAGGGCGGCGGCCGTCGACAGGGCGGCTGCGGCTGCCATGGCCAAGCCGCTCTGCTTCAACGACCAGGAGGGCGCTGGCAGCGGCGCCGAAGATAGCATCGACATGGGCCCGGCCCTATCGCTCGCCCGTCACTCCCCCAAGCCGGCCACCACCCACTCCGTGCAGCTTCGCGCGGTCACCTCCCAGGTGTGCCACCTGCAGATCAGGGACGACGGCGTGGAGGGTGAGGCGGCCCAGCTCTTCGTCAACGTCGCGCCATCCATGCTGGGCACGCCTGACGCCCGCGCCAAGACTCCTAAGTGCTCCAGGCCAGCCGCGGCACCATCCCGTCAGAGCGCCCGTCAGGCCAAGAACCCGTCCACCGTCCCGGTCAGCCAGCGGGCCACGCTCCGCATCGTCCACGGCCTCGGCATCCTTGGGCCAAAGGAGACAATGACGGCCAAGGCCGCAGAGGCCCTGATCTGACGCTTCGACGAGCCCCTGTCCGACTCCGACATCAAGGCCATCGCGAAGCTGACCAACCTCGACATCGCGGCTCTCAGGATCGCAGCGGGCATGCACGGCCCAGACGGAGAGGCCTCGCTGGCCACCACCTCTCCATGTTAGGGACCCAGCAGGATAGCTACCTCCGGCGACCCCAGGCACACAGCTGGGTTGAGTTAGATTCTACCATGCACTGTAATAGTTTAGGTCTCCGTAGCGAGCTAGGTTCTGTTGTTCGCCGGCGGGATTTGGGGCCTATTGGTGGTCGCCGGCGACCCCCCGGCTGATGGTGGTGTACCCGTGTTTGCTTCCTAGTAGTAGTAGTTGCCGGAGATTCCACTCGTTTCCCAATGTGTGACACGAACTGCCCAATTATGAGCTGGAATGTGCAGGGTTTGAACTCGCCGGCGCGGCGGGAAGTAGTTTCAGAAACGGCCGAGGCGCATCGGCTAGCCGTTCTCTGCCTCCAAGAAACGAAGATCGACGTTTGAACCAGAACACTAGCTAGGGAAACGGGAGGATCGCGGCTTGACGACTGCGTCGTCCTCCCTGCCGTGGGCACGCGGGGCGGCATCGCCATCTTCTGGGACCAGAGTCGAGTTGATGTGGTCTCGCACGCCGTGGGCTGCTTCTCCATCACAGCCAGGATCACCATCACCGCCATTGCTGCCACATTCTGGTTGACGACAGTTTACGGCCCGGTCAACGACGGTAGAAAAGACGAGTTCCTGGCAGAACTTGCACGGGCGGCTCCCCCCTCCGACACCCCGTGGCTAATCAACAGGGACTTCAACTTGATCTACGAAGCGCGTGACAAAAACAACACCAACATAAACCGCAGGATCATGGGAAAATTTCGAGCGGCGATCGACGAGGCAGGCCTCAAGGAGATTAAGTGTAAGAACATAAGGTTCACGTGGAGCAACGAGCGCGCCTCTCCAACCCTAGTGAGCATTGACAAATTCTTCTGCAACATGCCATGGGCCTCCATGTTCCCCGACTATTTGCTCCACGCCGCTTCGACCTCATGCTCGGACCATTGCCCGCTGCTGCTGTCGGAGGCGGCGGCCCCTCGCCGCGCGGCCCGCTTCCGTTTCGAGTCCTTTTGGCCAAGGTTCCCTCGTTTCCACACCACGGTGCAGAGGGCGTGGGATCGTCCGGTCGCCTCCAGCTGCGCCTTCAAGCGAATCAGCATCAAGCTGGCTCGAGTGGCACGAGACCTGAAGATCTGGGCGAAAGGCTTCTTCAGTGCGACGAAGCTTCAGATGCACATCGCAAACGAGATCGTGCTACGCCTCGACATAGCTCAGGAGAGTAGGCTACTGTCAACAGATGAACTCCAGCTGCGGAAGAAACTTAAGATGCGTGTGCTAGGACTTGCCGCCATCGAGAGGGCGCGCAAAAGACAGGCCTCGCGCGTGTCTTGGCTACGGGCGGGAGACGCCAAGATGGCGTTCTTTCAGGCGAAGATCAACTCGCGGCGCCAAAAAAACTTCATCCAGGCCATTCATACAATGGACTCCATCGCCACCTCCCATGGCGACAAAAAGTGGATCATCCACGAGCACTTCCGCTCATCGCTGGGTGCTAAACGCCCTCGTAGCCGCACCATCAACTGGGAGGCCATTCAACTTCCATCCCTGCTGGCAGCTGGCCTCGACAATCCATTCACCGAAGACGAGGTTTGGGCGGCGATCTGCAAATCACCGCAAGAGAAGGCCCCGGGGCCCGACGGGTTCAACGGCACCTTCTTCCACTCATGTTGGCCCATCATCAAGGAGGACATCATGGCCGTTTTCCACCAGTTCTACAACCTAGCCGGCGGCGACATGTCGACAATCAACAACGCCACAATCATCCTCTTGCCGAAAAAGGATGGTGCAACGGAGATGACCCACTTCAGACCCATTAGTTTGATCCATTCTGTAGCCAAGCTCATCTCCAAGGTTCTGTCGATCA